>NC_050445.1:58869002-59196085 GCF_903995425.1 Onychomys torridus
AGACATTTAAGGAATTGCTCAACATCCCTAATTATCCAGGAAATGCAAATCAAAATGACTCTGAGATACCACCTTACACCTGTCAGAGTGGCTAAGATCAAAAACACAGAAGACAGCTTATGCTGGAGAGGATGTGGAGCAAGGGGAACTCTCCTCCACTGCTGGTGGGAATGCAAGCTTGTACAGCCACTTTGGAAATCAATATGGTGCTTCCTTAGAAAATTGGGAATCCATCTCCCCCAAGACCCAGCTATAGCACTCTCGGGCATATACCCAAGGAATGCTCAATCATACCACAAGGGCATTTGGTCAGCTATGTTCATATCAGCATTGTTTGTAATAGCCAGAACCTAGAAACAACCTAGATGCCCTTCAACTGAAGAATGGATAAACAAAATATGATACATATACACAATGGAGAACTACTCAGCAGAGAAAAACAATGATATCATGAGGTTTGCAGGCAAATGGATGGATTGAGAAAAGATCATCCTGAGTGAGGTAACCCACACTCAGAAGGACAAACATGGTATGCACTCACTAGGAGGATACTAGATGTAAAACAAAGATGACTAGACTGCTACACAACTCCAGGGAGGCTACCTAGAAAACGGGACCCTAGGAAAGACAAAGGGATCACCCAATGACAGAGAAATGGATGAGATCTACATGAACAACCTGGACAACAGTGGGAGTAATGCAGGGCAAGGTTTGAGGGAAAGAAAGCTTATGGGAGCAGGAGATCCCAGCTGGATCAAGAACAGAAAGGGAGAATAAGGAATAACAGACCAAGATAAATGAAGACCACATGAGAACAGGAATAGGCAGAGTGCTGGAGAGGTCCCCTTAAATCTACAATGATACATCCTCTGTAGACTGCTGCCAATGGTCCAGAGAAAGCCTGATCTGACCAAGTCTGGTGATCAGTTGGCCAAACACCCTAACTGTCTTGCTGGAACTCTCATCCAATAACTGATGGAAGTGGATGCAGAGATCCTTGGCAGGCACCAGGTGGAGCTCCAGGAGTCCAATTATCGAGAAAGAGTGTGAATTGTTGAGACCAAGATTGGAGAGGCACAGGGACTAACAGCCAAACTAATGGAAGCACATTAATTATGAACCAAAAGCTGTGGAGCCTCCAACTGGATCAGGCCCTCCAGATAAGTGAAACAATTGAAAAGCTTGACCTGTTTGGGAGGCACCCAGGCAGTAAGACCCAGACCTATCCTTAGTGCATGAGCTTGCTGTTTGGATCCTTGGGGTTACACAGGGACACTTTGCTGAGCCTGGAAGGAGGGGACTGGACCTGTCTGTACTGAATCCACCAGGTTGGATTGAATCCCCAGGGGAGTGTTGGCCATGGAGGAGATGGGAATGGAGGGGAGGGCCTGGGGGGAAGGTGGGGGTCGGGGCAGGAGGGGGAGGACAGGGGAACCCATGGCTGATGTGTAAAATTAAAACACAAATATAATAAATAAAAAAGGAGAAAAAAATAAAATAAAATGGAGATTACCATTTTGTCTAGTAAAAGCATCAAACACATACTGGATTTTATATTTAAAGCAATTACAAAAAATTAACTAATAGCGTTGTATCAATAAATGCTTGAGAAGGCAAAAGTATATGTATATGTGTATGTGTTTTATTTGTGTGTGCATATAAATACTAATATATTCTTACATAATCCTTTTTATTTTTTTCCATGAACAAAGACCTTTATTTGTGATTTTTCTATGCAAATTTTAAATTTTATAAATTTGAAGTTCTGTTTTAACTTTCTTTTTTTAATTTATTTTATAATTTATTTTTATTTTACATATCATCCATGGATTCCCCTGTCCTCCCTCCTCCTGCCCCCTCCCCCCAGCCCACCCCCTGTTTAAATTAGCATGAGAAATATTTGATGAAAAATATCAGCATCACACATGAGCAGAAAATACAAAAAAGTAACACAAATGATGTTAACTATCATAAACAATATGCAGTCTCTCACTCAGAATAATAAACATGCTAGTGCGCATGTCTTTCAAACTCAGCAGCTCATATAGTGTTAATGTATACTGCCTAGCAAATAGTATATACTAAGTTAGTAAATTAAATGCCTTGTGATTGACTTAAAGGACAACATTAAAAACATATTAAAGATTTAGATATTGATAAGTAGCATAAACCCATAAAAATAAAAACTTTTAAAAAGTTTATGCAAAGAAATGCATGTAGTAAATGACAAGATTCATAGAGGTTCTTGATAAAGATGCAAATCAGGGCAGTTTGATAGCTTCTAACTATTCTGTTATCATGATGTAGAAATAGGAAATATATGAACTATGAATTTAGAAAAACATTTTACAAAAAGAAGGGATGTTGGAGTCAATTATCCATATACTGAGAATAAGTCAGTTTCATTTTTATTTATTTTTTTGTTGAAAATAGATTTTTTTCATATCATGACATAGTCTGATTATGGTCTCCCTCCCTCTACTCCTCCTAGTTTCCCTGTCCCCTCCCACCTGGGCCCACCTCTTTTTATCTCTTATTAGAATGCGAACAACTATCTAAGGGATAATAAGAAAATAAATTTTAAAAAATTCGAATATGAAAAAACAACTAAACAAGCAAATGAGTGAAAGTAAAGTACTCTAGCAATGCATACAGCCACAGAGACACACATATTCCCCATACAGGAATCCCATAAAAACCTAAAACTAGAATTCATAATATATACAAAACAATCAGTAAGATTATACACACACACACACACACACACACACACACACACATATACACTCTGACTTAACATTATAAGACCCTATTAATGGAGTCCCACAGGAATCCTCAAACAACCCAGGCTATTGCCAAGGATTTGATGGCTCTCCACAAACTGACAGAAAGGTCCTATTGCTGAAGAAAACATCTTCACAACTCACTGAACAGTTGAGAAGTAGACCTGGTACCCATGTACAGCCTTTGTCCCTGTGAACTGGTACTCATGGCACTAGAATGTACTGTGCACACTACCAAAGGAGAGAGGTAAACACCAACCCAGCTACAAACCCTTTGTTCTACAATGGTGACTTGCCTGTGTAATAATATGCTGGTGTAATAGTGGCTTACACAGCTTGTAGGAGTAATCAACCAATATCTGATTGGATTTAAGGCCTGCTCCATGAGATGGAACCCATACTCAATACTGTTTGGGTGGCCAAGAATCTGAAACTAGATAGACCCGGAACCTATGGTAAAACCAAATGGTACTTGTTTAGCCTAAGAAAAGTAGTAATAAGTGCCTGATAACACCATTTTGATATATTCATAAATCAGTACCTTGTTCAGCCATCAACAGAGGAGCTCTCAACTGTAGCAGATGGAAACAAATACAGAGACCTATAGCCAGACATACAGAGAGCAGAGACTTTGGAACATCAGCCCTAAATGAGATGTCTCCATCTTACTCTTCCCCTCAGGGTTCAGGGAACTCTATGGAAAGGGAAGTGGAAGGAATAAGCCGGGGAATTGGAGGACACCAAGGAATCAAGGCCTTCTCTACACAGCAGGACTAAAAATGAACTCCATAGTTTCATCAATAAGGTACCAGTTCTTTGAGAGTGCCTTGTGAGCAGAGTGGAGAACCACACCTTTCCTTTCTACCCTCCCTCATCTCTCTCATGACTCATTCTCCTCTGAGCTCACACTGTCATCACCGGGACTCTGGCGCTATAATTAAAATAGGGTCAACTGAGTTACTTGTAAATGATCCTGACAGCCCAGCCTCTCCCCAGGCTCACCTTCTACTCTCCGCTGTGATACACACATTCTGGTTCTCAAATAAATGTTTCATCTTGGTTATAAGAAGGGAAATGCATGTCATAATTGAAAGCATTTTAAAGGTTTATAACAATGGGGGAGTTCATGATTAAAACATCTATTTTAAACGTGTTATTTCAAAAATACATGAGGTTTGAAACTGGTCTGCTTAATGCTTCAAATTCTTCTGAATTACCACTAAGAGTTATCATTTTTTCCAAAGGACATATGAACCTTACTTCATTAGCACTTATCCAGGGAACTGAGGGGCCAACAGCCCTAGTATACTGGAATTGCTAACACGAAATATTTCAGACTAGATAATCTGTAGGCAATGGGAACTTAGTTCACACAGTTCTAAAAGGTAGAGAATCTATGTCTAAGCTACAGGAGATTCAATGTCTGTTGAACGCCCAGTTCTCAGAGATGGAATTTTATCAGTATTTTCATCAATGAGGAAGGAGCAAATGCTACACCATTGTATGTCATATGAGAAGAAGAAAAGGTACATAGACCTTTGTTGTAAGGGCACTAGTCCTGCCTGTGAGGGCAGAGCCCTCTTGTCATGCAAGTCCCTTAATGGCATCAATCCCAGGTTTCAGTTTGGACACATCAGTTTGGGGAAGACATGCCTTCATGAAAAAATCAGTAGTTCTAAGTTCTCTGAAATCCTACCTGACAAAGGATGAAGGAAATCATAAAATTCCTGTGGTAGAATTATTCATATTGTTCATAAATTAATAAAACATCATTGCTGTCCATGTTTCTCTCCAATCAATCAGAAAAAAAAATTAATTGACTTGTATAAGAACAGGCAGCAAAAGCAAGGTAGTAGAAACAAAGTACATAGATTTAGGGAGCAAAAGCAAGATGATTATGATCCAAGACTTCAGCATAGGAACCCAGTAAATGAGAGCTGTATTTCACTGGGCAATCAGAGTGAGCAGGTACCTTCCATTCAGCACTGGTGTGAATAGCCAACTCCATTCCTCAATGGAGAGTTTTTACTCCAAGCCATGCCACTTCTTAGCATTCTCTACATTTGGTAGAGTGGTTTACAAAGCACACCATCTCATTCATGTATTTATAAAGCAGATTTTTTTTTGGTTAAGCTCAGACCACTGTAAATAGACAGGGCCAGTCCAAGTATCATAGGAAGAGGCCATTCTAAGTTATCAATACGGAGGATGACTCCAGGCTGAAGAGATGCCCGGAGTGAGATAAGCCTAATCCAACACATGCTAGTCCTGTTCCAATATCCCATTTCATGTCCCACTTTAGCTTGACACCTGGCTCACACAAAGGGATCTCTGAGTTTCTTGTGGTGTGTTTGACTGTCAGTTGCTGGTGTGACATTATTGAAATGAGAATTGCCTAAATTGTGTCTGTGATGTGTCCTGCAAGGAGTGAGGATGGCAGAGCACATCCCTGAGGATATGTACCCTACATCTCGCTGTGACTAGGCACAAATTTCTTCTACACTCTGAGTTGCATGACTGAAGCATCAATTTTCATGAGCAGTGATTATTTTAACCCAACAAATTAATTTTCTTAAACACTAAAGTGTGGTGGATAATCTTAATAATATAAAATTCTCCTCATTATTTTTCTCAGTTTAAATTTGTCCTATTTACACCCCATTTTGATAAAGCAAATTAGAGAATTCACTTTTTTTGTTAGCCTGTACCCTAGTATGTAAATGATGTATATGTGAGTTAGACAGGCATTAATGCACATAGATAGTACATGGTGCATTTGTGACTACACACATGTAAATGAATATATACTTATGGCTACTGAAAAATGTGCCAGAACTTACTCTCAGGTAATCTCAAAAGGCCATTTTCCTTTCAATATTTCTCCAAGGTAACAAATTGTCTAGCTCTAGAGTGTGGTTTACCATGACTGGCTGTAGCCTTAGGGACTGGTTACTTTATTACCTTTCTGAACTGTACTTCAAAGGAATTAATTAATTGATGTTTTTAACAGCCTCATCTTGACAAAAACATATGATACTCAAATGTTAAACATGGAACCTCGGATGGAACTGTCAGGAAAAAGCAGAATGTGGTTATTAATATGGCTTTTGATAAATATCTGCTCAGCCTCACACTGTGCCTCGTCTGTTTTCATCTTGGAAAGTGGTTAATCTGATTGATGAAGATCCTGGTTCAGATTGTCTCCCATGCTGGGTTTAATAGCAGCCCACACACACACAAATAAACTTCTATCTCAAGTGGAGATGTATGTGCCTTCCCATTTGAGGAGATTTTTTTTCAGGGGGAGGAGGGAGCAAAGATACTGCCTTAAGAATTGTCCTGACCATTCCTTAAAATGTCAGGAATTCATTATGTTACACAGTGCACAAGAAGCATGGTTTCTAGACTTTCATTTTGCAAAGTGTACTTTGATGGACCTTTTATCATTTGGAAATTCTAAACCTCAAGGCATAGAAGAACCAGCCTATCAGGACAAAACAGACTGCTAGCAACTGATGGACTGCAAACCTTGGCTCATTATCATTACACATCATCCCCTAAGTGACTGAACACGGTTTCATCATTATTTAAATAATCCCTCCTGTGGACAAAGCAGTGGCTGCCATGGTACACAATGGCTGAGTTTCATGTCATGCATGTTCTAACTTTTGCAAAGTAATTTTTTTTCCTTTACTCACCTCAGTTGCTAAGAGCTAACATGACATGTATTGGGAAATAAATAAAGTGTAATACAATAGTTCAAAAATTATTATGTCTCGTTAGAGGGGTGTTGGAGAGATGTCTAAGTGTATAGGAACACATACTGTGCTTGCAGAGGATCTGAATTTGTTGCCAGCATTCATATTGGATGGGTTATGACCACGTGTAACACTGGTCTTAATGGATTCAATGTCCTCTTGTCAGGTACCTGCACACACACACACACACACACACACACACACACACACACACACACACACACAGAGAGAGAGAGAGAGAGAGAGAGAGAGAGAGAGAGTAAAAGTGAAAGATGATTTTATTATTTTAGCCAAAACTAGGGAGAGAAATTTTCAATTTGTCTCTTCCTTTCCCATATCATTATAACAATTTAAAGAAAGTGAGACAAAGTCCAGGGAATAAGCATATGCAAATTTAGATGGGAGCCTAAGTTACCAGCAATGGACTATAAGTCTTTCTTCGATTAGTAGTAGCCAGGCCATAGTCCTTGAAGTGGGCTGTCTTGACTCATGATATGGTGCTTCCTGTAGTGAGCCCAATTCCTAGAGTCCCTGCCCACTTATGCATTTGTCTCCAGTGGAAACAATAACATGTCACTTCAAATTGAATGGCTACAATTCTGAGGAAAAATACCATCATCACCATGCATTAAGATACCCAAGTGATTTTAGGTACCACAAGTAATTACTTAGCATTAGAAGAGCAATAAGATTGACAGAAATATGCCAATACTGTGGGGGTGCCTCTGTTTCTATTTTCTGAAGGTAAGAATTTAGACATTCTAGCCAGATGTTTATTTTTCAAAGCAGCAGATGCAAAGCCTAGCAAAGCAACCACTCCAAAGGAACACTGGAGCACACAACCTCAAGGCAGGAACTGTAAGGTGTGTTCTCTATTGTGGGGTTTAAAGAAGTTTTGTGGATGTTTATGAGGTATACTTATGTTTAGCAGTGAGAATTCCTCTGTTTTATCTGCCTGAAGGAATGGCATGTTCCCTCTGTTGACTGTTTTGAGGGGAAGGCACACACGCACATCTCAGGGCACATAGGTGGAGGCTGGAGAACAGGAGAACTATTTCTCACTCCCTGTCCTGCCTCTCCTCCTATATGTTGTAGTTGCATGAAAATTACAATGTGTATTCCCCTTGAGAGTGTCGGGCTAGGTAGCAGTCAAATGCCCACTTCATGGCACACATGACTTTTCTGTCTTCTAGAACTAGTACTTACATTTCTCCATGGTAAAGTTACTCCTTTTTCTGTATAAATTACTTTGGAACATTTTTTCAGTTAACTTTATCTACTCTTCTACATTTATTTATTTATTATAAAAACCTCTGTCATTATGGACATAGGGATATTATTTTATAACATAACTTTGTTATGAAATTATATTTTTCTTTTCTTACTTAAAGATGTGTTATTGTATGTGCTTGGGTGTTTGTCTAAATATGTGTATGCACCTTGTGTATGACTGATCACTACAGAAGCCAGGAAAAGGCTTTGAGTTCCCTAAAACTGGAGATATACACAGGTTGTGGGGTGGCTGGTAACTGAACCCTGGACTTCTCCAAGAGCAGAAACTACTTTTATCCATTGAGATATCCCTCTGTCTCAATAGTATTCTACTGTTGGTCAAATCGTTGAATCTTTGGCCACTGAAGTAATTCCTACATTCTTTGGTATGGCTATATGTTTTTTCTTGGTTTTTATTCATTTGTTGGAGTGAAGTGGGATTCATCTCTAGGGTCAAGTACTACTAGATATTTGAAGCTTATATGTTTTCTACCCTATTTCTGTAACTGGCTATTTCTTTTTTACTGAAAATCAAATTTTTCTTACATAATATATCCTGACTACAATTCCCCTTCTCTAATCCTCCCAGTTCCTCCCCCCTCCTATTCAAATCCAATTCCTTTCTGTCTCTCATTAGGAAACAAACAGCCATCTAAGGGATAATAATAATAAAAATATAATAAAATAAACTATAATAAGATAAAACAAAACTAGCGCGTCAGAATAGAAAAAATGAACAGAAGGATAAAAGCCCAAGAGAAGACACAAACATCAGAGACCCACCCATTTGCTCACTCTGGAATCCCATAAAAACAATAAACTGGGAGCCATAATACAAGCTCAGGGGTCCTGTTGTAGACCCATGCAGGCCCTGTGCATGCTGCCTCAGTCTCTGAGTTTGCATGAGCTTTACTTGTGTTGACTTAGAGGGCCTGGTTTTCTTAATGTCCCCCAAGCCCACTGGCTCTTAAACTTTTTCTGCCTTCTCTTCCTCAGGGATCCCTAAATTCAGAGGGGAGGAAGGGAGAGATTTGATAGAGACATCTCATTTAGGGCTGAGTGTATTGAGTTCTCTCACTCTCTGCATGATGTCTGGCTGTGGGTCTCTGTATTTGTTCTATCTGCTCACAACTGTCTGTAACTCCAGTTCTAGGCTGTCAGACACCCTATTCTAACTTCTACAGGCACTAGGTACACACATGGTGTCCAGGCATACATACTGGCAAAAAAAAATTCATACACATAAAATAAATATATCAAAATAGGTTTTAAGAAGGAAGAAACAAATATCTGCATTTGCAAGAAAATCGCTGGAACTGGAAATCAGGAGGGAAATAAGCCAAAGGTAGAGTATGAAATATCACAACCTTTTCCTCAGATGAAGAATCTAGACCTTTTAAAAATGAGTTGGAGATACATGGGAAGAGGGATGGGGAAGGAAATGGATGGACAAAATAAGGTAGTGGAGGAGACTAATTTCAAAGTATCTTGTAAGAATTATGAAAATGTCACAATGAAAGCCATATAGTAAACAATTAACTTGCACTTGCCAGAATAGAGACAGCAAAAGAAGCCAAGTTGTAATGCTAGAAATATTAGAGATTTGGGATTCATTTCAAAATGACAGATTATTTTGTACATCTGAAATTATCTAATTTTCCAATTGGTTGGGAGTGCAGAGCAGAGGGGAATGTTAGAGAATATTAAAATCCCATGACTCAATTAAAAAAAAAAAAACCTGTAAATATGTTTCTATTAGTAGCACCACAAACACTGAAAACTCCAAATAAACCTCCTTTTGAAGTCCTGTTTCATTTTAGTACTTGAATGTTACCTTGATTCAAACAGTAGCTATTATTCTGCTAAAAATATTGTTTGAATTCCAAGTTAGGGAGAAGGAGTACTGGGGTTGACTGGAAGATAATATGACAATGAGTGACTATCCCAGACATCAAAAATTGAATTAAAGAATCTAGATCTTGTCTGCTAAAGTTAAAATAGTATATTTCGTTGTATTATAAAGACCTTAAGGGCCCTCGGCCTTAGCGCCATCTTCCTTGGGACTCCTGCGCCATGAGAGCGAAGTGGAGGAAGAAGCAAATACACAGGCTGAAGCAGAAGAGGAGAAAGATGAGGCAGAGGTCCAAGTAGACATGGCTTGTGCACCCACGAGGCCGGAGGAGGCAGAGCCAGGGAGGGATGCTGAAGCCTGGGATTTGGTGCAAGTTGTTGGACTGTGTGTGCTACCATCGCTGGGAGTTGATGGACTCAGAACAATGCCAGCACCTCGCAGGAGACCGCCTGAGAGACTTCCACCAAAGCAATCCGCCAGCCCGCGGCCCTGGACACGTGGCACTCTGGACTCGTTCTGTTCTCACTTGTGGCCGTGTGTACAATAAACCATCTTTCTCGCTGTCTCAGCTGAAAGAGAGAGAGAGAGAGAGAGAGAGAGAGAGAGAGAGAGCGCTTAAGGTTTATAGGAGAAATGGTAATCATTTAGAAAGATTTGCTTTTGCAATTAGTTATTTCGTAGATAAGCGTACAAATCCCATTATGGCATCTAACTATTAAATCGTGAAACAAAAATGCACAGAAATGCCAATGGTATTGCATTCCTTGGCTTCTGTCAAGAACAATATGCTTTTCTGAAACCCAAGTCACTGCAAACAAATACTGACAAAATGGAGAATTGAACAGATGTTACAAAGAACAGGAAGTGTCACTCACAGTAATCTGAGGGGGCTTCCTCTGTGGTTTCGCTTACTTTTCAAAACAAAACACAGCTGAATTGTGTTGAAAAAAGCAAATAGACAGCTTCTATGTCAAATGTTTGTTAGCAATGATTCACAGGTGTGTTGTTAACTCTGGACTAAGTGAGCTGGTATGAGCTAGACAGAAAACCCTCTAAGAGAGATTAAAATCAATGTTCTGATATCTCACTTGAACATAACATTTTCTCAAAATAGTTGAAAGTTCACAACATTCTGGTTCTATATCATTTTCTCTTAGAAAACAGTTTAGTGTATACAAATGGGGTAGTGTACCTTACATTGACTGATTTTCTGTAACTGAGCATTGTAAGTTTTATTGCCACAGGCTCTATATGTCTGTCCAGTTACACTTATCTAACCCTTTTTCAACAATACATATAAAGTCTTCTCTATGACTGGCAATTAAAGAAAACGATTAACATAACAAGGTCTGTAAAAAAAAAATAAGTGCTAAATTTGAATTCAAATCACAACTTGAGAAGTTCTTGGTGACCTTGAGCACGATGGTTCATTTTACTGATTCTAATTTTCTCTATTGTAATAACAAGATACTAAATAACAGCACATCCCACACAGGGTAGACAGGTTTCATATGATTTTAGATTGTCTGCAGAGAAGTAAACATATTCACTTTATATTTAAAGATAAGTATACTTTAATAACGATAATATAATATTTTTATTTGAATTACTTGGGCAGCAAATTTTCAGTGAGCATTGTATACTGATACCCTATCAATATAGAAAAGGAACTGCTGTATATGTTCTGGGTATACAATCCTGGTAACATGACTTTGCCCTGATGAGCTTTGATTTTGGTGGAAAGCAGACAAATAAAAGCCAATTTTAACACCTTGCTCTTTTATGGCACGCACAGATTGCTGTGAACATATAGAAAAGGCTGAATTGTGTATTCCCGTTCTGTTAAAAGAAGATCTGATCAGGTATGTTCAAGTCTCTTGCCACTGTCTTTGTATTTGTTCTAACACCAAAGACAAATGTCAAATGTAACCCTATAAACTGACAATTTTAGATCACATAACTCTGCAAATCACAATACCACCTTACCAAGCCTGTACAACTGTGAAGACTTGAATACATAAAACTTCCCTTGGTTTTATTTTGTAGAACTACTTTCATGTTTAGTATAAGAGATAAACTCTGTGTTTGATTTTTATATAACCTTATTTATGATAAATTAATGCTCTACATAGGCAATGTGTCCACTTGGCCTCAGGGCCTCTAATTTATATATATACACCAACGTAGGAACACACAAGACTGGCGGCAATATGGCTCAGCTAAGAAAGACTCTTCATAACACAGAATAAATCTACTCACCTGAGCTGGAGTTCTGACACCCGCACAGATGGAAGGAGACAATGACTCTACAGACCCATCTTCTGACCTCCACACATGCCTTGTGTACCTACAACACACATCCCAAACTCTCACACATATACAAAATAATAATAATATACTTTTAAAGGATCATTAGTCTGCTCAAATATAACGCAGTGAACTTACATCAAAATGAACATTTGAGTTCTGTGAGGAAATAAATATAGGATTTAGAAACTAATATTCCCCCAATAATTGTGTACTTTTAAGTTTCAAGAAAAGTTGGAGATAATTTAAACTAAATTAAAAAGAAATTATTGCATAAGAAAATGTGTGGGGTACAGCAAAAAATGACACACAGGTAGAAAATTATAGCAATAAATGCACATATTAAAAATACAATGATAAGCATCTACCTCATAAAATAGAGAAAAAAGATGAATTTAAGAATATAGTAAGCAAAACAGGTTATACTTAGGAATATATATATATTATGGATTATAAAAATATATCCCTATATAATATTTATTCAATATATACAACATATATAGTCCTAAGTATAATTGTTGCCCTAATATATATGTTATGTATATATACCATATATAATATTTATTCCATATATACAATGTAAATAGTGCTAAGTATAACTGTTGCATATATATATTCCTAAGTATAATTGCTGCATGTATACTTATTATTGAATTATGTATACATATTATTGCATTCATGTATATATGCAATAATAATTAGTGAGAAAAGAGAAAGAGGACATGAATTTGAAGGAGAGTGGAGAGAGGTATGTGAGAGGGTTTAGAGTGAGGAAAGGGAATGAAGAAATGATATAATTATGTTATAATCTCAAAAAATTATGTAAAATGTATAGAGCAATCAGAAGAAATAAAACAATAGTCAATTCAATTTAAGATAAAATGATACAGTAAAGTAAGGACACTAAATTTTGTTGCTTTGAAAGATCAATGAAATTAATGATCCTGTCATGGGAGATCATCAAAAGGAGACAGTGGTGAGGAAGAAGGAAGAAGACAAGCAAGCAGAAACAAGAGGGGAAGACTTAGAGAATGATGGAGAGGCAAAAGAGAAGGGAGAGAAGGATCCAGTATCAGAAAGGAATGGAGGATTCACAAAGGGCGAAGTAGCTTATCTGAATTCTAGTATTAGTAAACAAATTCAGTCACTAATTAAAAACATGTCAAAGCAGAGCACAACACATCCAACCACATATTTTCACTGTTCAATTTCCCTACACAGGAGAAGGAACTAGTAGTGACTTTACACAAACTCTTCTGAGAAGGACAGATAGACAGAAGCCTTCCTAACTCGTTCTATAGGACCACCACTATCTGAGACTACAGCCAGATAAAGACATCCCCAAAATGAAAGTGATGAGTCACATCTCCCATAGAAATCGATAAAAATAACAGTAAATCAAAACCAAGAATGTGCACACACACACACACACACACACACACACACACACACACACACACACACACAAATATCCACTCTAACCAGGCTGGACATGTTGCCAGTAATTTTTTTATTATTTTGTAGATTTACATATCAGCCATGGATTCCCCAGTCCTCCCTCCTCCCGCTCCCCTCCCCAGCCATTTCCCATTCCCATCTCCTCCAGGGCAAGGACTCTCCTCTGGGGATTCAGCTCAGCCTGGTAGATTCAGTAAAGGCAGGTCCAGTCCCCTCTGCCCTTCACCCTGTTTGGGATGCCCCCAGGCAGTGGGGCCAGTAAATTATTTATGTGATACTTAGTGAAGAAAATAAGGAATCATCACACAGTAGATTGTATGAACAGTAGAATCTACAAAGGCGAGTGTTCACACAATCTTGTTCTGAAGCAACAGAACTGTCCCTTGTTGATACCGAAACAAGACAAACTCTTTTCTCTTTTACTGTTTAGAAGAGTTTCTAGAAAACTGGAGTTTTTTCAGCAGAATTAACAAGAGCAACTGTGGTCTAACACTTTCTTTATTACAGTGATTTTTCTTTTCAGTGCAATGTTTATTCTCAACCCACAGAAATAGAAGTTCACTTCCGAGTTTGTCTCTATCTGGACATTTTAAGTTATACACCTTATACACAGGGCCACCAAAGTCAGTGTTTTAATAGCAACAGGATTTGGGTTCAAGACTCACCATGAATAGCCCATAATTGGACTTCATTCTTTTTGTCAGGATTTTTTCCCCTTGGCCTTCTACAAGCATCCTAAACCCAGCCCTCTTCCCCACATATTACTCCTCTGGCACCTCTTTCCTTGACTGTTCAGAGTAGATATGACTAACTTAAAATACAACTTTTATTTGCTTCCCTATTGCAGCTCCACTACATTAGGTTCCTTATCCTTTTTTTTTTCTTTTTTTTTTTTTTTACTCTATAATCTAAAACGGGATTGACACTTAAAAGCACACCAGTTTGAAAGGCAATTTAGAGTTAAGAACAGCTTGAGCCATAAGAACATTTACATAGGTTCAAACACACTCTTCAGAGTACTGTCAAAACTTACCAAACCTGTCACTACCTTATATTATTTAACCATTCCGGATTTCTGTTACTTCAGGCTATATACTCATATTTGATGATTTGGAGCTATAAGCCCCCAATGACAGAGAACATGCAATGTTTATATTTCTTGATCCGTGTTACCTCACTTTTCTAGTTCCATTCATTTGCCAGCAAATTTCATGATTTCCTTTTTCTTCACTGCTTAATATTATTCCATACTGTATATATATACCACATTATGTCCATTCGTCAATTGGAGGACATTTAGGTTGTTTCCAATTCATATCTATTCTTATCTTACCTATATGTAATACAATGAAAAAAGAGGACTGAATTGGAAAGACTGAAAGGAGGAGTATATGGGAGGTTTTGGAGGAAGAAAGGGGTAGAGATAAATGATGTAATTATACTATAATCTCAAAAAATGAAAGAAAAAATTAAGGAGATAACAGTATCTACATGAATATTCTTAATTGTTTTTATAATACAATTTTAAAAGTAAAATATAATTTGATTGTGTTCTTACCCTCCCTCAAGTCCTTCCAGATCCTCTCCCTTGCCATCCCCACCCATCTTCGTGTTCTTTCTCAAAAATATAAAAATAAAAAAATGAAACTCAATACAATAAAAGCCACCAAAACTAAGAAAACAAAACAACATCCAAAAAGAAAAAACAAAAATAAAAAACCACTAAACTATACAAACACACATACACACACACCACAAACAAACAAAAAAATCTGTGGATTCCAATGTATGTTGGTCCATTATTCCATGAACATGAGGCCTGTCCTGGAGTGGTTGATATACTCGTGTTACTCTATTGGAGAAAACTAATCTCATCTCCTAGCAGGTCTAAGTGACAGTTCAGTTGTTAGTCTTTACTCTAGTGACTAGATTTTCATTCATTCATTCATTCATTTTTTAAAATATAACAAAATACAGTATAATAAGATCAAACAAAAACTGTCACATTGACATTAGACAAGAAAAGTTAACAGAAGTTTCCTTTTCTTGAAGCCTAAGAGAAGACAGAGGGCCAGAGACTCACCCATTCACGAACTCAGAATTCCCACAAAAAACACTAAACTAGAAGCCATAACAAATACACAGAGGTCCTGGTGCCAACCATGCAGGCCCTGTGCTTTCTGATGCATATGTGTCCATATGGATTTGCTCATGTTGATTTAGAGGGCCTCATTTTCTTGGTGTCATCCATCCCCTTTGGCCCTTGCAGACTTTGTACCTTCTCTTCCACAGAATTTCCTGAACTCTGAGAGGAGGGATTTGACTGAGATATTCACTTACAGCTGAGTGTTTCAATGTCTCCCATTCTCTATATAATGTCTGGCTGTGGGTCTCTCTATTTGTTCCCATCTGACACAGAAGGCTGTTTCTGATGATGGCTGACCAAGGCACTGATCTGAGTATAGAAGAATATCATTAGGAGTCATTTTTATCATTACGTTTTTTTTCCTTTTTTAAATACAAATATTATTTGGTTTTATCCTAAATCCCTGGACTATTCAGTCTCTGGTTCTTGGTTGCCCAAGTACTGTCAGGTATGGGTTCTATCTTGTGAAGTAGACTTTAAATCAAATCAGCTATTGGTTGGGTACTCCCACAAGCTTTGTGCAACCACTGCCTAGCATACACTGAAGACACTACACCATTGTGGATAAAGGGTTAGTGGTTGTCTTGGTATTTACATTTCTCTTTTTCATGTGTAGAAAATATGTTTCTGTACCAAAGATGCTGGAAGGTAGGGGTAAAGGCACTGCCAAAGCCCCAATTCTATATATCCATGTTCAGTGAGTAATGTAGGTGCTTTATTCAGCAAAAGAGCCTTACTGACAGCTTGTAGAGAGCAACCTATGCAGGCAGAGTTTTATGTCTAGACTACCAATCAGCTCTGACCTACCAGCTGCTCCCCAAATAACCACACTGAGACTTATTGCTGATTATAAATGCTCAGATGATAGTTTAGGCTTCTTTTGTGCTAACTCTTATAACTTAAATTAACCCATTTTTTATTAATCTGCTTGTTACCCTGAGGCTCATTACCTCATTTATGAACTTCCCATATTGCTTCTTTCATGCCTGACTTGCAACCTCACCTGACAATGCCCTTTTTTCTTCCTGCCTATCTATTATTATTAACAATGAGAGAAACACATCTTCATAGTGTACAAAAAGATTATTCCATAGAATTTTCCCCATTTTTGTCTAATTAAAAAGGAAAGATTTTAATTTTAAATTATATACAACAGTTATCTAGTAAGATTTACAGTTACAATATCAGTACAGCTTTATTTAGTGAAATTAGAAAAAAATGCTATATTATTTATCTTATTTTTGTGAGTCTAAAATTTTATATTTTACCTTTTATCATAACAAAGGAGAAATTTAAGTCTGATTATTTAGTCTTTAACTCAATCAAAGACCCCACAAGAATATAACATTATCTAAGGACAGGGGCATCTGGCTGTCTAGACAGTTAACCAAAGTTCTTCCATAGTGCTGAAGCATTTACCTTTGGACTAAAGGACAAGTATATCTGACAGATATTTTTGAGAAGCAGGAAATTTTAAAGAACTGTTTTACTTTGTCTTGGAAAAGTTTGGCAGATGCCTTTTTTGTGTGCATTCTGTTTGTCCAATTTGGACAGAATATTGTCAGCAATTGAGGCAAGGGCAGTTTCTTTGGCTAGCTTTTGCCATGAAGAAAGTTTCTTCAATACCTAACATCCTCTTTTGGAGTAAATTGGTGCTGTCAGGAGCAGATGTGGCTCACTGTCATGAAAAACCTTAGGTTATTAAACATATTAAATGTCTTACTCTGTAGGTCTTTGAAGTGTTTGAAAACCATATATTTCTCTAAATACATCTATTTAACCTTGAAAACATATATAATATAATATGATTATAAGCTTGCTTGTTACACATGACCAACTAATATGTATTTTTAATTATGCATTTAGTTATATAAGCACAATACTCCAATACTATACATATAATATAGCAAAAATAAATTTGTATCAATAAACCAAAATCCATAACAACATAAAATATTTTAAGATTAATAGTTGATTTTTGTTATGTTATATCCTTTTTTTCCTTTAGAAAGAAATCTTTGAATATAACTCTTTTGTTTATTTTTTAACTTATGATCAGTAATAACTTGTAACCAATCCCCCTAAACAATGACAAATATCCATAATCCATTGAATAATCAAATCCCACTCATACCCCATCTCTTGTGCATATGGGCAACATTATTTAGACTACTTCCTGTTGTTTGTGGATGCTGATATCATTGGGTGAACCTTGAGAATGAAAGGATAATTGTTAATTCTTGACTGGAGTAGTTTGTGAGGTTGGACCAGCTCAGTCAGCATCCCTGAAGCTGTTATGTATATAGAAATCTGAGGAGACTATAATAGAGACATTTTGAGATGCTGGATCACTTGGACCATTCACTTTCATCGGTGTCTGCTCTCCTTGTTCAGAAAATACTTAAACTTTTAAAGGTAATATATATTTCTGTATTAATACAAGTATAGACTATTGTACACAAGTTAGCCAAAGGTTTTTTTTTTGTCTTATTTTTGAGAAGGGAAAATACACATTATGTGTTTTGTAGTTTTTCTAGATTTATTTCTTTATGTCTGTAGCCAGGATTTTCAAGGAGTGTTCCCTGATCAAACCTGATCCATATCAATTGACAATCTCTCATTTCCTGTGGAAATAAAAGCATAACCTCTTCCCCAAAGTAACATACCTTTTCACTTACATTTTGAAGTCAAGACATTTTAAAGATATGTATGTTGGTTTAATCCAGCACTTTTCATAATCCAATGTGTCTTAGCAGCTGTCATTCCTTCATTAGCAACCAGAAAATCTAAAGATAACACAAAACATAGAGGATCCAGATTCTCTGTGTATATCCCATCTTTATGTGGCTTGTTCTATTTTGTATAATTTTATTCTTTTCTAAAGAACTTTATTATTTTTAAATGATCTTTTAAATTTGTGACTATATATAACTTTGTCTTTTCTCTCTCAAGCCTATGGATATTTTTGAACACCTTGTAATCCATTTAGGCTTTCTTTCATCTGGATCTGTCTGTACTGAACATCTGTATTGTTTTCTGATCACATGAGATGAATATTAAACTTCTATGTCAACTGCCATATTGCTAGCTTAGAGAATGGAGGTAGTACAAGGCAGTTGGCTCCTGTCTCCATCCCACAAGCAGTTGCTGGAAGATGCATCTCTGTACTATAGTTGCCATGAGACTGTGAGACTAGGAAGCCAATACTTGGCTCTGTTCTTGTGTGTTTGAAACTTTTTTAAAAGCTTTCTCAGGTTTTAATTGGATCTACAGTGCCCTGTGTTGGGCACAATTTGTAGGTGAAATTGACCATCTAGATCCCCGATCAGCTCTGACCAGCCAGCTGCTCCCCAAATAACCACACTGAGACTTATTGTTGATTGTAAATGCTCAGCTGATAGTTTAGGCTTCTTTTAGGTTACCTCTTATAACTTAAATTAACCCGTTTCTATCCATCTATGTGAGGCTTGTTTACCTCATCTATGAACTTCCCATGTTGCTTCTTCCATGCCTAGTTTGCAACCTCTCCCAGCTCCCTGACTCCACCCTTTCTTCTTCCCAGCATTCTCTCTGCCCTGAAAATCCTACCTATCTCTCAGCCAATTAACTCTTTAATACAATAACAGCAACACATCTTCACAGTGTGCAAAAGGGTTATTCCACAGCAAACCTATAGTCTTGTATAGTTAAAATTATGAGACAGATCTTAACATTAGATTATATTAACATTATAACAGGAAACAATTTGTTTATTGAATTATTTACAAAGCAAACAATTATTTAGTGCCTACTCCTGAGGTTAAAAGGGGTAAGGATGCTACTCTACAACAAGGGTATGGCCTTGAAAATGTGTAAATCTGGATGATCATTCTCTAAGTTCAAAACCTCAGAGATTTCCTGTATTAGAGAATAGCTCAAAACACATTATTTTACCATTGATTCTATGCTGCATTTGATCAGGTTGATTTGATTGTATTTAGACATTGCATGTCAAGAATGATTGTCACACAATTCTAAACAAGTAGGATAAAGAACAGCATAACGTTTCATCTTGTACTTGTAAAACAAAAATGAGAAAATAAATATCAATGAAACCCTATTTTGCCCATTTTTTCACCAGTTTAAGTGAAAAACCAGTTTCACTTGGTTTTAGAGAATTAAGATATATATATTTACTAGCCAATCTCCATTGTCAGTGGATTATTATAAAATAGTAACAGTTGCTGCTCATTCACAGTGTAAGTTAATTTGGGTGCCTGAAAGTTCACTTTACCTGCTTTATTCTATACTTCCCAATTTCTGAAATAACAAAGCAGTTCTTTAGGATATGATTTAGTTCCATTCCTCAGAATTACCAGTTCTATGACATAAAGAAAAACATACAATGATAGAACCCCACACACTATTCTCAAAGCATGTTCCTAAACATGCTACAGGGTCCCTTTAAGTCACACAATGGCTTTAACAAATTATATCTCAAGCCTGAGTAATGCTATAGTAATTTCTTTTCCTACAAGGAAAGTCATTGCAAGTCAAATATAAAAACTCAATATTAATGGCATGGTAATATATAACCAAAACTTGGAAGAAAAAAAATTCAGAGACATCCAGAACTGGAGATGCAGCTTAGTTTCTGTACTTAATAAGCATAAAGCCTTGAGTTTGATTCCATCATTGCATAAACCGGGGTGGTAGTAAATGCCTGCAATACCAGTACTGAGGATATGAAGGTAAAATAATCAGAAGTACAAGGTCATCTCTGGCCCTTCTATAAACAAATTTAAGGGCACATTGGACTCTCAAAATAAAAGATCTCTCATTTCAAATTTGTTGAGATTAATAAAAATATATTTCAAAAGGTGCTGTGAGCTCTGTCTAATGATTTTCATCTGTAATTTGAATAATCCAGTCAGGAAGAGGTGAAGTAAGAGCTTTGCCTCGTCTTCTGTTTGTGAAGGAAAACATCCATGTCTGTAGTAGTAGCATCTATTTTAAAGCAGATTTGGAAGATAATTTTTGTAGACAATTAAAAAGAACTTATTCTCCATTCTGTTATTTTTAACTAATTTAGACAATCTTAGTAATAATTCATATGGATTATTTGGTGGCAGCAATTAGTATAAACTGTAAAACTGACAAAGGTAGATAACTTGTCCATTCCATATTCTGGCACCCCCAGGGAACAGGCAGACATTAAATTAATTCTTTAATTTTTGAATCTAGACATTTGATTAAACTCAAATTTAAAGTTTTTACAAGAAAATGTATTCATTTTCACCTATGGCTTAATTAACAGAGTCATAAACCAGGAGCTATACCCAAAACTGAGCTACAAGAGGGGTGACTCAATCTCATTTATATTTTCAAGCAAGATATTCAGAGACAAAGATGCAATAATTTTGTAATTTCATGGAAATTTGCAGGGGAAAGTGCCAATTTCATGGTGACATCTAGGGAAATGTGATGATTTCATGCAGATTTAATCCCCTGTCCCTAAAGCATCAGTAAACATAACTCACACAAGTGTAAAAACTGATTCCTATAAAATGTTTAGTATTGTAATTATGAAAATGAGTAAACAGATATAGTAGAAAATTATGAAAGTTAGGATAGTTGACCCTATTAATACTATAAGACTAATTGCACTGTCTTCTAAAATTAATTTCAAGTTATAAATTTTTATGAAATAATTTTCCATTGGCTTATTACTGATTTTACTTTGACATAAAACTAATACCTTTTTTGTAGGGAGTGCACACTGTCATCTGATAACTCGGCTTCCAAAGCCTAGTAAATGTCTACTGATAATATTGTTCTTAAAAAGTGCCTCAATTTTTAAATAATGTTACATAATATTATTACAATATAAAATGACAACTCAAGGGGCTGTGAGCAAGCAGTGTTGTATATGACCTTCATTAATAATGCATCATCATCTAGGCCTTTATGCAGTTTTACCTCACAACTAAGTGAAGATTCTCAAATAAATTTTAGAAATATTTTTGTAATAGCTGACAGTAAACAAAATAAGTAGCAAAGGCATAATACACCACACACACACAGAGAGAGAGACAGAGAGAGAGAGAGAGAGAGAGAGAGAGAGACAGAGAGAGAGACAGAGAGACAGAGAGAGAGAGAGAGAGAGAGAGAGAGAGAGAGAGAGAGAGACATACCACAAACAAAATGTCTTAAGGCTCAAGTGACATTTTACATGAAGATTTTCAACAAGCTTCCAATTAAATGCAGTCTGAGAACATTTGGTCCCTTGGTTCCATGTTAACTAATTAAAAGGTCTTGTAGGAGATTTTTTGTGAAAAGAGTTGTCAAAGAGGAAGCACAAGATTGAGCTACCAGATTTATAAGAGAAGACAGATGCTAGTATTTCTTGGTCTCACAACTGTCTTTTTTTTTTGCTGTTTTTTTTTTTTCATTTTTCTTTATTAAGAAAATTTCTACTCACTTCACAGATCCCCCTACTCCCTCCTCCCTCCTCCCACCCTCCAGCCCTCTTTCCCAAGCCACCCTGCATATCCATATCCCCCAAATCGAGGTCTCCCATTGGGAGTCAGAAGAGTCCAGCTCACTGAACATAGGCAGGTCCAAGCCCCCTCCCATTGCACCAAGGCTGCACAAGGTGTCACACCACAGGCACCAGATTTTAGAAACCTGCCCATAGACCAGGGACAGATCCCAATCACCCTCCCTGGGTGCCCCCCCCCCAACAGTTTGAGCCAAACAACCATCTTCCATATCCAGAGGGCCTAGTCCAGTCCCATGGGGGCTCCACAGCCACCAGTCCACAGTTCATGAGCTTCCACTAGTGTGGCTGGTCATCTCTGCACATCTTCCCATCATGATCTTGACGTTCCTTGTTTGCAGTATCTCGCCTCTCTCTCATCCGTTGGATTCCTGAAAAGAAACTACAGATGTAAGTATAACCAACAGAATGCAAGAGATGGAAAAGCAGATCTCTGGCGTTGAAGATACGGTAGAAGAAATAGATTTATCAGTCAAAGAAAACACTAAAGCCAACTCAGTCATGACCCAAAATGTCCAGGAAATTTGGGACACCATGAAAAGACCAAACCTAAGAATAATAGGGATAGAAGAAGGAGAAGAATACCAACTCAAAGGCACAGAAAATATATTCAACAAAATCATAGATGAAAACTTTCCCAACCTAAAGAAGGAAATGCCTATAAAAATACAAGAAGGTCACAACTGTCTTATAGGAATCATACTTTTGATTACATTCATACTTTTGTGTACTTTTCAGGACACAGCAGGCAAGGGAATGACTGTCAAACAGAATCAGGATGAAGGCAGGTAGAAACGGACCCATCATGCATTAGAGCAAGAAACTTTGGAATAAGGATAGGCTTCTTTGTTCTAAGACAATAAAACATTTAGGACTGTGTTTTTGTTTTGTTTCAGTTTGTTCTGTTTTTAAAGCAGTGTTGGAATGGGCTGTGATTTACATACATAACATCCTTCTCTTGTTTAGAAAGTATAAGCCTGACTGGAAATAAGAAAGCAAAAAGGAACATATTTCAACATGAAGATGGCTTTTCAAGTAGTAAGATATTAAGAATATGCTAGCAATATCCCTCTTTACCTCTTTATACCATTGTATTCTAGCTCCTCTTTCCAGATGATGATTAACACAGAGACCCATCAATGGTCAAGGTGCCAAGAACAAGAGAGTGTGGAATGTTCAAGCTATAAATGGGACATCTTATAACACTTCCTCCTTCCATGGATCAGGAATCAATTGAAAGAAAAGAAAAAAAGATGGTAGAGCCAGAGATGTGAATGATCAGAAGGAAACATTGTTTTTTGGACATAACAGGGCAGCTACAAATGTGAACGCACAGCATTTATGACAGCGTGCAGAAGGCCTGCACCCTTTCAAGTCAAACAACATCCAAGCATGGAAAGGAGTAGTGTGAAAAAAAATCCTACCCTTAGCTGAAGAGCTATTGGTAGAGACTGGGAGAGGGAGAATCAGTTCTATTTAGGACTATGGCCCCTGGTACATTGACAACATATCAGTGGATAGAGCAAACTCAAAAATGTATGGGCAGTATAAACTAGATTTTGTTTTTTTCTTATTTTTTTTATGATGATACAAACTTGGGTAAGTAAGGAAACAGGAACATTGACCAAGGAGGGAGTTAATATAATCCAAATACATTGCATGAAATTTTCAAAGACCTAATCAAAATTAAAAATAAATAGCAAAAATAAAGCATAAGATACTGCCGGGTGGTGGTGGCACACACCTTAATCCCAGCACTCAGGAGGCAGAGCCAGGTGGATCTCTGTGAGTTCGAGGCCAGCCTGGTCTACAGAGCAAGAGCCAGGAAAGGCACAAAGCTACACGGAGAAACCTTGTCTCAAAAAAAAAAAAAAAAAAAAAAAAGAAGAAGAAAAAAGAAAAAAGAATAAGATACCAATGGAAGAAGAGGACCAATTAATTCTATAAATTTAAAAAAGAACACTAAGAAAGTATTTGTTAGATGCCTATTTTAAGAAATAAAGAAGTGTAGGGTTGGGGATTTAGCTCAGTGGTAGAGCACTTGCCTAACAAGCACAAGGCCCTGGGTTCGATCCTTAGCTCCAAAAAAAAAAAATAATAAAATAAAAAAGAAGTGTATAAATGGTTATCAGGAAAGAATATGGCCTAACATAGAAAGATATTGGCAGAATAATAAAAAAAAAACCTAAAACGTTAATATAAAAATATGTACATTAGCTTTTCATCACTGTGACAAAATATCTATCAGAAACAAATAAGGGAGGAAGATTTGTTTTGGTTTACAGTTTCTGAGATTTCAGTTAATGGTCAGCTGGTCATGTTTCTGGGCCATAGTACAGTAGAGCATCATGGTGTAAGAGTGTGTAAGAGACAAACTGCTTGTCATGTGGTGTTGGGAAAGCAAAGGCAGTAACAGAAGTTAGCCTTGGCCAAGATAATCTCTTAAAAATAATAATCCTAGAAACCCATCTCATAGAATAATGCCCTATTTTCACAGTCCTGCCACTTCCCAATAGTATACTAAGATTTGAACCCATTAATGAATTAAAACATTGTGATATAGTTGTCTCTGGAAATGTCCTCACAAATACACCCAGAGATACACTTTGATAATCTTCTAGTCATGCCTCAATACATCAGCCAGGCGGTCAAGACTAGCCACCATCGTAACAGAGAAGGATGGGGATAAAGGAAATAATTACAATATTTTAATTAATGAAGGCAAAGCAATCTGGAAAGCATGATATTGTGCAGCATTTTAGAGATTCCATTAAATATCATAATTGTTAGAATATAAGGTTATAGAATATATTATTGAAAATTTATTTAGAAAAGAGATCTAGATAAGAAGAAAGCCATTAAAATAATTAAAAAGAAACAAAGCCATTCAAGCTGAATACAAAAACAAAAATAAGAGAAATAATAAGAGAAGTTTGAAAGTCACATTCTGAAGTAGTAGTCAAGGCTTAATACATGAATCATATCTCTCTGAACAGCCTATGAGAACATTACAAAATAAGGTGGATAGTGTATTGTTTGTTTCAGTGCTATTAACAATGTTGTAAGATTATAAACAGCAAATGTAGAGCATTAAGTATCAATATTTTTATAACATCTGGTAATCCATTTCTTCTGTTTTGGAATATTTGTACACTGTGTGAAAATGTATCACTAAGATTGGTTTAACAAGGAACAGAACGGCCAATAGCTAGGCAGTAAGAGGTTAGGCAGGATTTCTGTTAACAGAGAGAACTCTGGGATAAAGAAAGGCATAGGTATCAGTCAAGCCTGGAGAGGAAACAGGAGATGCAAGATGGAAAAGAGGTAATACCATATGGCAAAAGTAGATTAGTATGAATAGATTAATTTATTAGTTAGTTGAAACAAGCCTAAGTTAAAGGCTTATCTTTCATAATTAATAAGAAGTCAGTTGGGAGTTGGCAGTACAGAGAAAGACTTGCAATAAATGGTGTCCAACATCTGACCATATACATAAGCTCTGAGAAACCTAGAAAAAAGAGAAAAAGAAAAAAGAAAAAGTTCCATCAAAGAGGATGGGACACAATATCCTGGCAACCATGTTCGCTCAGGTAGGCTCAGCATACAGAGGTGTTACTCTTTTATGGGGCTCTGCTGTGCAGGTGAACACTTGAGCAGCAAGCACAGGGGATAAACTCCTGCTTCAGGCATGGCACAACAAATTCTCAGAGCTGGAACATATAAATGTGGCTCCAGGCCAAGACCCACTGACATGAAACTAGGCTCTCATAGATCCAAGGGAGTTGGAGAGAGCAGCCAGCATGCCATATGCTAAACAGATCTGTGTAGAGGTATCTGAGCAGTGTAATATTTGGCTCATACAGTCAGAGAAGGCTGCAGGCTTACAGCAAAGTGATCCAGACTAAAAACAAACAAACAAACAAACAAAAACCCTTCTTCATGAAACCAAGAAAGATTGCAGGGCAAGTGATACATATGATGAACCCTCAATTATGGAAACAGATCTGAGGCAAAGCAAATCTCAACAGATACAAAACAATTGAAATAACCTCCTGTGTTCTACAGAAAGAGGTTTAAGAACATTATGCCAACATTCTTGTTGTACTGTTAGTTATGGATGTTTGTCATCATTTATGGGGGGTTGGTTTCAGATTGTTACTGGTTATGGTAAGTGTGAAAACTAAGCAAAGAAGATTAGATTCCAGGATCTCTTTCTGAAGAAAAAAAGGGAGAATAGGGGAATGATAGGATAAAAGAGTAGAATATTAAATCTACTTTAAACTAAAAAGCAATGATTAATCTCAAATATTTTACATTGGTATGGATTTTTATATATGGATACAAATATATGGCTTTTTGTTAGAAAATACTCTACATGTCTACTCTTGTTTAAGATATTTTGCATTATTTATATAAATTTAGAGTTATTATTGTTATTATATACATATATGTTGCTACTTTTATTTAAAGTATTGTATCTATGCAGCTCATTTAACAATGTAATGTAAATTTCTAGTCCTTGAAAGTTATTAGTATAAACTATTTATGATAACTAAGAAATACAGAATAGTAGTTAGTCATCTAACAATCAAATTTGTGGCCATGTTAAATATGTTTTCACAGTCAAACAGAGATATAATTTAGATAGACAGGTAGTCTTCAAATATTTCAGAGACCTCTAGGATATAGCATTTAAGATGTTTTAATAATTTAAGGCTCTTCATGACACTCAGACATATCTGCTTCTCACAGTACCAATTTATTTCAAAAAAGGATGATAGGCATCAAAGAACCTCCATATGGAGTTTGCTTTCATTGTGGCAGTTAACCACTGTGCAAGACACGACCCTTGCCTCAACTACTGACAGTATGATGTTCAAATTAGACAAGCAGGACACAAAGGACACCAACTGCCAAACTTTGCCAAGACAGGGTAGGACAGCCCTTCAAAATTCCCACATCACAGAAAAATCTGTCAGATAGGCCAAAGATGAATGCCTCAAAGTTACAGAGGAACCTTGGGTCAACTGTCTAAGCAGCAAGCTTTCTCCATCATTTCTATAGTTTTGAAAGTTGCTTTCTCTGCACTCCCTATTTTCTCTGGTAATAATATATCCTTCTCAGGTCTATGATAGAGGTCAAAATGATATAGTTATAGTTATAGTTTACCTTGTTACCAAATTCAGAAAAGAAACTCACAAAAGAGGTATAAAGTATATAAGGTTGAGAGACATTAAAACTTAAATTTTTTATATAAGAAAATGTTTTGAGTTTTAAAAAGATAGTTTTGGGTTGGTAATACAAATTAGGGTAGAAAGTAAATTAGGTATAAAACTTTGGACTCATAAAGATAAGATAGAGTAATTTTTTTCCAAATTTGCAAAATACAAATGGACTGGACATTGTGAATGTAAGTCTTACTTGATAATATTGTAATTACTTGCTTTTATTATATATAATTTTACTATATTAGAGTTAAAACCTTTCCTTTTTAATTTAAAGAAAAAAGAAGAAATGTTGTGGGATAGTTGTACCCTGTGTAAAGGTGTGTCATTGTGATTGGTTTAATAAAGAGCTAAATGGTCAATAACTAGACAAGAAGAATTTAGGTGGAACTTCTAAGGACAGAAAGGACACAGGAGACAGCAAAGGCCAGACACAGAGAGAAAACAGCATGTGCAAGGTGGAATATAGGTAACACTATGTGGAAGAATACAGATTAGTATAAATTGATTAATTTAAATTGTACGAGCAACTTGAAACAAGCCTAAAGTAAAGGCCAATCTTTTATAATTAATAAGAACTCTCCATGCTATTATTTGGGAGTTGGTGATACAGAGAAAGACTTGCTACAATCTTCTTAATCATTTCAAAATTTCTCTTTCTTCAGTGACACTATTGGCCATGGAAAATGGATGTTTTCATTTTGGTTAAACATTCTGAGATATTATACAATACTAGTTGCTGGTGACAAATTTTTCAAAAGTGCAACTGTATGAACACAAATCTGAGAAATGTACTGATTGTATGCACATGGAAATATTGTAGTATACATACATGCTTAAAACATATTTCAACCAGGTTGAGCTGAATCCCCAGGGGAGTCTTTGCCCTGGATGAGATGGGAATGGAGGGGAGGAGCTGGGGGGAAGGTGGGGTTGAGAGGGGGAGGACAGGGTAATCCATGGCTGATATGTAAAATTAAATTAAATTAAAAAATAAATAGATAAATAAAAATTAAAGAAAATATTTCAAACAATCAGATTAGAAACACATCATGAAACAATAAATGTTAGGACTGTGGCAAAAGTTATTACAGTCCTTCTAAGATAATATTAGACTCAGTGATTTCAGATAAATGGATTCTTCTACACCCAATGATAAAGATAATGGTAGGTGCAAGCAAGCAGGGGATCTGTTGGTAATAACAGTTACACTATTTAAAGGAATATTCTGAAATAATACAACTCCAAGTAGATAGCTCACCACTGAGCCAGCACTGATCAAGTTCTGTAATATTTATTAAATAAATACCTAAATGTATTAATACAAACCATACAATGTAGCTAAAATACTATTGCAGTTGATGAGAAAAAAGACATTCACGTCCAAAAGAATAGACAGCTATGAACGCAAGAAATTTTAGCTTTGGTTTAAATGATTTATTTGTGTTGTTTTATACAAAGATACTAGAATGCCTTCAAAGTTGATGATCAATAGAAAAGTGATACTGGCTAGTTTCCAAATTAATTTTATACTTAAAAACTAATTTATAGCTATCACATCTCCTTAAATGCACTGGTTTTTAATATGTTGTTGATAACAGAAATCTTTGACTGGTCTGTCTAGTTAACTGATGGTGCCCATTAATGGGATCTGTGTGGACATTTGAAATAGTCAATTAAGAAACTGAGAAAGACAAAATGAAGGCTAATATTTTAGATTTCTATTGGAAAGGGAAGTAAATGATAGTCATACTGATGTTTGGATTCTGTTTAAAATGTTACATGTGGCATTTTGCAACAAAAGATGCAATTAGCATCATGGCTGGCACTGACACACTGCATCAGAAACACTAAACTGGATGTCTGTCAAAATCAAAGCAGCTGTCACAATTTAACCCAGAAAACTATTTTAAAGAACTTCCTGTATACTGAAGTTGGTCAAACTAGTAATTATACAGACAACAGACAGAATGCAAACTAGAAAATTAATACATTTTTACCCCCAAATAGTTTTATTTTACCCTTCCTTGAGATTTTTAAAAAATGTGACTTTGAAAAAGAGCTCAAAGATGATGATACTGTTATGACAAATTTGCCATTCTATGAGGCATAAGAGATTTTCCCTACTAACTGAAATCTCAGATGTCTGCTACAGAAATGTGGCATTTTATTCTGTGTTATTTTTCTGTCTGTAGGACAATACTATTCCACTCAATCTTGATATTACTGAGTTTCTATAGAGACAGTTATTTCAGTGATTGAGGAGAAGAGGCATAGATAGCTCACAAGACTACCCAGGGACCTTGGAATGCAGGTAAAACCCGGGAACTACAGATTGTACATTGATGATATTCAAGAACCTTCTTGGTTTTGTCTTTAACTGCTCTGAAAACAAACAAACAAAATCTTTGAAAAGATACATTTAAGGAACTCCTAATAATAATTCCTGTAGTGAACCTGCCTTTCTCAAGCTTCTATCTGACACAGCTTAAGATAAATTGTAAATGATCTTGGAGGGGAATCTTGACAAGACCTCGAAAGTGTTGTTCTACTTTTCTAATTCAACATTGTTTTTTTAAACTTTAGAAATAAGGATTTCTTATTTTATCTTATTTTGCTCTTTTGGGGAACCTACCACTCAGTTCCCACATATGGAGACATATTCTTAATTATAAATGCCCAGCCTAAGCTTGGCTAGTTTATAGCCAGCTTTTCTTTCTTTCTTTTATATTTATTTATTTATTTATTTATTTATCTATTTATTTATTTGTATTTACATTTTTTCATTAACATATCAACCACTGTTTCCCCCTCCCTTCCCTTCTCACATTACCCACACCTTCCCACCATCCCACTCCCCATAAACTCCTCCTAGGGGGTAAGGCCTCCCTTGGGTAGTCAACACAGCAGCCAGCTTTTCTTTCTTTAATTTATTCCATCTATCTTTGGCCTCAGGGCTTTTGTCTTTCTCTATTTCTGTATACCTTTTCTTTCCTTCTTACTCCATGTACTGCTGTTTAGCTGGGTGACTAGCTGTTTGGCTCCTGAAGTCATTCTCCTTCCTCTTTCCTTCCTTCCTTTTCTCCAGATTTCTCCTTCTACATATTCTCTCTCCCTGCCACCCTGCCTATTTCTCTCTCCTGCCTCACTATTGGCCATTCAACTCTTTATTAGACCATCAGGTGTTTTACACAGGCACAGTAACACAGCTTCACAGAGTTAAACAAATGCAACATAAACAAAAGTAACACACCTTAAAATAATATTCTACAAGAGATTTTTCTTCTTCATATTAGAGCACAATAAAAACAAAATATTATACCAGCATGAATAATTGAATATTATAAATACTGTTTTGAAGGTCAAATATGTATAGGAAGTTTAAAGCATCTATGACTTTTTCAAAGATTAAAACAGCATTCATTTGCTGCATCTGATGGGAATGAGCTTCATCTAGTGAGAGCAGAGCCACAAGCTCTATTGTACCTATATGGAATAAATGGTCTACATATCAAAACAAGTCTCCTTCCTTGAAGGAATAGATTCAGGCACAGTTACCTAAGAAAGGGCTGAGGCAATGTCTATCTTCAGAACTTTTAGGATAATATAGCAATTATCTAAGTGACCTCAGAGGAAAATTGAATCAAGAGAGTAGAGTAGGACTTTTAAAAAAATATTAAACAGCACAAAACCATGCCAAAACAACTTGAACATTTAGTTTGAACGGAGTACAGAGACTTTAAGTAATTAGGGGAATATCTATGGGTTGTGTTTTCAGCTTCATGGCATGGAGCTCTGATGGGCTGATGTTGTGAATAAGGAGGTCTCCTTTCAAGACCACACTATCCTCTATGCACATCTCAGCCTAGAAATCATCATTGTAGTATGGGACAAGCTACATCTATCAGGTCAGTCTTCAAAGTCAGCCTTCTTTGGCAGGAATCTGTAGTGATAATCTGACTAATCCAGTTAGATGCCATTCTGCTTAGAACAACCAAAATCATATTTAAACTGTGGGAATTAATTTGATTTTCTGGCATTATAAAACTACATGTAAATTTAAAGGATAAAAGTTGTTAATATCTTTGCTAATAAGAAAATAATAGTTTAAGTGACTAGAAAAATAAAAGAAATCTAGGCTAGGGTCTAGAATAAATCATCTAGGTATCAGTGACAGTAGCCTTCCATGAATGAATGCACCAAGAATGAATTGAGTCAAGTCACTGGGGCAAGAAGACTCAGTTTTGGATCAATGTGGGAAAATAGCAACAACCTTTCTAAAAATAAATAATTAAATCATTGGAATGTTTGAACTATATTTTTTCTCCAATACTATGGCATATAGAATAGGTAGATGCATTTGTCAGAATTTGAGCAAAACACTGTAGAATCGGTAGTTTTGACTTTGAACTTCTTTTAGAATTCCCTGTCATTAGAAAAACAAATAAGAACAGCAAAATACTGAAATTATGCAGCTATTTGGAGAAACTTTGTTGAGTTCTCTTTGTTTGTTTGGGGGGGGGGGTGTTGTTTCTTTGTTTTTCACAATTGGTCCTGGAGTCATTGGCTACCCACAGTTAAAAATGAAAGTCAGTTGAAGACTCATCTTATGAAAACAAGACTCAAAATATATCACAAATCTACATATAAAATAAATCTATAAAACTATGGCTTATGTAGTCATACATATCTTTAAAAGCCAGCCTTGTCTACATAGTGAGTTCCAGGATATCCTGTGCTACATAGTGAGAACCTGTTTCCAAATGACAACAGCAACAAAATACGGCTTAGGCAAATTTTTGGAAAAAGAATCTTAGCCCTGATAGTAAAAGCATGATCTGCAGATGTAAGGAAACTCACAGCTATAAATGTAAAGGGCCATTTTCACTCTGCAATAATGCCAGCTTCTTCACGAACCAAACATATATGACATAGCAGTTCTGTTCCTAAGAATTTATTGCAAAAAGAGATTGTTGCTCTTTAGATGCTTGCTGTTTAAGTCATATAGTCTTTGGCATTGTATATGGCAGTATGAGAAGACAAAGACACTATAAGACTCTACTTATGTCACCCGTGAAATGATAAAATTCTATAAATTGAAAGTATCTTGTGGAAACCAGGCATTAAGAAATGATTGGAGGAGCCAGAAAATATCATCCTGAGTGAGGTAACCCAGACTCAGAAGGACAAACATAGTATGTACTCACTCATAAGTGGATACCAGATGTGAGGGAAGGGATGGCCAGACTGCAACCCACAGCTCCAGGGAGGCTAGCTAACAGGGAAAGACCCTAGGAGGGACACATGATGACCCTGTGAAGGAGAAGTGGATGAGATCTACATGAGCAGACTAGGAGTGGGGTGTGGGGGTGGCGGAGGGTGAGGATTGGGGGATGAGAACATAGGCAAATGGGAGGGTCAAGCTGGAGCAGGGACAGAGTGGGAGGGCAGGGAGGAAGATACCATGATAGATGAGGACATCATGGGAATAGGAAGAGGCAGGGTGCCTGGGCAGCTCTCAGGAATCCACAAGGATGATCCCACCTGGGAGTGCTGACAGTGGTCTAGAGGGTGCCTGGACTGGTCTAATCTGGTGACCAGTCTAGTGAATACCCTAAACGTCATCATAGAGCCTTTGTCCAGTGACTGATGGAGGCAGATACAGAGATCCATTCCAGGCACCAGGCTGAGCTCTGGGAATCCAATTGATAAGAGAGAAGAGGGATTCTGCAGGCAGGGGACGTAGAGATCATGATGGGAGGACATGCAGAGATGACCAGCCACACTAGTGGAAGCCCATGAACTGTAGACTAATGGCTGTGGAGCTCCCATGGGACTGGACTAGGCCCTTTGGATACGGAAGATGGTTGTTTGGCTTGAACTGTTAGGGGGGCACCCAGACAGGGGTATCGGGATCCATCCCTGGTGCATGGACAGGCTTTTAGGAGCCCAGTGCTGGTGGTGTGATGCCTTGCGCAGCCTTGGTGCAGTTAGGAGGGGCATAGACCTACCTAGGCTCAGTGTGCCATGGGAGAACTTGATTTGGGGAATCTGGGGATGTGGGAGGCTTAAGAGGGAGAGCTCAGGGGTGGGAGGAGGGAGGAGATGGGATCTGTGGGTGGTATATAGAGTGAGTTGAAAATTTCTTAATAAAGAAAAATGAAGAAAAAAAGAAATGGTTGGAACAGGAGAAAAATAGCTTTTCCTATAAAATGACAACCTGGGTTTTACCATCACAAGAAAAGTCTTCTGAATCTTGACTATATTCTTGTCCTTTCTGGTTATTGCACCATATGTCTACAAGATACTACTAGTGGAAAAATCTATGAGAATGCATGGTGTCTCTGTATATTACTTCTTACAAATGAATGTAAGCTTGCAGTTTCTCAAAATAAAATATTTAATTAAATATGATTATAAGGGAAAATAGGGTTGCTTGCATATTATTAGCAAAACACAAAAATACAGATAAATTGGGACAAAATGTGTAATTCATAGATTAGTTATAGGAAGCCAAGTCCTCATTTGTACTTCCTGACAAAGAGATAAATATTTGTTTAAGAGAAAACTCTCTGAAATCAAAGAATATCTTTATTTTCAAGATTTCTGTGGAATAATCTTCTTGTATACTGTAAAGATTTGTCACTCAAATTGGTTTAATAAAACTCTGATTGGCCAATAGCCAGGCAAGAAGTACAGGTGGGATGACCAAACTAAGGATGTTATGAAGGAGAAGGGCATGGTCAAGAGATGCCATCCAGCTGCTGAACAAGCAGGACATGTAAAAAATTAGGTAACAAGCCATAAACCACATGGCAAAGCATAAGTGGAAATATTGGTTAATTTAAGTGCAAGAGTTTTCTAGTAACAAGCCTTAGCTATTGACCAAGCATTTATAATTTATATACACCTCTGTGAGGTTATTTGGGACGGGGTCATTGGGACAGAAAACATCCATCTACACAAAATATCTTAGACTTTGTAATAAAGAATCTTAAATCTAAAATGGTGACCTATGCTCACGAATTACCTGATGTTTTATTGTAATTGCGACATTTTTCATTTGTTATGCTATAACATATAGCCACATGTCCTTTATGACCTTATTAGCCCAAGTCATAATAAGATAGAAGTTCTGTGCTGCAGAAAATATAAATCCAAAAAAGTTTATTATGTTTTTTAAGGACATTATTTTATACATCAGAATTGAAATTTAATATCAACAGCCCGCTAACTAGAAAACAAATAAATAGTGGGGTGGAAATTGTATGATTCTCATTGCAGGTGTTCTAATTTGTCAAAAAGTAGAAAAGAAGGGAAGTAGCTGAACTCTGACTATTGTGTTTACCATTTTACACTTTTTACCAAGTAAATTTCCATTAAATCTTGGTGTTCTGGGCTGATTTCACAGCAGGATCACCCAGAAGCACACTTTAGAAAGGAAAGAATTGTCTTTTTAAAGTGTAAAGGAATCTGTGCATTTATTGATTTTCTTGTCTTTCCCTTCAAATCCTTTGAAATATGATCAAAAAAGTGTCTCCATTTTATACACCACAATTTCCTTTTAATAGCTTTTTCTCCACAACAGAGTCAGAGCTCTGCCTTCCTAACTAAAGAGGAAAAAAGCTGTTTCAGAAGAAAAAAAAAATAACAACCAAGCTAAGCCTACCCCAAGCCACCATTAAATGTGTGAACATTTGAAAGGTCAGAAAACAGCTGCCTGGTGAATCACCCCCCTGTGTTGCAGCTGCTCTGCCCACCTGGCTGGGCAAAGGTCTAGTTCAGATGCATCACCTAACTTCCCATTTCTATTTTCATTTCCCTTTTTCCTACTTCTTATATTTGCTTTCCAAACTTGTTATGTCCACATCCTTGCATTGTTGCTTAGTTCCAACAGTCAGAAGGAATTATCCTCTTAGAATTCATGTAACTATTGAGCTTCATACACTTGTATTAACTGGTTCCTGGTACCTATTGTCACATCCACAAAACTCTTGCCAAAAGGTATCAAGTTACATAAAGTGGGGAGACATCCATATTTAAGAATTTTGCTCTTTTTCAAAGGGTTTTTGAAGTTATTTTCAGATAATTCTAGCAGGAACAAATGACCTTCTGGCATTACCAGTGAAAATGTGTGCCTAATGCTTCTAGTTGGAATTGTTGGGGATATTCACAATGAGTTAACCCTTCCCTTAGTTGACAGCAGATATACTACAATTCATTAAACATGACTGCACTATATTTTCTTCTTAAGTCTACTCTAATTCTTCACAACTTTGTTCATTCTCAAATGACTTCAATGTTCTTTAAATGCTGTTCTTTTATTTTTACATACTGGCTGGCCAGCCATTCAAATGGAGTCCTTTTAAAGGACTATGCCAGTGGTTCTCAACCATCCTATGCTGCAACCCTTTAATACAGTTCCTCATGTTGTGGTGACCCGAATCAAAAAATCATTTTGTTTCTACTTCATAACTGTAATTTTGCTACTGTTATGATTCACGATGGCTTATATCTGATATTGAGGAAGTGTGTTATGTGATCATTTTGAGAATCACAACCCACAGGTTGAGAACAGGTGATTATGCCCTTTGACTGGCAAGGATGCTATGGCAGATAAACATGGATTCAAACACTGTCCTCACACAAACTTCTATGCAAGCAGCTTATATTCTTTTTGCCTGGAAGCTTTCTCTTGTGGAATATAGATAATATGAACACTCCTCATATGGTTTTCAGTGGATCTCAAGTGTTCAAGTATTGGTGAAATTAAGGCCACTCCACATAGTTAAAAGGGAGGTTTATTTTGTGGGGTAACTTACAAATGAAGGGATAGGTTGCAGGGTCTGGGAAAGGTATGGCACAGTCCAGCGGTGTTCTCTGGAGAACTCTGCTCTGTCTACCTCCAGCGTCCAGGGTCCAGGAACCAAGAGAAGCCTCTCCTCTTGATCCTGGGTCTTCAGCCTCCTCTCTCAGCCCCGCGGCGTGACCATTACCAAAGCCTCAATTGGGGTTGGAACTTCCAGGCCAAGGCTGGAATGGCTACCCACTACATTCAGGCCATCGAAGAACTTAGACACTAGCCCTTCTCATTGCTATCTATGATAGAAACTTAGAAGAACTAAGTGATGGGTGAGACACCTTGCACAGCTTTGATGCAGGGGGAGGGGATTGGTCCTGCATCAACCAAATGTACCAGGCTTTGCTGACTCCCCATTTACCTTTGCAGAAGAGGGAATGGCGTAGGTTGTAAAGGGAAGGCTGGGGGAGAGTGGGAGGAAGTAAGAGAGGGGCATCTGTGCTTGGTATGTAAAAATGAACAAAAAATTCTTAATAAAGAACAAAATTTAAAAGGAAAGCTAGGTGACATAAGACTAATCCCACTCTCATTCTGTATTGATTTTTCTTCAGTATAATCTAAGATCTGGTTTTAAAATTTATCATCAAAACCCACAATTCCACTTGTAAGAATTCATAAAAAAAGAACTAGCAGTAAGCACATACACATTTAAAATACTGCCCTAAGCAAATTCTAATGGACTAGGGAAATAACAACGCTTCTAGATCAGTTTTTAGTTCCTCCTACATGAAGCCAAAACAAAAAGACACTTCTGTGAATAGAGAAAGATGCTTATGAAGTTAGGGAACAGTTCAGTTATGGAAGTATCTTGGAATCTTGGATTCTGCTCCAGTGTGAATTCAATGAAGATTATGGTCTTTGGTCATTCCTGGTTCAGATACTGTAGGGAAGACTGAATGGAGGTAGTAATGTCTAGCACCCTACCTTGGGGATTGTCAATTTTAAGTGGTCAAGACACTCTGATTCACATTAATTGAACTTGGGTTCTTTAGTTCTTATTGAGAAAGGATAATAGAAACACAGCAGTAATGAGAATAAGCATGGGCATAATATCAAACAGAACAGAGCTGCAATCTCTAGTTGCCCTTTAAGAGACAGATTCCAACCAACTAAGCAGGGGTCACATGGGCTTCCCAGAGACTGAAGGGACATACATTGGGCCTGCATGGGTCTGTGCCAGGTCCTCTGTGTTTATGCTGTGCCCATTAGGTTTATATTTTTGTGGGACTCCTAATAGTGGGAACAGATGTGCCTCTGACTCTTCTGCCTGCTGTTCTCACTCTTTTCCTTCTATTAGTTGCCTTGTCCATCCTTGATAAGACAGCTTTTGCCTTGTCTTATTATATCTTGTTTGGTCTTGTCTGGCTGTGGTCTCTTGGAGGCATGCTCTTTTTTGAAGAAGAAACAAAGAGGGAGTTGAGCTGGGAGAGCTGGGGAGTGGGGATGGGAAACTGTGGTCTGAATGTATTAAATGAGAGAAAAATCTACCCCCCCAAAAAAAAGACAGATTCAAAATCCTCTCAAGTTCCTCATGTTATTGAGTTTAATAAAACAAACAAACAAACAAAAAAACCCACAAAAACAAAACAAAAACCCAGAGAGGTGATTTGGATAAGGAGTTATCAGTCCCAAGCAGAAATCATAGGATGATGCTATTTTTCTAAGGAGATGAAAATAAAGCTGTCAGAGTTAAAAGCAGAAAATTACCTTTTCTTTGCCACATGTATCTCGGCAAATAGTTGTGCATAGCAGTAACTCTTCTAATCAGAATTGGAGAAATGTTTATGCCATGTGTTTATTTGTGTCCATTTCTGAGATCTCTTAAAGTAAGTATTTTTATTCCTCATCAAAGTTATGATGTTGGAGAACCTGGAGAAGCTCTGAAGCCCATTGTGGGATCTTTTTTTCAAATGGATTTTCATATGCAGTTCTGCTTCTATATAAAGTGTTATCTAATCCTACATGATTCAAAGGAGTATGGCCACTGTCCTTTTTACATTTTGCCTGGGGAAAATCTAAATGAACTCACTAAATCTTCTGTGTTTCAATGAGTTGAGGACTATTCACGGACACTAGCACTATCTACTATAGTTATGTCACTAAATCTCTCCCTGAAGAGGAACCTTGTGTCTTTCACCAGCATTAGGTTATCATGCCCCCGAGAAGCATCTTAGATTGAATCACAAAATTAGCAGAACTCTGTCAAAGAAAGGAATAGCCCCTAGCAGCTTGAGAAGATGAGAAGAAATCTGTATACACAACCTGCTGCTTTCTGTAGTGGAGTGAGCTAGAGTGTTCGTGACTGTCTGAAATGCAAACAGGGAGACTTCTCATCGCTCCCATTAGGGTTCCTGACAGATGTACCCTACATACATATCCCGTGGTGAGGAGGAGGGGAGATCTGCTCTGATGGTGAGATCATCATCCCCTAAATCACTATTATTCACAGATGGGCCAGCCTGTCCTTCATCACCGCACTAGCAATTTCTCCCAGGCCCATTTCCTGAGACACAGTGTTATTAGAAATGACATCCTGGCACAGAAGATGCCAATTCTCTACTGCATAGTGACATTTCTGCAAATATTGCTTAAGAAACAGTCCATGAAATTGTTTTTGGGGGGCCAGGTCATTGAGTTAAGAAGAAAGGGGGCAAATTGAATAAGTGATATTTTATTATACAAAGAAATGTCAGTACAACTAAAATCCTAAAACTGAAGGTGCTAATACTTGAATAACTGGTTAGGAATGAGGTAAGAAAGAAGCCAAACAGTGCTGTTTCATTCTCTGTATCACAAGAAAAAAAGAAATCTGGCTACAAACAAGTTGTTATCCCATACATAGTATTATGGGAAATGAAATATAACAATAACTGCTCATAACTTCATAAAAATCAAGAGCAAATTACACTGTACTAATTTTTAAGAAGGCCTTATGTTATAAATAGATGTACTTTGTATTTTACCAAAATTCAATAGTCATAACACATATTTAAAAACTGGCTTAAATAATTTCACATATTTGGAGATGAACATTTAAGGTTGTTATGGATTAATTTAAGCAAGCAAATACAGCCTCTACAGTCCAGAAATTGACATTTTAAGTGCTTCTGTGAAACATAAGGAACCAGAGTCAAAGCTGTTGTTTAATTAAAAATAAATTTCTTAAAGTACTGCTTCTTCATCACCCTGACACTTATGATCTCTTTTCAATGATTCAGGATTTAATTTGATTAATGTTAATTTTAAAGTTGAATGAAATGTTATCAATTTAAATAAATCACAATGCTTAACTATTAACGAGGATTCAAATGTTAAATAAATTATAAAACTTAAATATTAATGATGATAAAAAGCACGTGAAAGGGTGAACTCTCCAATACAGTTGAATATACTTTCTCATAAAAGTACACCAAAATTTCTCATGGACAGGAGATCCTATACTTCAACTGTGCTATCATGTCACTTACTGTCGAATTACTAATTTCATTTTAGGTGAAAAACTGCAAAACAAATTGAATTTCTTCTTCCTCTATATTTTTCAAAGCCTAATATTTATTAAATAGAACTTTTTCAGGGTTTTCTGTGCCAAGGATGAGAAGTATAGTCATTAGGTGAGAAATATACTCATTATAGGAAGAGAAGTGAGGAATTTACATACTAACTTAAAATTAATACATTAGGTGAGAAATATACTCATTATAGGAAGAGAAGTGAGGAATTTACATACTAACTTAAAATTAATACATGAAGATTATCATTTTATATTATACAAGAAGTAATTAAAATACTAAATACTCTCACAAATTATATTTTCTCTCAATCCAAAATGAAAAACAGTCTTCATGTACAAAGAAGAATATCATGAAGTCAAAATTAAAGTTTTCTATGATTTGTGATCTTTCCTCAGAATTGATAAATCCACCATATTTTGCTAAACCCCTGATTATACTACTAATAATGGGTTTTTAATGTTTGTGTTTTAGGGAAGTTTAGGTTATAATAGGAGAATTAGGAAGAAAGTACACAGATTTCCTAGATATCTCCTGCCTCTTAACAAACATACCCTCCTCAGTTATCAACATCTCTCACTCGAGTAAAATTCCATGAACTCAAACTGATACATCAAAATCATCCATGCTGTCACTTATACCAGGAAATATGCTTTCTACTAGATTTCCACCGGCATAAATGACAGTATTCATCACTGCGGTATTACACGGTATTGCTACTTTGCAGTACCTATCAATATGTCCCTGTATGCAACCTCTGTTAAATAAATAACATCTTTTTCTTCACTTTTGTTCATTTCCCAATTGTAGTACATTTATAATCATATAGTTCATCATGTTGGTAGATTGGAATTTGTACTTATTAACATGCATTTCATTCTCCTGCATGCCAATTCATGACTTGATAGTTCATTTGTTTTGGGGGGTCTAAATAGTATTCCAGCAACAAGTTCATCCATTCAACCTCAGAAAGACAACACACACTCAGATAATTATGCATAAAGTTGGCAACTTAACATTATAAACATCTATGTGCAAGTTTATGTGGATATCATTCTTTTGGTAAGAATCAAGTTATGATGTTATATTATTTTATAATGAGTATATTTTATTTAATTTTGCAATGTATAATCAACATGTCTTATAAATTTGCTGCACCATTTTGCATTCCCACTAACAAATAATAAGACTTTCTAATACTTTACATCATCTCTTACATTTGGCATGTTTTGTCCCAGAGTTTGGGGTTTGGACTTCTGGAATACTGGTGGGCTGTTATACTACTTTGTGTTAATTGTCTTTAAATATTTTAAGATATGGTGTGGAGTACCACTTTTTATGTGTGTATGTTCTTGTTCTCTCTTTCTCTCTTTCTAACACACATGTACACATAAGTACATATTTGGTCTACTTTTCTGGCAGTTACTTATTTTCTTATCTTATTGTTGAATTTTAAATGTTGCTTATGTGTCTTGGAAAACTGACTTTTATTAGACATGTCTCTTGCAAATACATCCTTCCGCTCTGTGGTTCCTCATCCCATTCTCTTGACAATGTCTTCTTTACAGCATAAATTTTTAATTTTAATTTTGATGAAAGCTAGTTCTCAATAATTTCCTTGGGGACTATACCTTTGTTATTATATTGCAAAAATTCATTGTTACACCTGAAGTCTTCTCAGTTTTGTCCTATACTGTTTACTGTGAATTTTGTAATTTGCATTGTACATTTAAACCTATGATACCTTTAAGTTAATGTTGGTGAAAGATATAAGTTCTATATATAGAATCACTTTTTGCATGCAGAATTGAAATTTCCTCACTATTTATTGAAAAGATTCTCTCCTCTCTTTCTCCTCCATCCCCTTCATTTCTTTTGTTGTTTTTTCAAAGCTAAGTTGAGGACTACCAAGACAGCTCAGCAAATAAAGACAATGGCTGCCAAGCTGGACAGCCTGAGTTTGATCCCTGGGACAAATATTACTGAAGGAGAGAGATAACTCTAGCGAGTTATGCATAGTGTGGCACATGCACACACACACACACACACACACACGCACACACGCGCGCGCATAAGATAGATAGATAGATAGATAAATGGTTGAAACATTAAAAATTAGTTGAATGAATTTACAAGAGTCAATTTCTGAGGCTTTTATTCTATCCCTGTGATCCATTTGTTTATATTTTGCTAATGTCACATTTGATTTTTTGTGCCATGGTCTGCATGAGGAGATGAGAGAACAACTTTGTGATTGTTCTAGAAGTTCCTAAGATCAAGCTGAGCTCATGAGGCTTGAATGCAATCACCTTTGCCAATGAGTCATCTCTATAGCTCTGGATGTAGTTCTTAATTCCTATTGCTCTCTAGATTGTGAAGGTAAATGTACTCACCCTTCTCTCAGGACTTGTCTCAACCTGTTAACTTTCTATGATTCGTAAACAACATGCTTGCATGTGGAGCATGGTTCTTTTTCCATACCTGATTCTGAGTGTTCTCTAAATCTTCTATATCTGTGATTTTATTTCTTATATCAATATGGGAAAATTCCCAACCATTGCTAATTACTTCTAATATTTTTTCTTTTTTCTTCCATAATTTTCTCATTCTTGTTTTCCTTTGAACATTGATATAGCCTTTGTAGTTAGTCTACATTATTCATCTTTTACTTGACATTTCAGTCTTACTTAATTTAGATTTTCCATTTTGGAAGACTCTATGGGAATGCCTTCAAGCTGATTCAATTCTTTCTAGAGAGAGCCTGAGAAACTGCATTTAAAAATCTCTAAAAGTTTAATCACCTTGTAAAATTTATATTGAGAAATAAAAGTGTAAGTGATACCATGATTTTCTCACAGGCCCCCAGGTGTTACTACTATGTAAAACACCCACATGAGTTACAAAAATAAACTATAACTAAATAATGAATTATGAGGTACAGTGTTGGTGTTTCCAATCTTACTAAAACTTCCTCACATAATCCCAGGAGAGTCTGGACACATTTGCTGTACTTGAAAATGTCTGAAAAAGTTTCCTCTCAATTTCACTCACATGTAACTTTGTGATATAGATTTTCTTTAAACATGTGCCTCAGGCTATATTAGGAATTTTACTTTCAATAAAAGTAATCTGCTCTGGATTTTCTGTTCATTTTACTTCCTAACTATACTCTGATTTTGTGTTTTCTTTGATTAAATCACACATTGATATAATTTACACAGGCATATTATCCTCTCTCCCTCTCTCTCTCCTCTCTATCTCTCTCTGTCTCTGTGTCTGCCTGTCTCTCTCAAATTTTCTCTCTCCTCTCTGTCTCTGTTTATATCTGTCTGTCTCTCTCTCTCCCTCTCTCTGTCTGTATGTATGTCTCATCTCTCTCTCTCTCTCTCTCTCTCTCTCTGTGTGTGTGTGCACGTGTGAGTGTGTGTGTGTGTGTGTGTGTGTGTGCACGTGTGAGTGTGTTTCTCCTGTCATTAGAGTAGTCCTAACAATAGCGTAATGTAGTATAGACAAAACCACATACCCCTCTGAGATTAAGAATCACCTGGTTAATGTCAAGTTTTATCTTTAGGAAATTCCATGATCATGAAGATGTTCAAAGAAAAATGCATTCTAGTTAGTAAACTATACAGAAAAGAGAATGCTTGCAACCTTTCTTTTCCCACTGAGCTACCAATGCTGTATCTTTTTATCCTCAAGGATTGATATTGAGGTGATTTTTTAGCAATTCTATCTTTTTCTTGTTATCTATATGCTTCTTCATTTTTGTTATTATTTTTCAAAATGACTTGTATTTATTTTATTCCTGTATATGTCTCTTTGTGTGTTCATATGTTTCTACCACAAATTGTGGGTGTCTGTGGATAATAGAAAAATCATCAGATCCCCTGAGGCTGGATTTAGATGTGGTTATAAGTTACCATGTTTGGGTACTAGGAACTGAACTTGGGTATTCTGACAGAAGAGTTCATACCCTGAGGTACAGAGCTGTGGTGTTTTCAGTCTTACTGCATACATACAATACATACAGTCATCTTTCCAGTCACTCTAATACTTTTTGTTTGTTTGTTATTGCATTTTATTCATTTCTTCATATATGGAGATGGGAGGCACATGTCACAGCATATCTATGCAAGTCAGAGAATAATTGTCACAAATCGGCTCTCTACATCTACTGGTATGTCTCAAATTGGAACTCAAATCGTGTTTTTTGGCAACTGTCTTTTCTTAGTGAGATATCTTGCCAACTATATTGCTGCTTTAAAATATATTTTCTTATTTTTCTAACTAGTCCCTCAACAAATATACCATTGAAGAAAGTGATATCCCTCCTACCATAACCACAAAGTGTCAAGAGTTCCTTAAGAAAGTGTTGGTGCTTGTGGACACCTTTTCTATCCATGTGGAATATTGAATAGCCCAACATTACAAAGGCATCCGTGCCTATTGTGTGCTCATGATTACAACGGCCATGTCGTATCTGGATGGCACTCTTTTCCATCTCCCTGCTCTGACACCATTTCTGCTCTGTCGCCATTTCTGCTCTGTCTTTAACAATACCCCCAGCCTTGTGGGTGGTGTCATGGATACCATTTTTAAGGGAGGACTCATCAGTCACTTATTCACATGTGGAAGTCTCTACATTAACTGTTAACTTTCTGTAAACAAAAATGAGCTTTTATATGAAAGACAGGGAATTGTTGATGGGAATAAACAAATATTCTGAATGAAGTTTGATAATACATGTATTTAAGGAAACGATGGTAGTATATTACTCAATGTTACTCCTTTAAGCACCAAACCTCCCCAGCCATAGTTTTTTTGGTAAGCTTTATAGTTACATATATGTATTCCCTCCTAGGAGCATGCCTCAAATCCATTCACAAGGTGATTGATTACCTTCAATATAGTTGTGTCACTATTGAACTAGTAAGTATATATTGCTGCTAAGTATTGTAGCAAGCATTGCCTACAGCTGTGAGATTGTTCATGAGTTTTCTCCTTTAGCAGCATGAAAAGCACCTTCTGAAATTTATGAAATTTAGCCACCAAGGACAGCATTTTTAACTCAATTCCACCTTTGTTTCTCTGTGTTGTAAAACCAAAATATATAATGATAGACATATTTTCATGCAGGCACAGTCACATATTCATAGCAATAATTAAATATCAAGCCATTAGATGCCTTGTTTCTTGCAATTATTGTATCTTGATGATATTTCAATGAATACATATGGAACTTCTTTATTCTTCAAGTATTTGTTATAGGAATTTACATTCTCTCTAGCTTTTAGGGTGTCCATTATAAATGCAGTCTCTTTCTAAAAAAGATAAGGGGATATAGATATTATTGAATCTACATTTAAAGAGCAATAACTTATTTAAAATGTTTTACATTGCCAAGGATTTTAGTTTATTAATACAAATTTAAAGTTAATTTTGTTATTATATATGTATTTTGACTCTTGTTTAAGGTACTTTTATGCAACTCATTTAAATGTGGAATTAAGAAATACAGATTAATAATTTATCATCTATGATAATCAAACTTGTAGTCATGTTAGTTTTCTAGGTATACAAACATTGGCATATTTCAATTAAGTAGGTAATCTTCAGACACTTCAAAGAAATACAGAATATGGAATTTCAAATGTTTTAAAAACTGATACATTTCTGGACAATGAGACACATCTGCTCCTGGCAGTACCAATTTACTTCAAAGAAGAAGATGCACATTGAGAACATTGTAGAGTTTATCTTCTTCTTGGCAAAACTGGCCATTTGGGCAGGAAACTGCTCTGGCCTAGACTGCTTGATAATATGTTGTATAAACTGGACATACAGGACCCATAGGAAAGTGACCAATAAACTTTGCCTAAACAGGGTGAGATGGTCCTTCAGGTTCCTGCTTCAAAAAGGAGACTACCAGACATTCTGCAGAACAAAGGGAGAAGTGACTGATGAAGTTTTCCAATAGACAAGATGATCCTTCAAATTTCTTGCTTCACTAAAAATCTGCCAGACACTCTAGACCTGTACACTGAAGATGGATGTCCCAACATTGCAGAGAAACTTTGGGTGACTGTCCAGGCATCTAGATGTCTCTGTCATTTCTAGAACTTTGGAAGTTGCTTACAATGCACTTCCTGTTTACTTAGGTAATATGATATCCTTCTGGGATCTTTGATGTAGTGGAAGACTAGATAGTTATAATTTTCCTTAGTTATGATAAAAGATAAATTAAATATGAAACTTTAGATTTACAAATATAGGATAGATGATAGAATGTTTTCTTTAATTATGCTAAATACAAATAGAGTAGATATTGTAACTGTAATTCTTGTTTGATAACTGTTCTATTATATGTAATTTTACTGTGCTTCCATTTTGATTAGATAGAAAAGGGGAAGTGCTGTGCAATGTCTTTCTGTATGCTGTGAATATGTGTTGCTATAATTGGTTAATAAGGAAGCTACTCTGTCCTATGCTGAGTCAAGTTATAGCCAGGCAGGAAATCCAAGAGAGAGACAGGAAGAAGAAAGGCAGGGGCAGAGGAGACATCAGACTGCCACCCAAGGAGCAACATTCCAGCAGATCAGTAATACCACAGCCACGTGGCAACATATAGATGAATAGAAATGTGTTAATTTAAGATGAATGAGGTAGCTAGCAAGAATTCTTACCATAGGTCATACAGTTTGTAATTAATATTAAGCCTCTGAGTGAATGTTTTATAAGTGGCTATAGGACTGCAGGTGAGAGAGAATTGTCCTGACCACAGGCCAGGCAAGACACAGGAAATTTTTTTATATAATGTATTTTGGACACATTCTTTCCCCTCATACAACTCTTTTTCAGATCCTGTTACCATCCTGCTCTCTCTCTCTCTCTCTCTCTCTCTCTCTCTCTCTCTCACTTTCTTGCTCTATCTGTCTCTCAAAAACAACAAACCACCCACAAAAAAAAAAAAAAACACAAAAAGAATATTGGTTAATTTTGTATTGGCCAACTGCTCCTGGTAATGGGGCCTTTCTTGGCGTGTAGTTGATATATCTAATGACATTACTTTGGAAAAAAATGATTTTCCATTATGAAGAGGTATCAATTTCAAATGGCTCCTTGCTTAAGGCAGGATTTCATGTCCACTTTCCCTTCTCCATGATGAGATTTTTTTATTTAGTTTTAACTTGAGCAGATTTTGTGTTTGCTATCATAATCTCAGAGTCCATATGTGTATCAGTCCTGTTGTGTCTAAAAGATGCTGTTTTCCTAACCACTAGCTCTTGAAATCTTGCTGCCTTCCATTCTAAATAGATCACTTATCCTTGAGGGGGAAGAATTTGATAAAGATATCCTATTTAGGACTCAGTGTCCCAAAGTCTATCAAACTCTACCTGTGTCCTATTGTGGGTCTCTGTGTTAATTGCCATTAGGTTACAGGAAGAAGCTTCTCTGATGACAGTTAAAAGATACATTTCTCTGGGGTATGGCAATGTGTAGCTAGTAAGAGACAAAGAACAGGAGGAGATATTCCAAGATAGAAGAAATAGTAAATAATGTCATAATGAGGTAAAATGTAACTAAAAATAGGAGGATTTAATGATGTGGGAGATGGGAATGTGTGCTAAAAAAGGAATATGGGAGAGTACAATTAACACTAAAGGCCTTTACACAGTCACATAGAAACATACTACTGTAAAAAGCTTTTTTCTCGAATAATACTCAACTTCATATGGAAAAACAAAAAACCCAGGATAGCCAAAAGAAACGTGTACAATAAACAACCTCTGGAGGCATCACAATCCCTGACCTCAAGCTCTACTATGGAGCTATTGTAATAAAAAGAGCTTGGAACTGGCATAAAAACCAACATGTGGAACAATGGAATCGAATTAAAGACCCTGACATTAACCCGCACACCTATGAACATATAATTTTTGACAAAGAAGCCAAAAATGTACAATGGAAAAAAGAAAGCATCGTCAACAAATGGTGCTGGCATAACTGGATGTCAATGTGTAGAAGGCTACAAATAGATCCATATCTGTCACCATGCACAAAACTTAAATCCAAGTGGATCAAAGACCTCAACATAAATCCAGCTACTCTGAACCTGATAGTAGAGAAAGTAGGAAGTACTCTTGAATGCATTGGCACTGCAGATCACTTTCTAAATATAACACCAGTTGCACAGACACTGAGAGAAACAATCAATCAATGGGACCTGTTGAAACTGAGAAGCTTTTGTAGAGCAAAAGACATGGTCAACAAGACAAAGCGACAGCCCACAGAATGGGAAAAGGTCTTCACCAACCCCACATCTGACAGAGGGCTGATATCCAGAATATATAAAGAACTCAAGAAATTAGACATCAAAATGCCCAACAGTCCAATTAAGAAATGGGCTATAGAACTAAACAGAGAATTCTCAACAGAGGAAATTCAAATAGCTGAAAGATATTTAAGGAATTACTCAACATCCCCAATTATCCAGGAAATGCAAATCAAAATGACTCTGAGATACCACCTTACATCTGTCAGAATGGCTAAGATCAAAAACACAGAAGGCAGCTTATGCTGGAGAGGATGTGGAGCAAGGGGAACTCTCCTCCACTGCTGGTGGGAATGTAAACTTGTACAGCCACTTTGGAAATCAATATGGTGCTTCCTTAGAAAATTGGGAATCCATCTCCCCCAAGACCCAGCTATAGCACTCTTGGGCATATACCCAAGGAATGCTCAATCATACCACAAGGGCATTTGCTCAGCTATGTTCGTATCAGCTTTGTTTGTAATAGCCAGAACCTGGAAACAACCTAGATGCCCTTCAACTGAAGAATGGATAAAGAAAATATGGTACATATACACAATGGAGTACTACTCAGCAGAGAAAAACAATGACATCATGAGGTTTGCAGGCAAATGGATGGATCTAGAAAAAATCATCCTGAGTGAGGTAACCCAGACTCAGAAGGACAAACATGGTATGTACTCAACTCATAGGAGGATACTAGATGTAAAACAAAGATGACTAGACTTCTACACAACTCCAGGGAGGCTACCTAGAAAACGGGACCCTAGGAAAGACCCAAGGATCACCCAATGACAGAGGAATGGATTAGATCTACATGAACAACCTGGACGACAGTGGGAGTAATAAAGGGAAAGGTTTGTGGGAAAGAAATCTTAGGGGAGCAGGAGATCCCAGCTGGATCAAGAACAGAAAGGGAGAATGAGGAATAACAGACCATGATAAATGAAGACCACATGAGAACAGGAATAGGCAGAGTGCTCGAGAGGTCCCCAGAAATCCACAATGATATATCCTCTATATTCTGCTGGCAATGGTCGAGAGAAGGCCTGATCTGACCTAGTCTGGTGATCAGATGGCTAAACACCCTAACTGTCATGCTGGAACTCTCATCCAATAACTGATGGAAGTGGATGCAGAGATCCTCAGCCACGCCCCAGGTGGAGCTCCAGGTGTCCAACTGTCGAGAAAGAGGAGGGTCTGCAAGAGTGTGAATTGTTGAATCCAAGATTGCAAAAAGCACAGGGACAAATAGCCAAACAAATGGAAGCACATGAATTATGAACCAAAGGCAGTGGAGACCCCAGCTGGATCAGGCCCTCTGGATAAGTGAGACAATCGAATAGCTTGAACTGTTTGGGAGGCACCCAGGCAGTGGGTCCCAGACCTGTCCTTAGTGCATGAGCTGGCTGTTTGGAACCTTGGGCTTACACAGGGACACTTTGCTCAGTCTGGAAAGAGGGGGCAGGACTTGCCTGTACTGAATCCACCAGGTTTAAATGAATCCCCAGGGGTGCCTTGATCCTGGAGGACATGGGAATGGAGGGGAGAGGCTGGGGGAAGGTGGGGGTGGGGGCGGGAGGGAGGCCAGGGGAACCCATGGCTCATGTATAAAATTTAAAACACATAAAAATAAATAAAAAAATAAAAAATAAAAAGGTTATTTCTCTCTCAAAAAAAATAACAACACAAAAATAGTACAACACACATACAATATAAAATGAAGAATGAGGGAGAAGAGGAGAAGGAAGAGGAGGAGGAGAAGGAGAAGGAGAAGAAGGAGAAGAAGGAGAAGGAGGAGGAGGAGGAGGAGGAGAAGAAGGAGAAGGAGGAGGAGGAGGAGAAGAAGGAGAAGGAGGAGAAGGAGAAGGAGGAGGAGAAGAAGGAGGAGGAGGAGGAGGAGAAGAAGGAGAAGGAGGAGGAGGAGGAGGAGGAGGAGGAGGAGGAGGAGGAGGAGGAGAAGAAGAAGAAGAAGAAGAAGAAGAAGAAGAAGAAGAAGAAGAAGAAGAAGAAGAAGAAGAAGAAGATTATGTTTTGTATTGGCTAACTATTCCTGCGAATATGGTCTGCCCTGGAATGTGATTGATATACCCAATGTCATTCCATTGAGGAAAACCTACCTTTTCTCTCCTAGCAGCTCTTAGTTGCAAATAGCTTCTTGTGGTAGGGTGCTGTGCTCACTTCCCTTTCTCCATGCTTTTTGTCTGGGTTGAATTTGTCCAGGTCTTGCTGCATACTGTCACAGTCTCTATAAGTTCACATGTACATCAAACCTGTTTTATGTGAGAACTATTGTTTCTTCAGAGTCATCAACCATCTCTGACTCTCATAATACTTCTGCATTCTCCTCAGTCTACATCTTTGAGCCTTCAAGGCGTGGGTGTGATATAGATACCCCATTTGGGGCCAAATGCTCCAAAGTTTTTCACTATCTGCTTATATCCTATTTGTGGGTCTCTGTGCTATTACCTTCTCCTTCATAATGAATTATCTCTGATGAGGGTTCAGAGTTACAACACTTGATGGGTATAGCAATATATGTGGTTGGGTGTCATTTTTTGCTATGTTCATTTAGCAGAATCAAAACCTTAAGTAGGTTTTCCCCTAGCTCCTAGTTCTAAGTCCTTGGCCTCATTAACAGTGTCAGTTAAGGGTTTTTCTCATGCAGTGTGCCTTAAATCCAATCAAAACATGGTTGGTTACTCTCATAATATTTGTGCCACTCTTTCTCTAGTGGGAACATCTTGCAGGCACATAGTTATGTTAGCTGGAAGAGACTGAAGCTGGGTGACATTGATGATTACTTTTCTCCTCCTGTATCATATATAATACCTCATAGCTCTGTGAATACTAGTCAGTAGAAATAAAGTTTCTAGGTGAGCACAAGCTAGATTTCTCCATATTTTGATACCGGATCCAGGAGCTGGTCAGATAATAATTGAATCTTTGGCTTTTGAGAATGTGAATGCCACATGCAAAGGAATAATCAGGCCATTAAACAACTGGTGCCCAAGTGGCAAGAATTCTTTAAAAAAATAAAAATAAAAAATAAATTAAAAAAAAAAAAACTGTTGGTGGCCTTACAGGCCAGGGGCTATAGGCCCCAACTCAGTCAGAGCTACAAGTGGTCTGGACTACATTTGACCATAGATACAGGCAGTCTGGCTGCATAGAGTTGGAGCTACTTTAGGCCAGATCTCCAACTCACATGGCTGGAGCTTAAAGGGGCTGGAGCCTAAAGGGGCTGGAGCTACAAGCAGCTAGACTGCTTGTAGATTTACAGACCCCTGGCTCAGGTCCAAAACAGCTCAGGCAGGAGCACGTGGCTGGACTTTAGCTTTTAGCTTTGTTACTTTTCCTCGTGGGTAGGATTGCTCTGGCACTCATGCTCGGCTCTCTTGATTCCCATTTTGGACAGCAACCATATTAGAACAGTAGAAGTCCTAGGAAATTTCAAAGCAGCAGCTACCTAGCAGGGTTGCAGTCTGAGATGGGAATCCAGAGAGAGAAAGAAAGCATCTAAATGGTCTTATTAAATAGAAAACACAGAGCCAAATATAGGGGTGAAAGCTAGAGACCTGTAGGTGAGAAAGCAGAACAGCAAGGCAATAAAGGTGCAGGTTTGACAGGAAGAAGATGGTTCAGTCTCTGGGGAAGCTACAGTGGTGAGGTGAGTAAGGTTAGCTGGTAGCTCTCACTATTTCTCTGATCTCTACGGCTTTCACCCCTATATTTGGCCCTGTGGTTCTTATTTCATAAGACTGTTGAGAAATTTGTCTACAATGTTTTATGACATAAATATGTGGTTTCTTGTAGGAGACCAGCTCCTACAAGACCTGTTGATGGGTTCTTGGGGGCAATAGTGAGGAATGAGGAAGTATTATATAGAAATATACACAGAGATAAGACAGACAGAGTCACAGGGTAATTTCAGGAGGGCCCTGGGTCAATACCCAGCTGCCCTGAGTTTAATCATGATGGACTTTTTATACATTAGAAAGGGGAGGCACAAAAGACCTCCCCCTTTCAAGGTCAAAGTATAAAGTACCAACAAGTGTAGATACTCCAAATTATCTGGTAACCATGCCCTTGGCCAAATCATTCCATTATGCAGCCCTGAGTAAGGCCTTACTAGGGAGCCTCTGTGGGCCCCCACAGTATCTTCAGCTATACAGTCTTACTGTTAGTTTGTGGAGGGTATCCAGTAGCATTGTCAATATCCTATAAAATTGAGAGAGGTCTATGAGACTCCTTTGGCCAATGTTTTAAAAATATGTAACCAAAATCTAACTTTTAAAAGAATATTATCCTACTATCTAGGAAAGATATTCTGAAGTTTATTTTAGCAGAAATTACATAGCGATTCCAAATTTAATATAGTAAAATTGTTATTACCTGAAATAATACTGACCCTTGAGAAAATCACAGTGAAATCAAGCCTAAAACTTGTTTTGTTCCTCCAAATCTTATTTGTCCTCTCTCCCCTGCCATCTTCTTCAAAAGCACATGTTACATAGTGCTACTTTTATGTTTCATATTCCCAGTGCAATAGTAATAGGCATAAAATATCCATGAGATAGAGAGATGTGATGAAGACAGAGGTACATAAGTAAATTTCAAATCATACTATTCCCTACACAATGAACAGCCAATCTATTGATATCATGCAATGTAAAGTATCTGTAATGTCTTTTTGTATTAAAAGTTGTGTAATTAATCACTCCAAAATGTAGTGACTTGAAATAATTGCATTGTATCCTTACAAATTGACAGTATAGACAGGGTTTTGTGCAGGAAGTCTTCCTTTCTTGCTCAATATCAGGGCAGATTCATGGCTGGGGCGCACTCCGTGGAGCCAGCCTTGGCTTGCTTTCACATTACTGGCAGGTAAGATGCTAAGAGCTGGGGGGCTTTTGACACCTCTCCACAGCTTTTGTCTGTGATCTCTAAAGTCCAGCAGCTTCATGAAGCCCACTTCTTGACCTTGCAGTTTTCTAGCTTCACACACACACACACACACACACACACACACACACACACACCATACACACACATACACACACACACACACACACACACACACACACACACACACACACACACACACACCATACACACACATACACACACACACACACACACACACACACACACCATACACACACATACACACACACACACACACACATACACACACACACACACACACACACACACACACACACACAGAGAGAGAGAGAGAGAGAGAGAGAGAGAGAGAGAGAGACCGACAGACAGACAGACATATGGATAGAGACAGAGACAGACAGAGAGAGAAAGACAGAGAGTTAGACTTTAACTCACTTTATGAATGTTATAGCAACATACTATTTATCAAGAAAATCATGAAGCCCAATTTAAGTATAAGGAGATCAAGATCAGCACCACCTATTATCATCATACTTGGACAATTTTCTGAGGAAAATAAGTAACATAGAAAACACTACCACATTCAGTTTTGAAAACTATACTCTGCCTCATATCTCAGATTTGTTACTGGTTTTATTCTGTGCTATTCTGTGCCTTATGTAATAGGAGCTTCTCTGTACTGCTCCTCATGGAGGAAGTGAACACATGGTACAATGACAACTTAGGCTGTATGTCAAACACCTACATTCTCTGAACCAAACCTATATAGAATGGAGTTAATGTGCCCACTGTGTCACATTTGATTTTATTACTTATTAAGTTGTTGCTGTATTTCTAGAAATTAATCTATTGTCTTTCCTGACAATAAAGTTTAAATGTGTGAGTGATTGGGTCAAACTACTTCATGTTATAAAAGAGAGACGAGAAAGTGCCTCAGATTTAGTTAAGTAAGAGATAGGCACAATGGCAGACTTACTTTGGTCCCTGGCTTTGTTTATGTCAGATTCAGCTAAAACCCAGTTCTCTATTTCGTTCCATTTCTGAAGCATGAATATTAGGTAATGGAGAGGATTGATTAAGAAGTTCAAATGGGAAATGAGAAACTTCTTACATGACTGCTTTGGGCAGGCTTTGAAGTTCGTGGCTAGGGGCAGTTAGGTGACTAAAGATTTAAGCTATTTGTAATGAAAGGGATGGTTTTCGTTTCACCAGCTAAACTAAATTCTTGCCTTTAGAAATACTTTGCTCCAGGACTAGCATCATGGTGTAAAAAGTTTACTTTTTCATACTTTTATTTTCAGTTTCTTCCAGAGTTGAACCTGGGAAAATTTTTACACATTATAGATATGCAAAATACATTATATAAGTTAGTGTCCTTGTCAGAAAGACAACTTTTGTCAATAGAGTTATGAATATATACTAAATGCAATGAACGACATCCAATACATTGCAAAATAAGTTATACAATCCATGTGCATAAAAGATGCCAAGTAGTTATTACAACCAACTTTAGTAATATGGGGAAGAGAAGTATTTGTAAATTAGAGATGAAAATTGTATTCCAGGGGCCACTCAAAGTCTGTAACCTTCAGCCAATTATTCAATTAACCTCCCCATCTGTAAAATTAAAAAGTTAATTGCCTTATTTCTTTCACTATGAAGACACACTGGAATGTTTCATTGAAACTACTCTGAAAAATGCCAACATGGTATACAATTCATTGGCTTCATTGTTAATACTGGTTGTAATGAATGTCTTCCTTTTCCCTATCTTCCTTTATTCTTACCTTGGGAAATAACATCACCATCAAGTAAAGGATGGGACACAGCTTTAATCCCAGTACTTGGATTATTGGCAACAGAAAATTGATTTTAAAGCCACTTGGGGATTTAACTCCCTTGGTATAGTACTTGCTTAGCCTTCAGGTGGACCTAGTTTAGATCCTCATCACCACCAAAAGTCCACAACTGGACATGTAAGAAGGTCATCCTCAGGTACACAGTGAGTTCAAGGCCAACCTATCCTACAAGAGACCCTGGAGAGAGAGTGTAGTTAGAGTTTTCCTGCCTGGCCCAGTCAGGACAAATCTCTCTTACCCGCCAGTCCCACAGTCACTCAGACCCAACCAAGAAAGCACACAGAAACTTACATTGTTTACAAACTGTATGGCTGTGGCAGACTTCTTGTTATCTACTTCTTCTATCTTAAATTAACCCATTTCTGTTAGTCTATACTTTGCCACATGGCTTGTGGCTTACCAGTGTCTTTACAAGTTGCTTTTCATGGCGGCAGCTGGCGGTGTCTCTCCCCAGCCTTCTACTTCCCAGAATTCTCTTCTCTCTTGTCCCGCCTATTCTTCCTGCCTGGCCACTGGCCAATCAGAACTTTATTTACACAGAGCGATATCCACAGCAAGAGAGAGAGACAGAGAGAGAGAGAGAGAGAGAGAGAGAGAGAGAGAGAGAGAGAGAGAAGAGAGAAGACAGAGACAGACAGAGACAGAAAGAGGCAGAGGCATACAGAAACAGAGATATAAAGACTTAGAGAGACAGAGAAAATAGAACAGAGTACCAACATCACCATTTACTCAGTTCCACCTTTCTGAACCCCAGGATCATACTAGACCCTCTACTCCCAAGTGCATCTCTCCCAAGGGACCTTTCTTCACACTTTCACATTGCCCTGCTTTATATATCCTGAGACTAAGATATCCTGAGACTAGTACTGCACAAATTGGTCGTGAATCTTCTTCTTTGAGAACTTTTAAAAATTCAGTCATCATATTTAAGTGAAAATTTTAGTGAATTTTAAATCACTTTTCTGGAATTCATTTTTGTAATATGTTCACTTATTTAAAACAATAGCAACTTGATCTCTGTATTGATTGACAAAACTGGTGTGTGGAATATGAAAAGCAAAAATAATTAACCTCTTGTTTTTAGGAACTTATAAATGTACGGAAAAATGTTAAAATTAAAATAATGTAACTGCATTCTACATTGTCTCAAATGTAATAAATTCATTACTTTGGAGTAATACATAGTTATAAAGAAGACATTAGTTTTAGAATATGACCTAAAAAGCTATTGATTCGTCACCAATCTCATGAAATACTAATCACATAGAAATAGAAACATTTGCATTGAAATCTATGTGCTTAACCAGTTCTCAGGAAATAATATTATTTTTAAGTACAATTAGTATAGTAATAAAGCATAGCAGTATCTCAAAATAAAACAACAGGTACAAGATAAAGCTAAATCTGATAGAGTGTAATCATTCATACAATAAAAATTGTAGAAAGAAATAAAAAATTTTGGATTTATCCTAAAATTGCTAAGCCAGTTTGAAGATTAATTAATCTAATTAAACCTGAAGTTTTCTTAGGATTCAATATCATTGCTTGTGATACATTGATTTGGGATGTCAATGTGACCAGGTAAGAGATTCTGAGCTGGTAAAGAGTTGTATGTGCCTAGTGCCACAGCAACACTAAGCCTTCTTTCTTCTGCTGGAAGGGAAATCCGAGGGTGGGGTTCTTTTGCTTATAATAAATAGACTGATAAATATCCATTGGGGTGTTACCAAGGGCAGTTGGGGGCATGGGTCAAGAGGAAGAGAGATGTAGTAATTGGCTAGTGGACAAAGTGGATCAAAAAGGCAAGGGTAAAGGTGTTTTTTGTTTGTTTTTTGTTTTCTCTGAGCCTAAAGTCTTTTATGCTTCTCATAGACCTTGGAACAGGGGCTTCTTCTTTCTACAGACTTGGGAATTCACAACAGGGGACCTCTACCTAGTCCCTAACCCTCACACCCCATACTCTCCACCCTTGGGCATGGACTAAACTTTATTGCAGGAGACCCTGCCTAAAAATAAAAGCAAGGGTATAAATTGTGAAGTTGTTGTATTTTTCTTTTAGGAAATAAATAATGGTATAAAAAGAGTCTGCAGTTTTAAAGATGTTATTTCTTTCAAATATTTTCAATAAAGAAGTGATTGATTCAAAAGATTGGGAATCTACTAAAGGAGAAAGAGTCAAAGAAATCAATACATAAATTTGAGCCTTTATAAAGCCCTCCATTTAATATTTTTATGAGATAAAAGACCAGGTTATAGATACTTTAAAGAATGTCTACAGAAGTGAGCCAAAGAAGAGCTTCTGACTTTGCCTCTGGGAGACAGCACTTTCTTCAAACTCCTCATGTTACTGTTACTCAGAAACCTGAAGATTTAGTCTTTGAAAATAACGACATCATTCTCAGACAATTTTGATAGCTAGTTGCCAAGCATAAGGTTGGAGTTGGCATCATGGGTCAAGAAAATATAGACTTCACATGTACTAATTAAATATTTGAAAAAAAAATGTAAACTACTTCCAAGACTTAGTTATTATGTTGCACTTACTGACTTCCCTATAGTTTGTGTTTCATACCAATTAGATATAATAAAGCAAATAAGGCAGTCATGATACAGAATATGAAAATGAACTATTCATGGAAACATGAGCTCGATTAAAATTGACACCAATGAACAAAACTCAAAGGACCATGGGGATGATGTCACAGAAAGAAATCATCACTGTGTAGCAGGAATCTTAAATGGTCTTATTAAAAAGAACAAACCTGAAGCCAGGTATTGGGGTGAATGCTGGAAGATCAGAGAAGCAGAATAAGCCACAGCCACCTCACCTTGCCAGTTCCTACATGATCCTGTTTCCTCAGACTGGAAGCCTCTGAGTCCTTATCCAGAATGAATCTCAGCTGAACTGTTGCTCAAAAGCCTAAAAGCTTCTAGTTTCTGGTCTTCACGACTTATATAACTTTTTACTTTCTGCCATCACTCCCTGGGATTAAAGGTCCACTTTCTGGGATTAAAGGCGTGAGTCACCATGTTTGGCTGTATCCTTGAACTCACAGAGATCCCGGTAGATTTTGGCCTCTGGAATGCTAGGATTAAAGGCATATGCTACCACTGCCTATCCTCTATGTTTAATATTGTGGCTGTTCTGTTCTCTGACCCCAGATAAGTTTATTAGGGTGCACAATATTTGGGGGAACACAATACCCCCACATCACTGTAAATAAACGTATGAATTAATGAATGAGTTTTCTCTTAAGTTTCAATTTTTTTTCTCTTTATTATGCTCAATTGACTAATTATGTACATCACAGATCATCACAGTAGCAGGTCTATCTGGACTATTGAACATAATTTGAAGGGGTTCAGCAGACATATATCTCATGACTTTATGCTGGTTGTTAAGATAAATAAATGGTGGAATATACTTACCCTACTATTATAAACAGTAATTTTACATCATTCTATGAGAATATTCAAAACTTTCCTGGAAACAGTTCAGTTGCTATAGGAATTTGGTGCAAAATCCTTAGTCACGACCTTGTAAGTCATCAAAAATTAAATTCTAAATATGAATAGGTTCTTATATGCTTACTGTTATTTACATAAGGCATAATCAAAAGCAGACTACCATCTCTTAGCAATAACTCAGCAGAAAACTGTAAAGCAATATAGAAACTCATTTATTATGGATAAATTTAAAGCAGTGTCTAGGTGAGGTTGAAAGAGAACAAGGTAGCTGTAATGTACAGCATTGATTTTTTTTTTCATCCATTGAAATGTATAGTTCACTTACATACACCTTTAGAGCTCACAAATGCTTGGAAACATCAAGCTAAATAAAAACTCTAAAATACAGGCTATGAGATATCTCTCAGAATTCTAACACAGAATCTTTTATCCTTCAAATAAATTCATTGTGTTTCACAAGTGTTCCCTTCACCTAATACCATAATCTCTTCTTTTGAAAATCTGAATGTAGATAGTAAAATGACAGTTCAGTTTGATTATGTCAATCATGAACACAGCCTCAGTGCCATCTCTTATTACATCTTCAGGGGATACTACCAGATTATAAACTGGAAAAAAAAATTGTCATGCTATCTCTGTTAACCTTAGAGAGCTGGAAGACTCCTCCTTGTTTCTGAAGCTATCTAATTGCTAATCTATAATCCTTTTAACATGTTATGTTTTCTGATTGATCTATGGCCAGCTGAACTCACACTGTCCATAACTATATTAATCCTATTATTCATATCCCATTACAAAGTATCACTGAAACTATTTAATGAGCTCTGAAAGGCTGGCCTGCCAGACTCCAATATTAATGATAATCACACTAGTACTCATTCTCTTATTCTTAATTATAATGCACATGATTCTATTAATTGTACTCAGTAAGGTTCAACATTTCTCTTTTCCTCAGTTATCTGGGAGCTGATACTACATGTTTGGATAGAACACAGTTTATGTATGTCATTACCATACATATTGTTTTGATCCATCTGGATGGTAAATCATTTCACAAGGTAAAATGCTATAATATATTTAGAGACAAAGTCCTGTGGCAAGGTAAAGTATGGGATATGTAGAACAAAGTAAAGTTTATCTAGACTAGATAGAATATTCTATCAAAAGGTCTTTTGAGTTCCTGATATATTCACAGACCAGTTAATCCCCGAACAGGATGGATAAGTCTGTCTTGGATGATAAGCTTACTTGTTAAAGGAAGTACATTTTCTTTTGAATTAATCACTCTGTATGAAAATGGAAATATCATCAGCCTGAAAAACTATGATACCTTATCATCAACTTTAGCTTATAGAGTGGCTAAAGAGACGTAATAGGTTTTTAAACTCCAATGAAACATATTGACAATGATACTTCTCTCATTTAAAAAAGTCTTAAAATATAAATTTACATTTAAAAGAACAAAATTCTAGTTGTTGGTTTTGTTGCACTTAGTGAAAGGGGAAATAACTGGGTTTCCCTGGTGGTAAAGGGTCCTGGGAATTGAATGTGCAGCTTGGGTTGGTGTTTAGAACCCACTGAAGGAAAGGAAGTTCTGGTAGAACCAAGCCAGTATCAAGTATCAGTGCATCTTAGAGGACAGTCAGTGACTAATATATATCCACTTAGGGTATTTTCCAATGTCACTGCACCCTGCATTATCAGGATTTCTCACGCACTACCACTTCTCCAATCTAAAGTCCACATTGCCCTCTCATGTACACACTTACTCACCCCTTAGACTATTCATTAAGATGCTATGAGCTGTATTTAATGAGCAGGGTTTCAGGTCAATTTCTATTTTGTACTCTTGTCTAGCTCTATGTCAACAGGAATACCACCAATTAGTTTCCTCCCAGATGAGTGTGAAGAGGCCAGAAAATGAAGATGCTCAGTTAAATGGCAATATTGTGTATCTATATTGCATACAACAGTCTTATACAAGGAAACCCAGTTCATTTGAAATTGAGTTTAACTTAGTATCTTGTATCATTTTTTAGTAAGTTTGACAATACTAGACATGGGGCATAAAAGTTTAAGAAAACAGTATAGAAGGCACTATCTGTGGGAATACTGGAAGTATTCAGCTATGGTTTTGTTTCATTTAGCTCCACCATGAATAAAATTTCTCTAAAGACTAGGCTATGTGAATAATAGTTTGAACATTATCCAACTTAATATGTCACCATTTTGGTGGATATTTGCTTTATTTCTCTCCAATATTATATTTTTTAATTTTCATCTTGGAATAATATTACTTAACTCAGCCTTTTGTACATGATTTTAAGGAAAGACTACATATAAAAGTAAAGTCTTATTGAATTAAATGAGACCTTTCTCTGTACAGGTGCAATCTTCAAAACAGCACGAGAGAGAGGGGGGAGGATTTTACAGAGCAAAGTAAAAGCATTTAGAATTGAAACTCAAACCAACTAAAATAAACTCATTCTTGAATTGTGACTTTTATACCCCCAAATGTGTGTTAAACAGTAGGTCACTTTTCATTTTATAGTGCATAACTGCATGTAATCACACAGGAGAACAGAATATGTACACATGGAGCCAGTTTTGAGGGAGTATGCTAGCGCCACAGACCCACACCCAGGTCCAAGTCCTCCCCCACACTGATTTTACAAGTGGAACTAGAATTTTATCAGTACCAGACTGTTAATCTAAATGTTTGTATATACACACTTTGGGATGTGCATAAGTTACTTAAAGTTCATGGGTCCAGTACAAAGAACAGTACCACATAGTGAATAACATGGTTCTTTTAAATATTAATAATCCAACATTTTCACAAAGAATAGTTTCATAGCATTACTATTTATTTATTTGTTTACTTCTTTATTCATGTTTTATGAGTCTTGTTTGGAATGAAGTCACTTTATGTCCTGAAAATGTCTAAGTACAAATTGTCCTTTCTCTTTCTACTGCACCGATCCTTCTGAAGAGTTTTCAAGACTATTGTTGATCTCAGGTCATTTAAATCATCTCCAAAGTCTCTGCGGTGTACTGATTATTATATTTCATAGCACAGCATTGTTAAAATCCTCAGTTATGGTGTGTGTTATTTGTAATGCATTACAGATGTCATCAGAGTCTATGTTTGTAGCACCCTGCAACTTCCTCACAAATGTTACCAATTCAAATAACCTTTTTTAAAACAATTATAGAGCTTTACAAAGATCAAATATCCATTTAGTAACAAAACAACATATACTGAAGTGTTTTTTTCTGAAAGTTTAACTACTGGGGTGTTTTGAAATAAAAAGCAAGAGAATAATCCAGTAGAAAGGCAAAGACAGAATAAAATACAGCAGTCCTGTCTGTGCATTCAAGTTTTCCTGGTAGAAACTCACAAAAAATTCTTGGCTATGGTTCTCTGCATCTGCTTCCTTCAGTTAATGAATGATAGCTCTATGATGACAGGGTATTCACCAATCTGATCAGTGTAGTAAGCCAGCTCAGGCACCCTCTCCACTATTGCTAGTAGTCTAAGCTAGGGTCATCCTTTTGGATTCCTGGAAACTGCCTAGCACCAGGTTTCTCCCTATCCCCATTATGTCTCCCTCTATCAAGATATCTCTTTCATTGCTCTCCCACCCATCCCTCTTCCAGCTCTACCATCCTATTCTCTTATGTTCTCATCTCCTATCTCCTACCCCCTATTGCCTGCTCTCACTCCCAATTTATTCAGGATATCTCATCTATTTCCCCCTCCCAAGGTGATCCATGCATCCATCTTAGGATCCTCCTTGTTAGCTAGCTTCTTTGGAGCTGTGGGTTGTAGCCTGGTTATCCTTTGCTTTACATCTAGTATCCAGGAGTCCAGTCAAAGAGAGGGAAGAGGAATTCTATGAGCAAGGTGTATCAAGATCATGATGGGGAAACCTCCAGAGACAACCAAACCAAGCTAGTGGGAACTCATGAACTTGAGACCAAGAGCTGTGGAACCTCCATGGGACTAGACTAGGCCCTCTGCATAAGCAAGACAGTTGGGTAGCTTGGTCTGCTTAAGGGGCCCCTGGCAGGAGGATCAGGATCTATCCCTGATATATGAGCTGGCTTTTTGGAGCCCATTACCTATGGTGGGACACCTTGCACAGCCTTGATGCAGAAGGAGGGATTTGGTCCTGCCTCTACTGAATGTACTAGGTTTTGCTGACTCCCCATGGGAGGCCTTACCTTTTTGGAGGAGGTAACAGGGTGGGGCTGGGTTGGAGGGGAAGCTGGAGAGGGGAGGAGAGCAGGAGGAGGGAAGAGAGGGGGATCTGTGGTTGGTATGTAAAATGTAAATGTAAAACAACACTATATCTGAACAACAACAAAAAAAAATCTGACAGTTAAAAGTCGTAGACTCAACAATGTGAATGTGGCTCCATTGCACAGCTCTCACTGTGTGGGCACAAAACTCTGCCCTCAACACCCAGCACCACAAAAATGAAAAAACAAAACAAAGCAAAACAGAATGTATTCTTCACAGGGAATGTGTGCGTAGACTTTTAAGAATACAGTGTCTTTTTGTTGCTTTTGTGTTCATGTGTTTTTCTGGGTTTGATTTTTGATGGTTTACATCACTCTAAGTGCACTTATTCAGTTGAGTTTGATGTGTGTAGACTATTGTCATCATAACTGCCCCGATCAGGACACATACTTTCCTAACCATAGGAGGCTGTCTGCAATCCCTCCAATCAGCTCTGAACCTCAAGCAGACCATCTTTGTTTGCATCTGCTAATGTAAACTGCGGTTTTAGCTTATGAGCTTCATGGAAGTGGGTTCATGTCTTTTGTGCTGCTCTGTGTCCTTTCTGTCAACACAATGTTTGAAACTCGCATATCATTGCAGGCAACATACTTCCCATCACCAAGGAGTGGTTCATTATAGAAAACACTATATTTGGCCTTTTCCTTTCATAAATGTAGATGTCTGATAAATAATCAGGATCATATTCAGTTTTGTTTTGTTTTTATAAAAACCTGCTAAACTATATTTTATATTGGCAAACATCTTAAAAGCCACATAGTAAATACGTTGGGCTTTGAGAGCCATATGCCACAGAAAGTTATTTCTATCAAGATATAAAAGCAGCCACAGACAATATGTAAGTCGTGTTTACTGTGATAATTTACATATAGATTTTGTGTCCTCCAAGGGTCCTTGGTGGGAGAACTTTGGAGCATAACATAGTGATTTGGGGATTTAGAGGGTTTTTATAATTTTTAAAGAATTTAAAACATTTTTTGAGATTGTAATATAATTATATTGTTTTTTTCTTCCCTTTTCTACTCCAAAACAATGCTATGATGGCCCCTTGTTCTATTTGACATTTATGACCTTTTTTTCTTTAAGTGTTATTCTCTCTCTCTCTCTCTCTCTCTCTCTCTCTCTCTCTCTCTCTCATGTGTGTGTGTGTGTGTGTGTAAAGACACGAGTGTTAATGTGAGGATCCTTTGACACTTGTCATGGATTCATTTGATGGGTTTTAAGGATCCTAACTTTGAGACCATATAATTATATGTGTTTAATGTGTTCACAGCTATTAAAATGAAAATGAATAATACAAATGTGTTTATACACACAAACATGAGTAATGAGTGATCAAATAATAATATCAGCATTTAGTATGGCCTCTGTCTACTGACCATTAATCACTATATTTATTACTCATAAATTAACTCCTGGTAACAGGATATGTTTAAGTAGCATAAGAATTAAGGAAACTACATCAATACAGTTTTGCTTTGTTAAATTTCCTATGATTTCACAGTAAGAGAATGGTTCATTTCTTTTTCTGACTATAGTGCTGTATATTTTCACAAAAAGTCATAATTGTAAGATGTGGGGCTCCACCACTGTCCTTATCATAGCCCAGGAACAGATAATACATTTCCCTCTCTAGACAGTACTATTTTATGTAGTATGGACAATAAGTCAAGGGCCATGATTGATCCAAGCAACAATAACTACTGGGCCCCTACTGAGTTCTGTGTTGCTCAGCTTGGATCTTTTCAAAATCATCATTGTGTAAGGAAATTGCATGTAGGACTTAGAATCAGCATGAATATTGTTCTACCAACTAATACGGTCTTCAAAGAGAGTGTCATTTTCTTTGCTGTCTAACATATACTGGCAATTAAACCATGGGACACTGACAAAATAGTAACGGACAACTACCTCAAGCCAACAGTACTCTGCAACCAAAGAGCAGATGAGACAGTTGCCCCGATTTTCTTCCTTGATAACATAAAGTCTTAGAACTATCTCACAAACCTCTATGAAATATGTTACTGCTTTATTTATGGGAATTGTGACTTATTTGATAGATATATTGCAATAAGAACTACATATACAACAAGATTTCTAAGCAAGAGTAGCTGGTTACATGTGTTTCGTAAATTTGGTTGTTTTTTTTTTTTTGTACGCTAATAGTTTTTCTCTTAATTGTGATTTATGTTATCTAGTATCAAAGATTCCTTTTGGATTTATGACATCTTCCTCAACAATAAGACAAATGAGATTATACTTCCTGAATCTGTCTGCTTAAGTACAAAGATGTATCCTTCTAAACTGTACTTCCCTTTAGTTACAAGGCATTCACTGTGAAACACACGGAGACTATAAGTGTTCTTTGCTCTTGATTGTGCTGACATTTATATTTGGTCCCAGAATTGTGTATTTCATATATTATTATAGTCTAAGATAATGATCTGTTTTGAGGATGTTTGTTGTATAGAATCTTTTTACTTTTATGATTTTAAAAATCATAAATTCAATAATGCACTAATTCATCCATGTAATTCTTGCAGTATGCTCTATGCCACAGTTTCATTTTTCACATTTAAATATGTTTGTAGAATAAACGTTTTCAGATACATAGATGGCTGATTACTCTGAATTACACTAAAGAGTCTCTGAAATATATTATTATGTAACTTTTAGATTAAAAGATGTTTGTAAATGTTTATAACGAAACTGATACGGGAATTGATCGATCTAACAAGCTTAAACTGCATTACATTCCACACAACAGTTAGAACCTCGAGGCCAGTCATCAAATAGAAACAGCAACATTAATCAAGACATGACTTTCCACAATAATTGAAGTTTTCATATGTATAAGTGTACTGAAGCAAAACAGTTGGTTAATACTGTATTCTCTGCTGAATAAGCAAACTCACATTTAACATTTGCTTTAGTAGGGAAGATCTTCTTAGAAAGAGTGAACAGAACTTTTTGAAGCCAAGCTCCATTATCACATCATCCTTGCTTTTTGATGAATATTTTAGGCCAACAAATATTTATTCACTGGAGATCATGTTAACCTCTAGTATGTATGTTTTCTTAAGATTATAAAATTATCAACCACTAAATTTCTTACTTTATTATTATAATGTTAACGAGACATACTGATATTCAATCCTTATTAAAATCATAATTGCTAAGTAGTCACTCTGAAAACACATTTCAATTTGAAAATTATAAGGATAAAAATATTAAATGCATGTCAGTCAAATAAAAACAGAGCTTATCTAGGCCATTGTTTTAAGCCAGCAAGTTCAACATTAATATGCATACTTAGCTATCTAGATCCTGAAAGACATTAGCCACTGTTCTGCCATTCATATGTACTTTTGTTCATGTATGAGGACTTTGTTTGTAGACATATTTCAAAGCTTTCAAACATTTCATGGTGAAATATGAATCTCTGACTCTTAATTTTGCAATGTTCTCTGGCTACTCTATCTGCTTGGAAACGCAACCTCTTTATACTCTCAATACCAGTGGCTTTCCTCTTACTGATTACTACATGTGGTTGTCATACACTTTTCCCAGTCATCAAACTTGCTCCCAGTTCCCTATGCTTTTTATTGAAAAATATATTTGCTTTCTTTAATCTGGGTTACATAGTCTTCCATTAACACAAGCCAGACACCAAGCCATGCTGTTAACATTGCAATCACTTTTTCTTTCTTACCATGAGTTTACACCTACATTGATATTATATGTTAACGTATCTGCTTATCATTGCTTAAAGAGCAAATATAGCTTAGTATAAGAATACATCAAAGGTCCAAAAGCAAATTTAGTTGTTGTTTCTTTATTAATTGTCATACTATTTAATCACTAACAATCTAAGTCCAACACTGAGATGTCAGTGAAGTGTCACTGCGGGAAATACTGACCAGGATGAGTCCATCTGCCAAACTAAGCTTATATTATTCACACACTTATGTAAATTTCTAGCTGATTATCTCTTACTGAAAGAAGTTAATGAGAGCAATAAAATAGGGAGGTCTAAATTAGAACACAAATATTTTTCATGACAATAGAAATGCAAATATGATTCTAATAATGTTTGCTATTTATAGATATTCAGCTCTAGCTGCACTAATACATATAACATAATTTTGCATTCTCTCTTTCAATAAAGTATTGTACAAAGGTAAAAGTCATCTAGATAAGAAAAATTCTAGCCTATAATCTATGACTCTTTCATAAAAAGAGAACTTGATGTTCAACAAAGATGGCATTACATTTATGTAAGTGCTTATATCAATTAAATCTGATCTGTCAAAATTCTTATAATGTGTTCTATCAGTTGAGAATAAAATCTGGGAAAGAAATTACTGATGTTATTATATTATGTAGGAATCCACAATAATGAAATAATTTAGATTAGCCACCTCTATATTTTCAAAACATTTAAAACTTCTAAGTAGTCATGGTGACACAATTCTGTAATTGCAGAATTGGAGGGGTGAAGTCAGGAGGTTCAGGAGTTCAAAGCTAGTCTCAGCTACAAATCAAGTCACATGATATCCTGGTCTACATGAGACTCTGTCTCAATAAAAGCAGAAAAGCAAAAGAAAAAAAGCTGAAGATGATCCACACAGCCTTTTTGTTTTACTCTCTCTACTTCTTTGTACATTTGCAAGGCAAGTCATTTTATTATTGTATTATAAAGCTTTAAAATGAAAATAGCAAATATTATTTCTCTATACCTATCAAATAATAGGTATGTGTTTTTCAAAACAAATCCCTTGGCACAATTTGGAGTTTTGAAGTGCAATGGAAAGAAGCTATATTTATGGTCTAGAATTGCTATCTGATTTTGATTGTGTCAAATCTTTCCACAGAAGAGAAGACTATACCAGCATTTAGCATCTCCCTTGAAGATATATAAAGAGTTTTCTGAGCCTAGTAGAGAATGCAAAGTTTCCCAGTAGTCCCTAACTGAAACTTTGTATGAATTGTAAGATTCCTTGTGAAAATCACCCCCTGATAATGGGCTTCCCTGCCAGATTACCAGGTATGAAAAAAACAGTAAAAGGGAGGAAGGTTGTAAACAGCATTATCAAAGCAATAACTCTGAGGATCTCATTTTGTTTTGTTACTTACCAATTGTAAAGACTGGAAAAATGAGAAACAAAATATACAATTTGAGCATGACAACTTAACTAGACAAAGAAGTCCTCTTCTGGTTGGAAAAATTCTAATTTTCTCATCTGAATAGTTACTATCTATTCCAATGGAGAATTCAATTATTAAGCACAAGAGGAATAAAGCATCAATCTAAATAATGGATTTCAATCTGGGATAGAAGACAAAAATTGGTGCATGCATTAAGATACGCTAATTTTAGTGTTCACATAGTATCATAATATGTTTTAAATGTACTTTGACAAAATGGAAACAGCTAACATTAACAAAAAATAAAAGATAGGGTTAATTTGTGCATCCAGATGCTAATTTATAAGCAGCGATTATTTTACTTATCATGCATTTACAACAAAACTCAGTGAAATAAATTAATCCGAACAAAAGCACATGGAGTTGGTGCTCTTATAGAATATATCAGCATTCTAGAATGTAAACTAAAAACATAAATAAAGAGAGAACCAAGACATCGATTTTATGAACTGGTATGAAAAAGTTCAATTGAATGTGTAGAAATGTTAGCGGAGCTCTAGGAAAATCATTGTGTTGCCAATGTCAATAGCAGAGCCCATCAGATTAATGGAACCAACACTAAGGTTCTAAGTGGATGGCATGACATTGATCACAGCACACACAAGAGACAAGTTAATGTAAAATATGATTTTCTTAATAGAAAGGGGCATTATACTGATAATTAAATAAACTTTTATTATTTAAACTGTCATAAATAGAGCAATGTGGATCATTCATACCTGACTTGAATTAAAAGGTAAACAATGATAAAATTTCCTTAGCCCACTTTGGAGGTGTTCATTCAATTCAAATTGATTTGTAACTATAATACCTTTATTCTGTCTTTCAACACTATAGAAACCAAATAAATAAAGTCATGGACATATAATGAATTAGCATAGATGAAAATGAAACTAATCTTTAAAGGTACATTTATCATGAATGTAGCATCTTTTCCTGAGACACCAAGAATACTTCTTGAGAATCATAGCTACTGAAAAACTAGATTTAAATTCTATTTGTTCACTGGTGAACCAACCAATATTAACAACTTAGTTTAGAAAATGCTACATTAAAAGTTATGTGTATATATATATGAAAAAAGCTCAAATTTAGTGGGTATTTACTGAAATTTGGGGGAAAGTAGATATCTAATCATTTTTCTCAATAGCTATGAGAAAGTTTTTTAAAGCAAATATCTGAATGTTACTCTAACAACATGATTTGTCTGTGGTTACTTATACTTGTAATTGTTTAGATGTTTAAATATTTTTCTAATTGAATTTGTGATAAGGAATGGAATATATAGCAGGGAACTTTTAAATATGGGTGTTCTGCTGCATGGAGGCATTTAAATAATTTGTAAAAAAAAAAAATCATCTTTTAAGTCAACAGTTCCCAACATGTGAGTCCTGACCCCTTTGGGAAGTGGTTGCCTTAGACCATCAGGAAATATATTTTCATTCTAATTCATAACCATAGCAAGATTACAGTTCTGAAGTAATTTTGAAAATATTTTATGGTTGGGGGTGACCACAATGAGAGGAACTGGATTAAAGTGCCCCAGCATGAGCAAGGTTGAGAATCACTGTTTCAGTGGAGACAGGAGAAAAATCTCAAGTTCTCAAAGTATGAAGTATTAAGCAATTTTCTTCAGCTTGGGAGAGGAAGTCATCCAGGTTGATTTGCATTTACTATCCTTCTACTAAGGGACCAAGGACTAATGCTACCCCACTGCTTACTGACAACATAATTTGAGTCAGCCTGTTAATGTCTTAGTTTCCTAAACTAGCAGCCTCATCAATGTAGCTGACTCACAATACTTACTCCAATCTCATTGTACCCAACCAAGTTTAGAAGGTGTTGAAGATCTCCACATTCCCTAGACATGAGTAATGAAAATCAAGAATGTCTGTTTCAGACGACACATGACCCATGAGAACTATGCATATAGTTAGGAAGGGTGCTTATATTACAAACCCAAGATGAAGACTGTATGAAGAAGCCACCAAGCAGATATCTCATGGCTTTAACACTTAGGAGTTTTCCATCCCTCCCTGGACACCCACATTTCAGAAAATGAAAACGTCTCAACTTCCTGACATGCCCTCCTTTCATCCTTATTCGTATTTTTCTCTAATGCAGCTAAAAAGTGTTTCTCCTGAGACAAAACGCTCCTTGCACTTCCAGTCTCTTTTTGTCTCTCTTTCTCCAGCCAATGTGATTCAGAAGCTGTTAGAAGACTGCAATCTCTACTGTAACATCTCTCCCCACCCTGCTGTCCCACTGGACAGTATTTCTTTAGATTCACATCCCAGCTGCAAAAGCACCTTGACTATACAGCCTGACACTGTTTTCTCATCTCCCATTCAAGCTGTCTCCAATCTGCATCACTCTGACTTTCTGCTCCCACCACTGTGTCAGGGCTATTTAGGAAATAGCACAATTCTATTTTACCAAGGGTAATGAATGCAAAACCTAGGTGGGCCTTTTGCGTTGTGTTTCCTACATCTCAGTATTAACAAAACTCGGTTTATTCCTTAGTCCTTGCTATATTTTCCTCCCTGCCATAGAGCATTCAAATCCCTTAGTATGTTCAGTATCTGAGTTTTATTCAGACCCTTTCCCTTTCCCATTTGTTTAAATGCTGGAATCTGTATACAACTTTTTCCTGTCTTCTCTTCTCTCAAAATAATACCAAAAATGCCATAGCCTTAAAGACCACCATCTACTATGAGTGCTTTACTATATCCTCATTCAAAATATTCATTACTACCTTTGGGAAGTCGTATATCACACCACACTCTGATGTAAATTGTCACTGCCATTCTTCTCATCTTGTTGACATGCCCTTGCCTCTTAAGTCATGGATATCAACTCTCCTTTCCCACGCTCTCCCATGGCACCTCATGCAACTCTCTAAGCAGCACTGCATACCAAGGAGAAATATCCTGGGCTACCTCTGTCTGCATTCCAGTGAGGGCAATGGTGACCACTTCTTATCCAGTCTCACTTCCGGGCTAAGCATTAAACAAATTATTAGGATGTGAATTTCTCAAATGTGGCTTTTCTGGACCTACATAAATGTGCCACAATTTACAGCACTCAGCCTCCAAGGTGTTCATTAACCACAGAGGTGTTAAACTCTAATTTAGTTCATTCTTTTCTCATCAGTGGGAGTAGGAGAATATGCGTGTTTGAAGAATATCCAGTTCTTCCGTCTATAGTTCCAAAGGTCATAAATCGCCCAGGGGAAACATATGAGTTAATGCATCTGCTTTGTGTCCATTGTATTTTTTTGTGTACTTGCTTTATACTGTTGTCTTTTTTCACTAGTTCTACCCAAACTAACAATATATGACTTGTAATGAGGAGACACGAGGATATCAAACTTTCCCGGAAAGCACCCTAAGCTTCTAAAATGAAGTCATGTTTTTAAAGTGGAAGTTAATTTGAAGTTAGCTTATGCTTTTTATCCCTAGAGTGGGATAAGTAAGTGTGCAATTGATTTTAATTTAATATTCATGGTGTATTACAGCTGCTGGAGAATATAAGGAAAGAAAGCATAGCCTGGACCTAACCTCACCCTTAGAATTATTGCTAAAGTTGCAAGGACACTTTTGAATTCTAAACAACTTGTATATGGAAAATGGCTATATAAATACATTTTAAGAGATAGTACCCACATAAGAAGACATTCAAAAGCAGCTATTGCCTATGTAGACTTCAAATAGAGTTTTATCTCCATGTCCACGTAAAATTGATGCTGTGGGCTCTCATCATACACATTTCTACCTGAGTTATTTCTACCCAGATCATATCTTGGCCAGCTCTTCCTCATCATTAACTTACTGGTTCAAATGTCATTTCCTCACAGTAATAAATAAAATTTAATAATTTTTTTCTGTTTTGAAAAGCCCTGGCCAGCCTAGCACTTTTTAGATAGCCCAGTATGGCCTCCAACTAGTGGTAATTTATTCCTGCCTCAACCTCAGGTATTCAGATTACAGGCATGAGACAGCACTCCTAGCTCAAAGAATAGTGCTATGATCATCCATCTGGCATTAACTTCTCCCTTCCATGGCCTGTGTTGTTATGCAGTATTGAGCCCATTTGTTCTCTTATTTTTCAGCTTCCCACAAAAGCAAAACACAGCCGGGGGTGGTGGCGCAAGCCTTTACTCCCAGCACTGGGGATGCAGAGCCAGGTGGATCTCTGTAAATTCCAGGCCAGCCTGGGCACAAAGCTACTCAGAGAAATCTCTGTCTCGAAAAACCAAAAAAAAAAAAAAGCAAAACATTAGAGTAAGCTACATGACAATAGGAACAATGTTGCATTTATCACTTTTCCATGTCCACTCTTCCCTACATATATGTTTATTTGACACATGTATGTGCTGTTGTGACACAGAGAGGAATGTATCTATTTCTAAGAATCAGTTTCCTTATTTATAAAATGAGACTACTGAAAACATACATACAAGTTAGTTAACAGTAGGAAAACTGAGCAATGGATGTTTATATATTGAGGGATATATATATGAACAAAATAACAATTAATGGGAAAAAACACCATAAATTTATTTATGTATGCACATTCCAGAGGACAACCTCAAATGTTCCTCAATGCTGCCTTTTTCTTTTTGAGACAGTGTCTTTCACTGGACTGGAGCTCTGAGAATAGGCTATGTTGGCTGGCTAGAGAGCCCCAGATATCTACCCATCTCTGCAAACTCAGTGCTGGGATTATACATGTATGTCACCTTTTTGTCAATGTTTGGGATCAAACTCAGATCTTCACATTGTCACAACAAACACTTTATCCACTAAACTGTCTTTCCATCTCTTAGAAAAGACCCTAAAAATAAAACTGCTTCAGCAATCAGGTCTTTTACAATTATTTGTAAAAGGTCTTTAATTGCAATTTTATTTAATTTTTAATCCAAAACTAAAAACATTAGAGAGAAAACAAGAAAATATGTGACCTAACTTTCCTTTTGATCTTCAAATTGGTAGAGATTTATCTTCTCTCAATAATAAAATGACTTGGCTAAGGTCATTTAAAAGCAAACAAAAATAATGTAAGAAATATAAAGCACATGTTTGTGAACTGAGCATAGTGACACAAGCCTTTAATCCCTGCACTTGGGAGGCCAAGGCAGGTGGATCTCTGTGAGTCTGAGGCCAGACTGGGCTACAGAGTGAGATCCAGGACAGCCAGAACTACATTGTGAGACCCTTTCTCGAGAAAGAGAAAGAGAGAGAGAATGGTTGTGGTGGTACATTTTGTTTTTATAAATGAGTGTAGCAGGAATCCTAATTGATCTTAATAAAAACCCAGGGCCAGATATTGGGGTAAATGCTGAAAGATCAGAGAGACAAAGGAGCAAGCCACAGCCACCTCTCACCTCACCAACTCCTCAGCCTAAAGGACTGAGCTCCTGTCTCCTCCCATCTCACATTCCTCCCTCTGTCCAGCCATATTACTTCCTGTCTCAACCTCTCTAGTGCTGGGATTAAAGGCATATGTGCCTCCTAAGTACTGGGAGAAGATGCATAAGATCCCAAGTGCTGGGTTTAAAGGTGTGTGCCACCACTGCCTGGCCTCTAAGGCTAACTGGTGGCTAACTTTGCCCTCTGATCTTTAGGCAAGCTTTATTTGTTAGAGCATACAAAACATATCACCACAAATGAGTTTTAGTTCAAAAACCCAAAGTATGTTCTTAGCAAGCTGGAACTTCCCACAGGGTACTGAAGAATGACAAGACAAAGGCATGCATAAAATGTGACAGTGTTTTAAGCCATATTTATAATGTTTACCTGAATACACAAACCACCACCAAGACTCTTCAGGTAATGCAAGAGGGGTGGGGCGTCTTTTGTCCTCAGGCTGATCCAGACACATCTGTCAGAGAAGATGCTTCCCTGCCCTACATGTCTTGCCAGACCTCCCAGAACAGGAAGAATCACTGTGATCTGTGATTCTAACTAATACAAAAATGTCTCTCATTTTCCTAAGAAAATGTATTAATAGTTTCATTTTTTCCACTCAGCTGTTTAAAACTAAAAGGCAGAAAGTTTATATTTGGCATTTAGTAATTGTTGAATAACCTGTGTTTGCTACATACAACCACTGTATTTTTGCTTGATGTATATGACTCACTGGAGCCTATGTAGATAGATGTATTTTATTTTCCTCACTACATCAAGCATCTATCACTGCTCCATTTTATAAAGGTTTTTGTTTCTTTATGAGGTTTCTTTCCTCTCATCCCTATTTTTCACACAGAAATACATCTGTTTTACCATTTGTAGGTATATACATCTAGTGCAATCAGGACATGCAAACCCAAGGCACTTCCTGGCTGAAAATAAAGCTGCAAAGGTGCTTCTAAAGTTTCTGCCTAGCTATAAGTCTTAACAAAAACTTGTTCACATCCAAGTTGTTCACATTCATTAACTTCGGTATTCCTATTAAAGCAGATACCAATATTATTTCTGCCTGACTCCCAACCCAGTATTGTCATCATCACTGATCAAGGGAAGAAAGCTACAATTCATCTTACTGTTATTTTACTTAGAGTATTCCTTAAGAGGACATTTATTACTCTAGAAAATACTTCATGTTAAAACTTCTAGGCATCTGTTCATGAATGATATACATATATGGACACCAGGAATATAATCTCCTGAATTGTCAAAAGAATTAAACAACCACATTCATATACACAAGAGAATTAAACACTGAGCAATATAACTGCAGAAAACACCTGAAAATATTAAGGTTTTTTTTTTTTTAAGTATTTGAGAACTTCAGCAAAATAGTTAAAATTGAGACAAGAGATTGCTGTAATTGTATTAGAAGTATATTCATTGAAAACTTACAAACTTAAGTAATCCTGGAAACTACTTCTTTGTGTGCTGGTCTATTTTTATTTAGGGGGGTGGAGTTGAACACAGGATCTTGACAAAGCAGAACATGTAGGCAGACTTTTCTGCCCTACCAGCCTATTCCCAAATAACCATACAGAGGCTTATTATTAATTATAAATGCTTAACTGGTAGCTTAGGCTTGTTACGAATTAGCTCTTACAAGTTATATTAATCCAGTTCTATTAATTTACATGCTGCTATGTGGCTCATTGCTTGTTACCTCATGTTCTGTATATCCTGCTCCCTCGCTGTCTGGATGGCAAGTCTGCCCTTCTACTTTCCCGCATTCTTTCAGTCTGGGTATCCTGCCTAACCTCTTCCTGCCCAGCTATTGGACAGTTGACTCTTTATTATACCAATGAGAGCAACACATCTTCACAATGTACAAAAGGATTATTCCACAACAAGAAGGCAAGTCCCCAACTTGGAATCTGTTTATGAATGAGTTCCTCTTGGCACTGGGGAACAAGAGAGAAAAGGACAGCTCAGCTTAAAATCCTTCTCTGGCTTCACCAATGTCTTGTGTTTTGACCACAGTGACTTTCCTATCTCGGTTGACTCAATGTCTTTTCTAAAACTATTGTCATGGTACGTTGACCCTGTTCCTATAGTCTTCTCTGTCTTCAACACAAAACCCATTTTATTGGGCAATCCAGCTGTCTCTCGGTTCAGGATAAATATCACTTCTTCTCTCACTTTTCCTTGTGCTTATTTGTTTCAGATCTCTTTCTCCACTTACACGTGAAATCTTGACATGCCTATCTCATCAAGTTAAACAAGCCTGTATCACAGGGCCTGACACACATGTCGGCTTCTTTTTCTTTTCTTATTAGATTTCATTGATCACAAACTTTGCTGTACACAAACAAGGAAGGACGGAAGAGAGAGGGAGAGGGGGGGAGAGAGAGAGAGAGAGAGAGAGAGAGAGAGAGAAAGGAAGGGAGGAAGGAAGAGAGGAAGGAAGGAAGGAAGGAAGGAAGGAAGGAAGGAAGGAAGGAAGAAAGAAAGAAAGAAAGAAAGAAAGAAAGAAAGAAAGAAAGAAGGAAAGAAAGAGAATATAAAGGACACATGTAAGATCCTGATGGCTGAGAAGGCTATCTGTACTGCCTTATCATTAGAGCTCATTGAGAAGAGAAGTCATTTGGGACCTAACAGAGAACTAAATAGAAAGACCCCATGGGGAGCTGTGAGTTTTCATTCACCTCTTATTTCCTTAGAATAGGTCACCAGACAGACAGGTTCTCTCCAATGGGGCAGGCACTTAGATGTGGTGGCCAGGAATTTGCACAGTAAATTAGTCAAAATGCATTGACCTTCAACTTTGGAGAGCAGTGAAAGCAATAAAAGTGTGTTTTCAGAGGGCAAAGAGAAATGGATAAGAGTTTACTGTAGCACAAATTCTAAGTGGTCTTAATAATAAAATCCCAGAGTCAAGTATCAGGGTGAAAGCAGAAAGATCAGAGAAGGAGGGCAGCCACCCACTAGAAAGAGTTCTTACCTCTAAGAATCCTCAGACAGAAAGGGGGTCAAGCTCTTCTCTCCACCCCACCTTATCACTTCCTCTCTCTGCCAAGCCATATCACTTCCTGTTTCCTCCTCCCAAGTGCTGGGATTGAATGTGTGTGCCTCCCAAGTACTGGAATCAAAGGCATGAGATCCAAAGTGCTGGGATGAAAGGTGTGTGCAACCAATGCCGGGCCTCTAGAGGCTAGTTCTGCACTCTGATCTCTAGGCAAGCTCTATTTGTTAGAGCACAAAATATCACCACAGTTCACTGAACATATTTTCTGTTTCAAAATTATTTAATTAACACTGTGACTTATACTTCTTCAGAAAAGACAGGGGAAATCTCATTTCTGATGTGGGCAAACTGAGTCTCAGAAATAAAGTTAAGCATCACAAAGAATAGGTTATAAGCTTACTTATAATCATTTTCAATACATGTGCCTTTGTTGGGTATTTGTGGGACAGTTTCACTCTATAGCACAGGCTTGCTAAGAACTCGCTATGTAGTCAGGAAAGCTTCAATTTCATGGCAATTCTCATACTTCAGCCTTTGAGGGCTGGTATCACATGTGTGAGCCACCACGTCTAGAATCTATTTTTCTAGTTCATTAGTATTTTGTACAAATACTAAAATACAGAGTACAGTGAATAGCATGACAGAGGGTATATGCTCTAAAAATCAAATATTATGAGAAACAATCCTATAAACAAAAGACTTTTCATAGTTTGATATTTGTTTTTGCATTTGACCTTATTCATAAAATTTCTATAATCAATTGACACCACTGTCTTAATTATCAAAACTAATAATATACAGGTTATCTAGCTATATTACTATATAAGTTAAAACAAAAAGTTTACTCTTCTATGGTTATGTTGAAGAAATATTATAACTCTATATTCAGAAAACTGGTCTTTAATCTTCTGATGTTTTGAACAAGATTATGGCTGCCTAGAATACATTTTAATCATCATGCAACAAAAGTAATAATAAGTAACATTCAAAATACAATTGGAAAATATTTATAGCAATTTGACTTCATGGTCTTAGTGAGAATGTAAAACATATATAGATAAAATTTCGGAGAAACCAGTATTATCCTTTGGTTCCAAAATAAGGAAACAAACAAAATTCTTAATCAGTGCTCACAAATGTTTATATATTATTTCTTTTCTTGAAACAGATTGAAAGATCCCAAAGGTTTATTAAATATGGATAAACAATAATTTAAAGGTTGTAGTGATAGTATTAGTCATCCATTAGATGACATGACAAAAGTAGGATCTGTTGAGAAATAATTTTAATAATGAAAATATAAGGACTGAAGAGATATGCTTAATTGTACTACAGAGCTGTGATAATAAAAACAGCATAGCATTGAAACAAAACAGATACATTAATCAATGGAATAGAATTGAAGACCAATACATAAGTCTACACACCAATGTACACATGATGTTTTTATACAGAAGCCAGAAATATACACTGAAAAAAAGATATCATCTTCATTAAATTGTTCTTGTCCAACTGGACAGTTGTATGTAGAATAATGCAAATAGACCCATATTTATAATCCTGCACAAAAATCAACTCCAAATTGATAAATATCCCAATGTAAAACAAGATAAACTGGATCTGACAGAACAGAAAGTGGGGGACACATCGTCACAGGAAAATATTTTCACAACAGAATGCCAATAGTACAAGCATTAAGAACAACAATTAATAAATAGAGCCTCATGAAACTGAAAGGCTTTTGCATGGCCAAAAGATAGCATCATGTTGACAAAATGGCAGGATACAGAATGAAATTTTTTTTTTTTTTTTTACCAATTACACTTCCAATACAGGACTAATATTCAACGTGTAAAAAGAACTTTAAAAAAATGGACCTCAAGAAAACAAATAACTCAATTAAAAATGGGGTACAGATCCAAACAGAGCATCTCAAAAGGTAAAACTCAAATGGCAAAGAAACACTTAAAGAAATGTTTAACATCCATAGTCACCAGGGAATTGTAAATCAAAACTACTTTGAGATTTTCCTCTTTTTGTTTTTAATTATATTTGTGTTTTAATTTTACACATCAGCCATGAGTTCCCCTGTGCTCCCCCCTCTCGCCCCCCCCCCCACATTCCCCCAAGCCCCTCCCCTCCACTCCCATATCCTCATGTACTCCAGGGCCAACACTCCCCTGGGAATTCATTTAAACCTGGTGGATTCAGTACAGGCAGGTCCAGTCCCCTCCTTCCAGGCTGAGCAAAGTGTCCCTGTGTAAGCCCAAGGTTCCAAACAGCCAGCTCATGCACTAAGGACATGTCCCAGTCCCACTGCCTGGGTGCCTCCCAAACAGTTCAAGCTATTCAATTGTCTCACTTATCCAGAGGGCCTGATCCAGCTGGGGGCTCCACAGCCTTTGGGTCATAATTCATGGGCTTTCATTCGTTTGGCTATTTGTCCCTGTGCCTCTCCAATCTTGGTCTCAACAATTCACACTCTTACAGTCCCTCCTCTTTCTCAACAATTGGACTCCTGGCCAAGGATCTCTGCATCCACTTCCATCAGTTATTGGATGAGAGTTCCAGCACGACTGTTAGGATGTTTGGCCATCTGATCCCCAGACTAGGTCACATCAGGCTTTCTCTCAACCATTGCCAGCAGTCCACAGAGGATGTATCATTGTGGATTTCTGGGGACCTCTCCAACACTCTGCCTATTTCTGTTCTCATGTGGTTATCATTTATCATGGTCTGTTATTCCTTGTTCTCTCTTTCTGTTCTTGATCCAGCTGGGATCTCCTGCTCCCCTAAGCTTTCCTTCCTGCAAACCTTGCCCTTCATTACTCCCACTATTGTCCAGGTTGTTCATGTAGATCTCATCCATTTCTCTGTCATTGGGTGATACCTGTGTCTTTCTTAGGGTCTCGTTTTCTAGGTAGCCTCCATAGAGTTGTGAGTAGCAGTCTAGTCATCATTGTTTTACATCTAGTATCCTACTATGAGTGAGTACATACCATGTTTGTCCTTCTGAGTCTGGATTACCTCACTCAGGATGATTTTTTCTAGATCCATCCATTTGCCTGCAAACCTCATGATATCATTGTTTTTCTCTGCTGAGTAGTACTCCATTGTGTATATGTACCATATTTTCTTTATTCATTCTTCAGTTGAAGGGCATCTAGGTTGTTTCCAGGTTCTGGCTGTTACAAACAATGCTGATATGAACATCGCTGAGCAAATGCCCTTGTAGTATGGTTGAGCATTCCTTGGGTATATGCCCAACAGTGCTAGAGCTGGGTCTTGGGGGAAATGTATTCCCAATTTTCTAAGGAAGCACCATATGATTTGCAAAGTGGCTATACAAGCTTGCATTCCCACCAGCAGTGGAGGAGAGTTCCCCTTGCTCCACATTCTCTCCAGCATAAGCTGTCTTCTGTGTTTTTGATCTTAGCCATTCTGACAGGTGTAAGGTGGTATCTCAGGATAGCCAAAATAATCCTGTACAATAAAACAACCTCTGGAGGCATCACAATCCCCGACCTCAAGCTCTACTATCGAGCTACCATAATAAAAACAGCTTGGTACTGGCATAAATACCGACATGTGGACCAATGGAATTGAATTGAAGACCCTGACATTAACCCACACACCTATGAACATATAATTTTTGACAAAGAAACCAAAAATGTACAATGGAAAAAAGAAAGCATCTTTAACAAATGGTGCTGCCATAACTGGATGTCAATGTGTAGAAGGCTGCAAATGGATCCATATCTGTCACCATGCACAAAACTTAAGTCCAAGTGGATCAAAGACCTCAACATAAATCCAGTTACTTTGAACCTGATAGAAGAGAAAGTAGGAAGTACTCTTGAACACATTGGCACCTGAGATCACTTTCTAAATATAACACCAGTAGCACAGACACTGAGAGAAACAATCAATCGATGGGACCTGTTGAAACTGAGAAGCTTTTGTAGAGCAAAGGACATGGTCAACAAGACAAAGCGACAGCCCACAGAATGGGAAAAGGTCTTCACCAATCCCACATCTGACAGAGGGCTGATATCCAGAATATATAAAGAACTCAAGAAATTAGACATCAAAATGCCCAACAGTCCAATTAAGAAATGGGCTATAGAACTAAACAGCGAATTCTCCACAGAGGAAGTTCAAATGGCTGAAAGACATTTAAGGAATTGCTCAACATCCCTAATTTTCCAGGAAATGCAAATCAAAATGACTCTGAGAGATTTTCCTCTTACACCTGTCAGAATGGATAAGACCAGCAAAACAAGTGCCAGCTCATGCTGGTGAGTATGTGGAGTAAGTGTAACACTCATCCATTGCTGGTGGGAGTGCAAACTTGCACAACCTCTGTGGAAATCAGTGTGGCAGTTAATCAAGAATTTGGAGATAGATCTACCTCAAGATTCAGCTATATCACTGGTGGTTGTACATCCTTCTACAGAGACACTTGCTCAAGCTATCTAACCACAGAGGTTAGGCATAGAGTAAGGGATTAAGAGGTAAGGAGGGATCTTCCTAGGAAGATATTATAAGTGAAGTTTTCTGTGTCCCAGAAGCTACTTCATAATAACCACACTGAGCCATAATATTAATTATAAATGATTGGCCAATAACTCAAGCTTGATACTAACTAGTTCTTACAACTTAACTCATTTCTATTAATCAATGTGATACCCCAAAGCTTGTGGTCTTTATCTATATCCCATTCTATATGTCCAAATTCTCAGTCTGGCTGGGGAATCTTCTGAGTCTGCCCCTCTTCATCCCAGCATTCTTTCTGTCTCAGGCTGCCTCACCCAATCTCATCCTGCCCAGATACTGGCCAATCAACTTTTTATTAACAATGACACCAATACATATTTACAATGTACAGAAGGATTATTGCATAGATAGGTAGATAGATAGATAGATAGATAGATAGATAGATAGATAGATACAGTTATGTAAGGATGCAGGGTACAGAAGGGTATAGAATGGAAGAAAAAATGAGGAAGAGGGACAGAGAGATCAAGAAAAGGAATATGGGGAGGGTCAGCTAAAACCAAGAACAAATTCAAGGGTCATATGGAAATATAAACAAACAGTAGAAGTTTCACAAACTACATACATATATAAAGTCAGTGTAAGAGAAATCAACACATAACAAAGGAGGCTTGATGCAAAGTAGACATCTCTTGTTACCAAATGAGGCTTTCAGTATTGGGAATGGTTTGTCTAATCAAGTTTTTGTCCAAACAGATCCCAAGGGAATCCCAAAATGACCCACACTATTGCCAAAGTTGTTGGATACTCTCCATAAACTGATGTGAGGCCCTATTACTGAAGACAACGCCTACACAAATAATTGAACATGGAGAAGTCAAGTTGGTGCCTGCCTACAAACTAGGGTTCACAGTAGTGGAAGGTACTCTGCAGGCTACCAAACAATAAAGGTCCAATAGTTGTTGTGGATATCGCTCTGTGTAAATAAAGTTCTGATTGGCCAGTGACCAGGCAGGAAGTATAGACGGGACAAGGGAGAAGACAATTCTGGGAAATAGAAGGCTGGGGAGAGACACAGCCGCCGCCATGAAAAACAACATGTAAAGACACTGGTAAGCCACAAACCATGTGGCAAAGTATAGACAAGCAAAAATGGGTTAATTTAAGATAGAAGAAACAGATAACAAGAAGCCTGCCACAGCCATACAGTTTGTAAGCAATATAAGTCTCTGTGTGCTTTCTTGGTTGGGTCTGAGCGTCTATGGGCCTGGTGGGTGAGAGAGATTTGTCCTGACTCTGGGCCAGGTAGGAAAACTCTAACTACAAATGGTGCCCAACGTGTTGGCAAGAATTTCCACCTAAAACCTGAGAAAAAAGATTCTAAAACAGAGCTAAAAACAGCTTCCTAATTGTCTCTCTCAAGTTAGCGGCAGCCTGCTGGTTTGAGCTACTGTGGCGGGTTTCTGGCTTGTGGGTCTGACCTGCAGTGTGGCCGGAATGAGGAGTCTACAAATGACACTTTACTCTGCTGCATGGTAGATTTAGCCTTTGCTAGTTAAAAAAAAAAAAAAAAAAAAAAAAAAAAAAGGTTTCTGGGCTTTGCACTGCTTTGACAGAACTGCTTCTGATAGTTGATGGTACACATGGCTCCAGACCCAGAGCTGGCGGTAAACTGTACCACCACCATGTTGGGAAGCTGAGGTGGGTGGAGCCAACAGCCACAGAGGCGTTTCAGTCTTACAAAGATGGATATTCCACAGAGAATCTGGTTTGTGTTGTCTTTGGGATTTTTAACTACAAAAAAAAGATTTGATCGTAAAAGCTGTTGAGTTAAATAAATATGTAAATTTTAAAGATACCTTGACTTCAAAATTTGTATATAAGGATATGTTACTTTGGAAAGGAGTCTCTGCTTTTGTTTCCACAGAAAGCCAGAGGCTATGGATTTGTTCCAGATTAAGATACATCAGGTTTGATCAGCCAAGACCCCTGAAAGGTCTCCCATGACACCATGGCCCAGATGATCCAACATCCAGAATGGTTTCAAGGCAACTGGCTCAGAGGTTCACCCTAATGGACTACTCTATAATCCTAAAATTTTCTTTGTATCCCCATAAGATATAGCGCCCCCCAAAAGCAGGAAGTAGTAAGAGAAACTACACCCACATTCCCAAAATTATCAAGCTGGCTTTGGAGATGGAATTGGCTCACTCCTTCTCTAAACCCAGACATATTGCTAAAAAAAAAAAAAAAAGGTAAAGAGATTCTTGTGTACCAAATCAGAAGAGCCCTCTGGTGTGGGACAGAGAAAAACCAATATTTTTCTTTAAAGCAGGTTGATTATAAATGAGATCTCTTTCTAAAGAAGAAAGGGGGATATGATATAGATATAATAGAATGAAAGTGTAGATTAGGGAACTTACTTCTAAAGAGCAACAACTTGTTTAAAATGTTTCACATTGGTTTAGATTTTAGTCTATTGATACAAACTTAAAGTTAATTTTGTTACACTGTGTGTATATTTCTAATCATGTTTAAGGTATTATGTTTGTATAGCTCATTTTAAATTGAAATGGATAACTAAAAATAGATTAATAATTGGCCATCTATGATAATCATACTCATAGCCATGTTAGTTAAGTCTTCTAGGTATACACAGAGATATCAGATAGACAGATAATCTTCAAATACTTCAAAGGTCTACAGAATATGACATTTAAAATATTTTTAAAATTTAGACTTTCTGGACAGTGAGACATGTCTGCTCCTGGCAGCACCACTTTACTTCAGAGAGGAGGATGGGCATTGAAGACACTTCATATGGAGTTTATCTTCACATTGGCAAAAATAGCCATTTGGGCAAGAAACTGTTCTTGCCTGGACTGCTTGATCAACTGGACGTGCAGGACCCATAGAAAGGTGACCACTGAACTTGGCTTGACAAAATGGTCCTTCAGGTTCCTGCTTTGCAGAGGAAACTGCCAGACATTCTACAGGACACTAAAAAAAGTGACCAAGAGACTCTAGCCCTGTAGGCTGAAGACAGATGCCCCAACTTTACAAAGAAACATTAGGTGACTGTCCAGGCTGCCAGCTGTCTCTGTCTACCCTGCAAGACTCCCAAAAGTTGCTTACATCCTTCTCCTGGTTCTCAGATAATATTATATCCTTCTGAGGTCTTTGATATGGTTGAAGACTAGATAGTTATAATTTCCTCAGTTATGATAAAAGATAAGTTAGATATAAAACCTTAGACTCACAAATATAAGATAGATAGGATATCTTCTTTAATATTGTAACTGTAATTCTTGCTTGATAATTGTGTTATATGTAATTTTACTATGTAAAAGTTAAAACCATCCTTTAAAAAAAAAAGAAAAGGGGAAGTGCTGTGGATATCGTTCTGTGTAAATAAAGTTCTGATTGGCCAGTGACCAGGCAGGAAGTATAGACGGGACAAGGGAGAAGACAATTCTGGGAAATAGAAGGCTGGGGAGAGACACAGCCGCCGCCATGAAAAACAGCATGTAAAGACACTGGTAAGCCACAAGCCATGTGGCAAAGTATAGACAAGCAAAAATGGGTTAATTTAAGATAGAAGAAACAGATAACAAGAAGCCTGCCACAGCCATACAGTTTGTAAGCAATATAAGTCTCTGTGTGCTTTCTTGGTTGGGTCTGAGCGTCTATGGGCCTGGTGGGTGAGAGAGATTTGTCCTGACTCTGGGCCAGGTAGGAAAACTCTAACTACAAATAGTGGCATAAAGCTTTCAGGAATAATCAGCCAATATTTGATTTGATTCCATGACATGAACCCATACCCAACACTGCTCAGTTGGTGAAGAACCTGAGATTAGCTAGCCCAAGGACCCAGGGGAAAACTAAATATTACTGTTCTACTAAAGGAATATAGCTATAACATGACATTCTATGCTATACTCATGTACAAGTGTCTTGCTCATCTGTCATCAGAGATATTACCTCCTATAGCATGTGGAAACAAATACAAAGACTCACATCCAGGCAATATTCAGAGAGTGAGAGACCTTGGAACACTCAATTCTAAATAAGATGTCTCCACAAAGACCCTACCTGCAAGGTTCAGGGAACTCTACAGGAAGAAAAGAATGAATATAAGAGCCAGAGGATGGAGGACACTAAGGCAAAAAGTCCTTCTAGCCATAGCAAGACCAACGCCCATATGAACTCATGGAGAACGTGGTAGCATGCACCCAACCTTCATGGATCTGTAACAGATAGGGCACCAGCACTGAGAGGTGAAATACGCAAGCCCCATCCCTAACTCAGAAGCTATCTCCAGTTGATAACCATTTGAAAGTGAAAGATTAGTTTTCTCCAATTTTTGATTGTATTCTGACAATAAAGCTTGCATGAAGTCAGAGGGCAGAGCTAGCCACTAGCTGGCCAAATTTAACCATAGAGGTTTTGGAGGACTGAGGCCAGATAAGAGACAGGAAGCAGTAAGGTGGGGCTGAGAGAGGATCTCAGCCCTTTTGGATGGAGGAATTGAAGAGATAAGAGGTTACAATTGGCCTCTATGCTCCTTCTCTGATCTTTCATGTTCTTACCCCTATGCTGTGGATATCACTCTCTATAAATAAAATGCTGATTGGCCAGTAGCCAGGCAGGAAGTATAAGTGAGACAAGAGAGAAGAGAATTCTGGGAGGTGGGAGGCTGGGTCAGAGAGAGCTGCCAGCCGCCGCCATGACAAGCGAGATGTAAGGAAGGTACTGGTAAGCCATGAACCTGAACCATGTGGCAACTTATAGACTAACAGAAATGGGTTAATTTAAGATAGAAGAACTAGATAACAAGAAGCCTGCCACGGCCATACAGTTTGCAAACAATATAGTCTCTGTGTGCTTACTTGGTTAGGTCTGAGCGACTGTGGGACTGGCGAGTTAGAGAGATTTGTTCTGACTGTGGGCCAGGCAGGAAAACTCTACCAACACCCCTATATCTGACTCCTGAATTTTATTGATAAAAAATAATTAGATAAATGCATCAACCAGTAGTATATCACTGAGATACACTTAAGGCAAGCTCCATGCCCAGCAGTAGATGGCAACACAAAATGAACTCAGTGGCATCTGTGGAGGTTCTTGTCTCATAATGTTTAATTGGGACATTTTTTTAATCCTACAGTCCTTTATGCATATATTATGACTTTCTAGTTTTGTGTTTTTAATGGGATTCCTATGTGTGAGAATGTGTGTGTTTCTGCATCTATACATTTCTTGTGCTTTATCTTTGGCCCTTTTCCTCTGTTTGTTTTGTCCTATTCCATATTTTTTGTTTGTTTTTCTGATTTTATTTTATTGATATTTTTTTTGATGACCATTTGTTTTCTAACAAAGGACAGAAGAGGTGGGGATTTGGTGGGAAAAGAGGTGGGGAAGAGCTCAGAATAATTAGAGGAAGGGAAACTGTAATCAGAAATATTGTATTGTGGAATAATAACTTAAGATGTGTTACAGTCATTTGCTGTGGAATATTTGTTTAATGATGTAAGGATGTATGGCATTCTTATATGTTGCATTTGTTTAACTCTGTAACACTGTGTTATTTTGTCTGTCTAAAACATCTGATTGGTCTAATAAAGAGCTTGAATGGCCAGTAGCTAGGCAGGAGAGAGAAATAGGTGGGGCTGGTAGGCAGAGAGGAAAAATAGGAGGAGAAATCTAGAGAAGAGTGAGGAGTAAGAAAAGGAGAACGAGAGGAGGATGCCAGGGGCCAGCCACCCAGCCACCCAGCCACCCAGCCACCCAGCCACCCAGACACTCAGACACTCAGACACTCAGACACCCAGACACTCAGCCACCCAGCCACCCAGCCACTCAGCCACTCAGCCACCCAGCCATCCAGCCACCCAGCCATCCAGCCACCCAGCTATCCAGCCACCCAGCCACCCAGCCACTCAGCCAGCCATGAGGTAAGAAGGAAAGAAAGAAATTTGTACTAAAAAAAGGTAAAAATTAAAATTTTATTTTCAATAAAAGGAAAATAGATCAAAACAGAAAAAAAACTGCATACTCTATTTGCTGTGGACTCAGGTGCTCCCCTCTCCTTCCATTCGCTATGAATTCAAATATTCCCACTTCTATCTATTTGCTATGGATTCATGTGTCCCCCCTCTCCATTGCTATAATTTCAAGTATTCCCTTCTCTATTTTCTTGCTTTTATTCTCTATCATCCATTTACACAGATTGGCATTTTCTAAACTATAAAGTTATGAAAGCACTAAAACATTGTGATTTGATTCAGCCCCTAGCAAGTAAACAGGTGTTCATGCACTGACTCTGCACTTTCAGTGGTCAAGATTGACTAAGATTTCAAATTTTCATTTCAGATTGGAAATCAGGGGAAAGCTGATTGTCTCCATCCCCATCTTCCACTCTGAGACATTTAGCCACTTAGTCATTTCTAGAAGAAAATTCATTTATAATTGTTAAAATTGTCACTCAGTTTTATTCTACCCTTTTAAGTGGCAGCCTTATTTGATCCTCACTCCAAATCTCCAATTAATTCCAATAGCAATTCTGAATGTGTGTTAATACCAGGATCAAGGGTTAAAGATTCAGCTCTCATTTCACAGAATCTTCTCATGGTATCTCAGAAATCATCACCCACTGGGACAGACACCTAGATAGACTGAAACAATTCCTATGAAGGGCTGCTTTACATCAACTTCAGTTTTAACTACTAATCAGGAAAACCTAATTAGATGTCCTATTTTCTTATTCTTCAATTTCTGAAAGGAGAAGCTTAAAAAGAATTCTTCCTCACTGTTTCTAATTATCAAGTCTGGTTATAGAACAGACACAAAATTTGGGTGTTGATTTCCCTGACATCTCCAGCTAAATTTTTCAAGTGAAAAAAATTAAAAATGATTTAAAAATTTAGTTATTTGTAATAAAATTATGTTAGCTCTACTTGACTAGATTGCTTTAGAAATAAAGCTTTGAAACCTGTCACAGGTCTTAAAAATAAAATTGCTTGAGTAGCTGAGGAGAACTGTATTAAAATGCAAATTTCCAGCTGTTAATATTTCTTGAAAAACCAATAATCCCTCAAGGCCACCAATATGTCATAATACTTAATGGAAAAATATCCCTTAGGCAGAATGGCCTTTCTAAGTTGACTTTTGATTAAACTTAAAATATTGTATGGCAAAAAAATTTAAATGAAATATAAATATAGGACCCACTGAAATACCATCCAATATGCAATGAGGTATAAAAGAAGAGCAGATTTCATTCTACATCACTGACTTGTGACTAGTGCACCATGCTTAAAATTTAGCCAATAACTGTATATAAGTTATATAACTCTTCTATCAAAGTACAGTAATTGTGTACTTGTATTTATACATGTTCCTGTAAAAAGCAAAAGTTCAATTTTGGAACTCTTCAGGTGAATCATGTTGCCAAAATACACTCATTAGGTCAGTTGACAGAATATATAGAATGACCACTATACACCATAAAATTGAAGAGCTGTAGTTTTAAAGAGTCCCTAGAGAGTTATTGCAATGTAAACAATGAAAGTTTGTGAAGATTTTGGATATTCAAGTCTTAGACAGGATTTTCAACAACTGAAGCCCAACATTTTTTAAAATTTTAATCAAATCTAAAATTCAAATATTCCTGTTTCACTATTAAGATAATAAGTGAAACAATATCGTATGAAAAGATGATATTTCAAAGCATTCTTTGAGTCTTTTATCAAGTAAATCTGAGATCTTTTTGGTATTCTTTAGTGGAAACACAAGGAGTCCAGGGCTGGAGACATAGCTCCTTGGGTAAAGGTGTTTGCTGCCAAGCTTGAAGATGTGAATTCAACCCCTGAGCCCCACACGGTAGAAGGGAATAACTGACTCCTGCAAGTTGTACTCTCACCTCCACACACAAGCCATACACACATGTGTATGTATACACACACACACACACACACACACACACACACACACACACACATTTAAAAACTTGATCTTTATAAAATTTTAGGGAAATTGATTGGTCCAATTTACTACAAAGTATATAGATACCAATATAATTTATTCTACCATCCAAGTGTCTTTAGTGCTGTGGAATGGCACTCTGTATGCTGTGAATGTGTTCCTCTGATTGGTTAACAAATAAAATGCTGATTGGCCATTAGCCAGACAGGAAGTATAGGCAAGACAAGCAGATGAGGAGAATTCTGGGTAGAGGAGGGCTGAGTCAGGAGTTGCCAGCCAGACACAGAGGAAGCAAGATGACAAGGCAGAACTGAGAAAAGGTACCAAGCTATGTGACTAAACATAGATAAGAACTCTGGGTTAATTTAAGCTTAAGAGCTAGTCAGTAATAAGCTTGAGCTAATGGCCAAGCAGTTATAACTCATATAAGCCTCTGTTTGTTTACTTGGGGGATGTGAGTGGGAGAGATTTGTCCTGACCACCAGCCGGCTGGGGCAGAGGAAAACTTCCAACTACACTTTAGTCATATAACTGTATATCAGTTTCCTCTGTTATTGAAACATCTCAGTCATGCATGAATGCCCATTAAGACAGAAAGAAATGACACAAAATAGCTTCAGGAAGTCTTTGAAATTGACAAGATTCACTAAACTCCTCCCTCCCCAAAGTAAACAGTGAAAGACTGTTGAGAGTCACTTTCAGATAAGTGAACCTGCAAAACAAAATGACTCTCAGATAAGGCCAGTGCCCTGGAAAAAGCAAAGGCCAACCAAGCACACTGAAAGAGGAAGAGAGCAGCAAAACTGCCTAGAGGAGGTTCAGACCAACAGAGCTACCAGGAAAGAAATCTCTCGTAACTGCTGAGCTGCCTGCCAGTTGTGCAGTGTGTTCTAGGTGTCTAGGCTTTGTGAGCTATCAACTGTGCTGGGGTGGGATTTGGTGATGCAGCTGTCTGAATCATTTCTGTTTTGTAAGTAACTCCTCACTCATATTCCTGTAAATAAACCCACTAAAACTCATTGGTTCACCAAGGTAGATTTTGGTGGTTTATATGCTTTGGTCTGTAGGGGGATCCCTATCTGATATAAATAAATGATTGTTGTGTCTCCCCAGGAAAAATTAGTCACACAACATATATCAACTGCCACTACTTTTGTTCCTCAATGTTAGTCATCTCTTAGCTAATGGCAAGGATGAGTAGTTTGCCTCAGGAAACAATGTGTATGTCTGTTTTTGATCAGTGAGAATTTGCAATCTATACTATGACAGACAATCTCAAAGTTGTACCTAAATATAAGTGGTCTGAAATTTGAAATAAAGAAATTGCCCCCCTGGGAATGTCAGAGACTATTTCCATAAAGTCTCACCAGCATGGTTGCCAAAACATGAGCTGAACAAGGATGTTATCAACAGACAAGCTAACATGGAAGTGGAAAAGCTCATGAAGCCTCAACCCTAGACAAATAACTACAGACAACTAAGAAATGCAGCGAGATAGAGAAATATTCTTGCTAGAGAAGAATATACCAATTGTTTATCTTATATCAAATGTTCAGCTCTAAAATCATACATGCAAGTAACATTATATAGACTAAGAATGGTATATTTATGTATTTGGACACACACACAAGCATACATATACACACTTGCACGCGCACACACACACACACACAAACACACACAGGTGAGAACAATTAATGAAAAGAGAAAAAGGCTATAGGGGATATGGGAGGGTCTGTGGGCAAGAAAGAGAAGAGAGAAATCATTTAATTATTATCTCAAAGAAAGAAAAGATATAATTTAAAAATAAATGTTAATATGTCACTAGATCTGAAATACTCTGCTAAGTAAGGCATAGATGCTGTTTGTGATTTTAAAAAGGCAGCATAAAATCCAAAGCTTATGATGTAATTTAATCAGCCCTAAGTTTGGTAAAATGAACATGTTTCATCACTTAATGATAAATAGGATGAACTTGAAGACCTGTCTTGTCTGACTCTTACTCCTATCATTTGTTTAATAAAATTATTTTTATGTCTTCTAAATTGAAAAAATTGCAAACAACTGAATGGAAATAACAAATCAGAAAATATAAGACCTTTGACATTTATATATGTAATACATTTATCTATTAAATTAAATTATAACTAATATATGATGGGTTCTTAACTTTCCAAGTTTATTTGGAGAAGACAAACAGCAAATAAAATACTTTAGTCTGGAATCATTCTAAATTATCAAGTTAAAATGCTTATGAATATTAAGGGCTGGAAATGTAATTCACTGATGGAACATTTGCTCAAAATATGCAAGCATTGGGTTCAAGCCCCAAAACCTCAAAAAAAAGAAAAGAAAAGAAAAGGAAAGAAAAAATTGTGAATATTGCAGTTGTTATTTCTCACTGCATATTCAAATTAAAAATAATGAACTCTAACTGCAAAAAAGTAAATGAAGTATATGTGTAGATAATCAGAGCATACAAAATATTCTATTTCTTGAACTAAGATATACTTAATCGATAAAGTACCACCTTTCCGTACAAGTGTGGATATATCCATGAATGTAGAATTATGCATATCTCTGAGCATGAACTCTCACCCCTTAAAGTAGTGGAGATTTCCCCCTTTTCTGATGGATATTCATGTACTTTGGAAATGATTTATAGCTTTAAGCAGTTCACAATTTTGCTCTAATTTTTCCTTTATGGTATGCAAAGTGGCCAATGAAGTCAGAGATGGAATATAATAGAGCAATCTGACAGTGTGTTTAGCAGCAAAAGGAGTTAGGAAAATTGGGTTTCCATACAGAGAAGAAGCTCAAACAATTTCTCCTTCCATATGCAAACATTGACTTAAGATGAATTGCTGTGGATATCGCTCTGTATAAATAAAATGCTGTTTGGCCAGTGGCCAGGCAGGAAGTATACGCGGGACAAGAGAGAAGAGAATTCTGGGAAGTAGAGGCTGGGATGGGGAGACACTGCCAGCCGCTGCCATGACAAGCAACATGTAAAGACACTGGTAAGCCACAAGCCACATGGCAAAGTACAGATTAATAGAAATGGGTTAATTTAAGATAGAAGAAGTAGATAACAAGAAGCCTGCCATGGCCATACAGTTTATAAACAATGTAAGTTTCTGTGTGTTTACTTGGTTGGTTCTGAGCATCTATGGGCTGGCGGGTGAGAGAGATTTGTCCTGACTGTGGGCCAGGCAGGAAAACTCTAACTACAATGAATCTCAGAAAAAAATATAAAAGTTAATTAGGCAGTTTTGAAGCATGGTATCTCTTCTTCAATCTTTGAAGGTTTACAGTTGCTCCTATTCATAGGTAAGTCTCGAGAACACTTTGTAACTTCTGAGAAAAATTCAGTTTCTACTTTAATCACTGCAATTGAACACCCTTGATGGTTGAGGTACTGGCTAAGAAGGCCAATTATTTTAAGGACACTATGGTACACCAAAACAAAAATACCTACAGCATATTCACCTTACAGTACCAGGTAAGCCTAGACTTTAAAATGTCTTATCCTAATGTCAAAGATGCATGTTTATAATCCCTAGTAGTTCATCCTATTCATTCTATTCTTCCAGTCTGAAATCCCAAATACAGTGAGACAAGTTATGACCCCTATGAGCAACCTATAAGTTCATGTCCCTTAGAATCCATCCTGAGAATAACAGTAATTTTTTCAGATTGCAGTAGATTTGAGATGGTTCATTATGCAGCAATAGAGAGCTAGAATAAACGCACAAATTTTATACATACACATACACATATACATACAGTTGCACCCACATATACACCCACACATATACATATATTCTTGTTCATAAAGTAAATAGAAATGTCTTCTTTCTCAAATGGAAGTAAATTGCCAATGCTTCAAAATTTTATAATCTGTGTAGAGCAAGTTCTAAATATTATAGAATTGTAATGTTATTTAGCTGTATTATCCCCTGAGATAAATGTACTTTAAAATAATTTTTATAGAGCCTGAGAAAATATACCACAATACTTTAGTTAAATATTTGTCATTTCTCTCTCATACCTAGGATGTTTAGAGAGTCTCCCCCTTTGGAAGTTGAAAACAGAACTCAGTAACAATTATTCTGCTCTCTGCTTCTATGGGCAGGGTGGTGAGGAAGATGTTGAACAATGGCTTCTAAGGTAAGTGTAAGCAGTTCCAGTGTGCACACAGGAGAAATAACAGGTAACAACAATGTACTGTGTAGATCAGAACTAGGAAAGTGGACATGGTGATGCATACCTTTAATCACAGCACTAAGGAGACAGTGACAGGTAGATCTCTGTAAATTCAAGATCAACTTGGTATACACAGAGTTTCAGGCCAGTCAAAGTTACATAGTGAGACCCTGTCATACAAGAAAAAAAAAAAAAAAAAAAAAAACAGCTAGGAGAAAGGATTTTGATTCTGAGCACCCACATGACAGCTCACAGCTGTCTATAGCTCTGGTTCAAGGGGATCCAGCACCCTCATCCAAGCATGCATGAAGGTAAAACACTGGTGTACATAAAATAAAAATAAATTATTTAAAGAAGAAATCTTAAATATTGAATGTTTCAGACGATAGAGAAACACAGCATTGCTTAAACATTACACAATGATGTATGCATTGAAACCCCAAATGATACCCAAGAATTATATAATTTTTTAGTGTTATATATCAGTTCATTTTTTTTTTTGCTTTGACCTGACAGAATATACCTAATTGTTTAAAATACTCTAATTTGCCAGACAGTGATGGCTCCTACCTTTAATCTCAGCACCCAGGAGGCAAAGCCAGGTGAATCTCTGTTCGTTAGAAGCCAGCCTGGTCTACAGAGCAAGCTCCAGGACAGGCACCAAAACTACACAGAGAAACCTTGCCTCAAACAACAGCAACAACAAAAAATACTCTAATTTGTGTCTCAGGAAGTTTATCTCTATTTTAAGAAAAAAATTATAAATTCTAGAAGTGATCCGTTATTAATTAGTATTGACTTAATCCCCAATAAGTAGTCATTTTCTCTATTTTAATATGCAATAAGCACTGTGTCCATATTTGTAGAATCTTCAATGGAATCCAAAGTATTTTTGCTAAGATTCCAGTTTTTTTTACCCACTTATTGTCCCCTGCAAAAAATGTAAGTTTTATGGCCAATGCCAAGGGATTGAAAGTTTTAGCAAAAAAATAGTGAACAATTTGCTATACAACCAAGATATTCAAATTTATTTGCTGTTGTACACTGAATTTATGATTCCTAAATTCTCATACTTTTCTCTTTCAATTGCTCCTTCCTATCATTTATTACATGTCAATCGTACCATAAACATACAATTTGAAATTCCATAAAAAGACTCAATAAAAAAAGATAACAGTTAAAGCTCAAATATATATCTAGGAACATTTTCAAATGGAAGTAGAAATATGTTCTGCCAAAGAATGATGGAGTTTTGATGTCTTGGCCATTTTAGGTGAAGATTTTAGAAATAAGAGAATATAAAAGAGGGGGGAAAAGATTGAACAGAAAATGCATTTCTTTTTTACATATAAGACGTACAGCTGGTCTGGAAAAGATGAGGATGGGAAAAGCTTAGGGTAGGGTAGGGTCTGCACTTCAGTATCTCCCCTGCCTTGGAGCTGTTCAGTTATTTGTAGACCATAACTTGTGTGTTGAGTTTTGTTTTATTTGAGTAGGAATTATGTCTTAAATATCATGATGTTGCATTTCCAAGTTAAGATTTAGAAGATGAAGTCCATCTAATTAATTGTCACGGAACTCTAAATGCTCAGGAATAGTCTGCTCATTGTAAGGTGAAAACTTGGTCCATCGGGATCCTGTTGTTGCCTCTGTAGTACACTTCCAATAATGGCTTCTCCAGGAGCAGGTTATCACATAGAGAAAATACATTCTGTAATATTTACACTGCCTTCTAATAGAGAAAAATAGCAAGCCTCTCCCAAAGCCCTGCACAGTGCAGCCTACTCTGAACACTTCCCAGTGACAACATTACTTTGCAGTATTGTGTTTGCTACCAGCTGAGTTGCTGATTTTTCAGCTCTCTTACAAAACATTTCTTTTTCCTTTTTCTGATCTTCTACCTTGCTGGGCAGTCGCATGCCTAGCAGGATTCTTTAGTCCCAAACTAATTGGCAGAAATCCTCCTGGGAAGATGGATTTCCAGCATTCTAACATCTTAGACTATGTCTGTGATCTTGCCTATGGAAAGGCTGTTGGACATAAGCAACTCAGTGCTCAGTTTGTCAAATGACATAATTAATGGGAAACTAGAATTTTATTGTTATATTTTTTCCTAGGGCACCCCTGGTGTTTGCATATTAGCAACTGAATGAATTTCATTATTTTTCTGAATTTATTATTATTATGTTCAGAGCACTTAATCTTTTTTATACATTTAAACTAGAATACCATTCTTCTATTTTCCAAATTGTTCTCACAGAGATTATATACTCTCAAAGTCATATTAACTACCAAACCAAGGGATAAAGTTTGTTTTTTCCTAATTAATTCAATTTGCTTATGCATATTTGCTCTGCTTACATATTTTTTTCTTCCCCTAAGCCTGGTAATACCTCTGCAAAAAGAAACTAGAACTAAAAAAGGAAAAAGAAAGAATGAGTGTCCAAATAATTGTGCTCCAAAGTTACAGATTGACAACCTTCCATCATCCCTTAAGTTCATTGGCTGTTAAATTAAAAAAAAATGCAGTTTTGTGATGTCACGAGAGGCTCTTAGATACACATTAGATAGGATTATAGAGTTATAGTACATGTTTGTCATACCTCAGGTGGTACAAGAACCAGTGCAGAATGAGGAGCTTGATTACATGATCCTTTTATAATGTTCTCTTAATTTGCCTCTATAGTCTACTCTGGAATTTGATTCTTCTTCCATTTTTTAAAACAAACTTTGAAACAAAGAAGTGGTTCAGTGGGCAAAGAAGATTGCAGCCAAGCGTCATAGCTTGAGTTTGATCCCCAGACCTCACATGGTTGAAATAGAGAATCAACTCAAGCTCTTCTCTATTGCTGAAATTATTAAGGCCACTCCACGTAGTTAAAAGGGAGGTTTATTTTGTGGGGTAACTTACAAATGAAGGGATAGGTTGTAGGGTCTGGCAAAGGTATGGCGCAGTCTGGCAGTGTTCTCTGGAGAACTCTGCTCCATCTACCTCTTGCGTCCAGGGTCCCAGAACCAAGAGAGAGAGAGAGAGACCTGCTCTCGATCCTGGGTCTTCCACTTCCTCCTCTGCCTCTTGTGGGCGTGACCATTACCAAAGCCTCAATGGGGGTTTTAACTTCCAGGCCAATGCTGGGATGGCTATCCACTACACTTCTCTGACCTTCACGTGAGTGCTCTGTAACATGAGCATCTACACACAAACACACACACACACACACACACACACACACACACACACACACACATACACACACACACACACAAAAGAAAAAAAAGAACTCATGCTGAAAAAAATAAACTTTATGTTTTTGTAAAGTATTCCTAAGAAAAAATTCTATGGAATTACAAATGTGACTGATATAAATATGACCTGCACCTCAAATATTTATATCAAACATTCAACAGGTCAAGACATCATATTTAGTAAGGTATCTAAATAAGATTTTCTTAGAATCAAAACAAGTGCTTATTGCACAAACTTTATCTAGAGATTATTAAACATCCAGAAATGAAATATTTTAAGAAACACTTGACCTTTTATTTTATAATCAATAAACTTTAATTTATTAAGTTTTTCAAAACCTCATTTTTAAAGAAAATCACAAGACTTCTTTTCTCAATTTACTCATTGAATTCTTCTGTAAAAATGATTCAAGATTAACAGAACACCACAACTATTGAAAAGTAAGTAGGTATTAATTTGTATTAGCATAGCACAGTTCTTATTCCTACATCAAAGATCCATTTCACATCTGCTTCTTTAAAAGACTGCGTTTAAGCAACAATAATAAATATTGTTAGATGGAATCACTATTTTTAGAATAACTTATTCCTGGTCATGGAGTTGGGTTTAGGAGGAAGAAAGAAAGAAAATAATTTGCAGCCAGAAGATCCTACTGTTTGATCTAACTTACATATATATCTGGAAGAGGCTGGTAAATATTGGATATTTCCTAAGTATGATTTTATTCAAAGTAATCCATCATAAAAAAACAAAGAGAAAAAAAGAGATCACTTTATGATATGATTTTACTAGTGTGACAGTGAAGCAAACATTATAAATCATTTACCCTGGGTGTAGGTCATTAAAAGAACAAAATCATTGAACTATTGTTGCTTGAGATAACACTGCTTGAGATTAAAGGCTACCTCATTCTTTCACTCTTGTCTTTTTAAAAAAGCAATGCCATTTGAACAACAAAACCCCACAGATATTCTGAAATGTTTTTCATGCAGGAAAGAACTAACATAACCTTTAAATTGCCATTCCCCAGGCTTCTAGGTATGAAAGCTGGCACCCAATGCCAAAGGCTGGCTCCCAGAGAAAAGTAAAATCCACCTTTTCTGCTGGGACACTGTAGCTGATTTTTTTCTTTGTGAGGTTCAATCAAAGTTTCTCTCTAGTAGCTTCATTTTTGAAACCAAATTGCTTCTCAGTAATGATTTGTTTTATAACACAAGTCATCAGTTAATGATAACGTACACTCCTTGATGAAGAAAGCAAGTCCTTTGATAAAGTTATTTGGCAGATGCTGCTGGCCAAAGCCATCCACTGTTGAAGCTCCTGTTGCTCATTTACCAGTCCACTAAGTGACAGCACAAAACAGTGAAGAGAACATTAAGTATTTGTCGTGGCAGAGTCCATTCAGTGTTCCTCATTTCTTGTGCTCTCCTGGAGAGCAGGACACACAACATGAAATAACTGAGACAGTACCAGAATGGGGGCTGTGAATCTTGTTATTTGAAATTAGGTATGTGGTTACAACATAATCAAGGCAGTATTGATGATATAAGTATGTATTAAGTGGAGTAAACTAAAATTCAGCAAAGGTCTCTAGGTTAAAATTTATGAAACCAATTGTTTTCTGAAGACTTAAATTTCTAACTCTGGGAACTCACCTTAATACTTAATTTGGTCAAGTCCTTGGTGATTTTACTTCACATTTGCTGAATATCCGATTAAAATATTTCTTGATATATGACCTTGATGTGGTCACAAAAGGTAAGAATTAATGAGTGCTATTTATACAGGATCCCTAGAACAATACAATGAGGTAAGTCAATTCCCTGATTCTTGAACAAGCCTGTTCATCACCAGTATATGTATTGTATAACTTGTATTACTACACAAATTTTGGTCATTTTCAGTGCATCTGGTGAGGTGTGTGCACTTTAACTGATATCTGGGCTTGGAACTTAACATCTCCTTAAGGTCACAGCAATAGTCTCTGAGATCAAGAAACTGTGAGTGGGTTTTATAGTGCCCTGAGCAAAGATGGCTGCTTCTAGGTAGTCAGCCTGCTTGTTCTTATTTCCCTTTTACTCCAGTGGGTCCATGCATTTAAGTTAGCATTATCCAGGATGCTCATTATTTTCTAACAGATCCTCTTCACCGTCATCCAGAGCAACAAAGTCATTCTAGCCTGCCTAAAATAGAAAAAGAAACACCCCCACTATCAACACAAAGAAGTGGCGATTTTAATGTTAGCAAACACTATTAAACACAGCTCTTTAAGAAACATGAAGACTACAACGGCAAAAGTGTCACCACCATCATAAAACTAAGTGGTTGCTGAGACCGGTGTACAGAATATGAGAACTGTTACCAAAGTCAGGACGACATTTTAAACAGTTATGGTGTCAGTAGCACATGCATTAGGTTTTATTTCTCAGAATATGGAATATATGTTAGTATCATGGTTAATCTTATATGTCAACTTAACTGAGCCACAAAATGTCCAGCTATCTGATTAAACAATATTCCTGAGTGTGTCTGTAAGAATATTTCCAGGAGAGATTAGCATTTAAATGGATGGACTCAAGAAAGCAGGTGTCCTTCTCTAGTGTGGGTGAGCATCATGCAGCTCTCTGAGGACCTGAAGAAGACAGATAGTGAGAGGCTGAACTGGCTTTTCCCCACCTGGCAGTGTTGGATAACATCCCTCTCCCCCTGCACTTGGCCTCCCTGTAATCGGGCTTTGAAACAATGGAATCTGTACCATCTGCTCTCCACCTCGCAGACTGTTTGAACTACACTATCACATTTTCCGAGTCTCCAGCTTTCTGGCTGTTTTTTTTTTTTTTTTTCCTTCATAATCATGCAGGCCAATACCTTATGTAGAGGGGGAGGCAGAGTTTATTTGATACAGCTTGTAAAAGGCTATTCATTTAGTGTCTAGATTCTAAGCAGAAAGGCGGCTTGTATTCAGCCTATGTCAGCAGGCTCATTTTCTCCTTCTCACCATCACACTCAGCTTTCCAGTTACTGAAAAATGGACTCAATGATGAGCAGAGAACATCCAATATGTTCATTTGATATCATATTTCTTCTTTTAAACTCTATTGGGTTTTTCAAATCAAGACCATTTTAAAAGTGTCTCTCATGAAACTATTTGAACGTTTTTTGCTTTATAAATATTTTTTTTTACCTTTTACTAATTCTTAACAAGTCTGGACACATACTTTTATAAATAATTGTCAATCCCAGAAGAATGGAGAACATCACTTAAGGAGACAAATTAAGTTCATACTGGGCACACATGTGCAGTGAAATTTGTAGTGTGCACTGGCATTTTAGGCAAAGGAGGAAATTACACTTTTTAAAGTGCGATGATGGGGGATATGAATGTATCTCTGCCTCTTCACACTCGAACTGTCTTCCCTGTTATTTTAAGTGAATTGTTTTGCTAACTCTTGTCAGGGTTACTCGAGCTGAGCTAATGTTGCACTGATATTTTGACTCAGCACAGCAGATATTTGATCTCTTCTTATATGTGCAAACATCTATTTGAATCATGTGGGATTTGTTTCTTTTCTTCAACAAAGTATTTCTAAATTTAGGTAGTAAGAAGCACATACTTAGTTCATTCTCATTAATGGAGAGAAGAAAGGGTACTATTAACTTATTTAAATTATGACTATTTGAATTATGGTTAATACCAATGCTATGTAGTTCTAATCTTATGAAATACTTTAATAGTTATAGTCAAATGGGGGAAAACAGTGTGTTTTGTGCATTTTCTTCAAATACTGTTTTCTGTATAATTCTGTTCTGCAGGGCACACTCCTTAGCACACTCTGTATTTGTTCTTTGAAGACAGAGCACCTTTCCCACTGAGGGTGTGGGGCATATTTTTCTAGTTATTTTTATTTCTTGTTGTTTCGTCCATTAATCCCCTCCCCAATCTCTCAGATCAAACTAAACAGTATTTCTTCCATGTTCTTTGTGCAGCTATGTTAGTGTTCTCCAGAGACTCAGGCAAAGCACGTGTCTCCATAGAACATGCTTATCTAAAGAATTAGGTTGTAAGAGTATGGAAGTTGATAAGTCTGAAATTTGCAAGGCAAGTTGACACTAAACAGAATCAGAAAAGAATGAATGTTGTGGCCTTGAGTCCAAAGGCAGTCTGGACATAGGGCATGTCCTTACTTAGGGGTTTAGGCTTGGCTGCTGTGTGTTTTGTCCATTGAGACCTTTATCTGGATTCACCCATACATGGATGATAATCTACTTAACATCTGTTTATTTAAATGTAAACTTCATCTAAAGAAATACTTTCACTGCAACATGTAGACTAGCACTTGGTTGGACCAGTGGGATTCTGGAGTATAGTCATTTGTTACTTGTGATTAAGTATCACTGGTTGACAGTTCTCCAATCAAAAGGGTGTCCAAGGCTATGTGCTGAACTTTTTTTTTTTATTCCCAGTGTCACTTTTCTTTATAGCACCTCTAATAATTTTAATTCAATAATGTATTTTATAATTTCTCATTTAATGTCTTTTACCATTTCTTGAAAATTAAATTAAAAAATACTTGCTTATGGATCAATCCTTCAAAATATTTAGTCATTTGTTAAAGGAATTTTCTATTATGCTCTTATAATAGTAAATATTTAATTTTCAAAAAGATATAGTGATGTCATTTTAAAAATCAGTAACAGAAACAAATAGAAAAACAAGCAGTTTTAATACAGTCTGCAAAGTGGTTTGTGGTTTTATGACAGTGAGAAGAGAAACAGAATCTCACTTGCAGGTTTTAGGAGACATTCTTGGAAATGGTAATTGTCTGAAACACCAAAGTGAATATAAGTTTACAAGCAAAGTTGCACGAAAGAGAATAAACTATAGCTCACAGGTAATACCAGTCATGTTCATGAAATTTTAGAGGACTACATGGAAAGAGCATATTAGAAGCAAACAGGATGGCTACAGAGACAGCAAGTGAAAACAAAAACCAGATTAAAGTCAGTTACTAGAATCTATTAAATATCTAAGTGCTAAGTTTATTTTACAAACATTACTACTTATTCTTAAGGGGATATTACCAATCTATTTTTAGGTTAAAACAAAAAAATTGTTGAAGTTTCACAGGCTGTTTCACGTTTGAAACCACAGATATGAGAAATCATATCTTTCCTACTGAAATACACTACCTCATTATTGTCCCACTGGGGAAATAGTGGTTATCTAGTGTCCAAACACTAATACTTTCTCACAGGCCCACCTAACATTTAATCAGGTCAGAACAGATTAAGATTTCAAATGAGACAGAAACTCCTCTTTTTTTTAAGACATAATAATTTAACACTTTTTACTGATGAAATTTTTAAGCTGCTAATGAATCATGATGTTGTTAACCACCATTACCCACAATTACTAAATTTATGGTAGATAACTCAAAGCACAGTGCCCAAATGGACTTGATTCCTCATTTGTGACCTTGTTTCCAGGATTGAGGACCAAAGCCAGGGACAGACACACCAGGCAAGTGCTCCTCTACTAAGCTACATCCTATACCTAGAAAGAAGTTTTATGTATTCTCAGCAATATCCTCATACGCCATCCCCTCATGACTCAGGGGCTGTTCTCATGCAAGGTTAGTATAGTACTCTTCTGGTTCATTAAAATACCTGCTACAAAGCAGCCTAATATTTTTGCAGTTTGCCTACATTATTCTCTTCACAGTCTAGAAATTTCATATTGGCATTCTCAATGATCATAGTAGTAAATAGTCATATAATCAGTGAAACAAAACTTTAATCATCCCCCAAATTTATCTTAGTGTATGCATTGTATGGGATGACATAAATAAAATGCTTATCTAAATGTATAATTTTATATCTTGACAATATTCTTATCTAAAAATATTTACATATTTCAAAGATTAAAATATCTTTCTAGTTCTTTAGGGAACCATTTAATTGACAAAGTAATTCATTTCAAAGTCCATATCAGACCAGGGGCTAGGTAATTAAGATACAAAGACAAAAGAAACATAATTGAATTCAAGGGAATCTGGTACACTAAACACATTAATTTATTTCTATCTATTTGTATTGCATAGCCCCTAGTAAAAATCAGTTAATTCATGTTAGAATTAATGTAGCTTAATGTACTGACAAGGCTTAAAATTGAAAATGAAATGTTCATTTGAGAATCAATATGATAATCTATAGAAACTCTTGGTCTACTTTTCACTAACAAAAACCCAAACATGATGCCAAGATGTATAATTCAGACAAGAATGTGATAAGAGTATATGTAAGTCTTATGAATATTGATATGCAAAAATCCTCAACAATAATTCTAGTAATCCAAATACAACAACCTGTTGAAAGAATTACATATTATGATGAAGTGGGATTTATTCCTGGTATATGTACAAATTCCTCAGTGTAATACATCATAATCACAGGATGAAGAAAAATCAGCATAATTAATATGGAACTAAATTTTGCCATGTTCATCTTAACCAAAAATAGAAAAGTTTGGAGGAAAGCCCACAGAATAATAAATTTAATAAAAGGTTTTAAGATCTTGACAGAATAAAACAACAAAACACTAATCATAAAGGCTGAGATAATTCTTAATGAATGGAGGTATGTATTTATGTATTGGAAAATTATATGTTCTAACTCCCCTGAAATGTTTAGATTCCAAACAAAACTCTATGTTTAGGTGGAGTGGTCAAATCTAATGATACACACAAACTTTATCAATATTTGTCAGCACCCTCTTAAGAAGAAAGTTGCAGAAATAAAACAGTAAGATACTAAGAAGTAAACTTAGAGTCTTGAAGTAATGCTGCATTGATGATACACAAGCCAAAGAAATACAAGAAAGCCAAGGACTCTCTTACTTAGAGACTTATAACTAAATGTAAAGCAGGAACTGCAGCACAGAGGAAAAAAGTGGCCCTCAATAAACATGTCAGTGCAAATACAAATCCATATGATAGAAAACATTGACACTTGACTGTCTTCAAACACACAGGCTGCATCCTTACAAAAAACTCAGATATATCATCATTCTTAACAGAAAATATTAAAAAATAAATTAAACAGATGTCAGGAAAAAATATCCACATGAACTTGGGATAGTATATATTTCTTAGAAAAACCTGAATAGATTAAGTGGAAATGTTTGATAAACTGGACCATGTTAAAATAAAAAAACTGTTTAGGCAAATATTCTATGTCAGGACAGAGCAATCAGTGTAAGAATATGCTCAAATGGCCAACTAATTTATGAACAGATTGTCCACCTCATCAATCCCGAGAAATTCAAATTAACACCTTATAAAAGAGCACTACACACCTACAAGTAATGTTAAAATGTAAAGACCTGTCTGACGCGACACCAGGCTCTTCTTTCAGCTGTTTACTCAGGAACCTTTAACAATCTTCTGACTTCTGACCCTGGGGAAACCCGCTCACAGCCTTAAGTAATCACTGGGTAGCCAACCCTGATACGCCACGTGGGCACTACCAATAGGTCCAGGTGCGCGTAAGCAAGCCAGATTCTCAGCCTTAGCCAATTAAGGAGTTGTTTATCACAGAGAGTGCTCACCGTCGGGAAGGTGGAAGGCAGAAGCTGGCGCCATCTTTGAGGCGTGGCTGTATGCAGCTCTCTACACATGTCAATGGGACACTTACAACTATTCCCAGCATCTGGAACTCTTAGACACCATGGTTGGGAGAGAAGTCCAGACAGACATTTTGGAAGAACTCTTTGGCAATTTCCATAAAATATGAATATATAAGTTTGAAACCAGAAACTCCAGCCTTAGATATGCTCCTTCTATATACATTTCTGTATACATAAACACACTCACATGAAATGTACATCAGAAACAAAAATTCATGTATGTATATAACATAATTCGATTATATTTAGCTCTGTTACTTTTAACTCCCCACCCCTATTACTCCCTTACACATCTAAAGCAGCCCCTCTTTTACTTTCCTCTGCTTTCTCTTTTTGAAACTGAACATGTAAAGGAAACTATGTGATATTTGCCTTTCTGGGTCTGGTTCATATTGTCTAAAGTGGTGATTAGCAATCTTATCCATTTTCCTGAAAAACGTCATAATTTCATTCCTCATTGGGTTATAATAAATATGGGTCATTGTGAATGTATATCACATTTTCTTTTGTGTTGTTTTGTTTTGCTTTTTGTAGGATCTTCTACGTGTAAGCAAGGTCTCCTTGGGTAGCTCAGGCTCATCTTCAACTCACAACGATCCCCTGCCTCAACTTTTAAAATGCTTGGTTTACTGGTATGTGCTATTATGATGTGCCTTGCTCAAGATATGTTGAAACACATAATATCCTGTCTCATTTCACTAGGAATTAAAAGAAAATTTTGAACCAATACCAAGTGGTGAATGTATCCTAATACAAAGAACAACCTGCACCAGTTACATCTCCCAAAAAAGAAGTCGGAGTTGTCCTTCTGTTCAGCCCCCCTCCCCTAAAGAACCTTAGCTATACTTAGTTCCTCCCTGCCATTTCCTGTCAGCTAGTTGCTGACTCAGCCTCCTGACTTCAGGTTAATTTTATTTAATCAAACAAATTTAATGTATCTTCACGTCATTACCAAAGACAGCAGAAACAAATGTAACACACCTTTACACAGTTAAAATATTTCACAATAATGTTAACTTTGATTTTTTCTCTCATTATCCCCCATTACTCTTCTCTCCCTTCCAGTGAACCCCTTCTTCCTCCCAGCAAGCTCTTCTTCTACCTTTTCATTTTCTCTTATGTATGTGTTTGCATGAGCATGGATGGAAGAAGTTATTTTCTTGACCAAGTAAACATTGTATATTTGTTTAAATAACTAGAAAAAAAAAAAGAAGAGAATTCCCATATTAGGAAGTCAATTTTATTTAACATTTAACTTTGACAAGTAAGGACTATGAAGAATTTATCCATAGTATGTTATAAAAGAAAAGGACCTGCTTTACTTTCCTTAAAGGCATAATGGCTTGTTCCTCCTGGCTTGCTCTGGCTGCTATTTTTTTTACCATTCATGACCACCAGTCCAGTTATGGAGCTGCCCACAGTGAACCTGGCCCTCTCACATCAACCATCAATCAAGAAAATGCATCCCAGGATGTTCTATATATGGTAATATATGTGTAGCCTAATAAAGCTTGTTTGAGGATCAGAGGACAAAGCCAGCCACTAGATTAGACATAGAAGCCAGACAGTGGTGGCACAGACCCTAAATCCTATCACTTGGGAGGCAGAGATCTTTCTGGATCTCTGTGAGTTCAAGGCCACACTGGAAACAGAGCTAGGCAGTAGTAGCACCCACCTTTCAATACTGGGATTAAATACTTCATAATCATGCAGGCCAATATCTTATGTAGAGGGGGAGGCAGAGTTTATTTGATACAGCTTGTAAAAGGCTATTCATTTAGTGTCTAGATTCTAAGCAAAAAGGCAGCTTGTATTCAGCCTATGTCAGCAGGCTCATTTTCTCCTTCTCACCATCACACTCAGCTTTCCAGTTACTGAAAAATGGACTCAATGATGAGCAGAGAACATCCAATATGTTCATTTGATATCATATTTCTTCTTTTAAACTCTATTGGTTTTTTAAAATCAAGACCATTTTAAAAGTGTCTAAGTGTTTAAAAGGAAGTACACATGCCTTTAATCCCAGGATTTGACATAGCTGGGTGGAGAAAGGTGTATAAGGTGTGAAGAAACAGGAACTAAAGCAGTTCAGCAGAGACCCTTTTGGGTGAGGACTCAGAGTCTTTCAGTGTGAGGATTAGTGGAAGCAGGATCAGCTGAGGAGCTGGCAAGGTGAGGTTGGCTATCGTTTGCTCTGCTTCTTTGATCTTGCAGCTTTCACCCCAATATCTGGCTCCAGGTTTGTTTTGTTTTGTTTTGTTTTGAATTATAAGACCATCTAAAATTCTAACATATCTGTAGGCCAACCAAGTAGGAGTATTTTCTAAACTGAGGTTCCCTCTTCCACAAAGACTTCAGAGTGCCAAGTTGACATTAAACTAGTCAGCACAATTTGAATACAAATAACTCAGTCTGTCTCATGGGGATCATAATTTGTTTATATCTTTGAAACCTTGATCTCTACAACAATTAAAAATTTATATGTGATAAAAAGTACTTAAAAGGGAAAGTATCAGATATTCCCAGGTATTTACTCAATAAGCCAGAATCTATCTAATACAGTGTCTAAAATGGTGCACTTGAAAACTCAGAGCAACTGCCTCTAAATGTGTCAATGTCTTGTCTTTTGGTGGTTCACACATAGAAGAATAAACACAACACCTTATGTAAAACCACTGCTTATTCACTTAAATGAATATTGAGTTTAGATGTCCAGTTAACATAGAGCAGCCAGGATTTAGCCTGTCTCAGAAAACTGGATTTGGAGGCATCCCGCTGTATCCTCCCCAACCCTCTCAATCTTTCTCAATTTTCTCTCCTTTCCTCTACTATGTCACCTGCTGGATCAAACGAGATCATAACACAAGTACCTAAAAGGAAAAGGAAACATAGGTCCCACCTCCTACCCCTCCCAACACCTAACGTCATCTGGAGACTTGACCGGAACCGAACTTAAATTTAGCTGTTCACATTTGCAGATGTTAGAATGATACAGATGCAGAGTATACTGATGTATTTTTGAAATAATTACAGACTTACTTTTCAGTTTGGGTTCCCTCTCTTTTCATTTTCTTCATGTGTAAAAACTTCCTCCTTTCTAATGCCATTGCCTACTAAATAATAAGACAAAATGGTAAATAAAAGTGTCCTTTGCAACTGCTTATAATTACTGTGTTGTGTTTGTGAGATGCTGCAGCGGCTTAGCTAAAGAGAATATTTACTAAATTTTTACAATACCACAAAGCCAACTAACAACTTTCCCTGTCTTGTTTTTAATTGAAAATAGATTTTTTTTTCATACAGTATATTCTAGTTATGGCTTTCCTTCCCCTAACTCCTCCTAGATCCTGTGCACTTTCTCAGTCACCCAAATCCAGTCTCTTTCTCTCTCTCTCATTAGACTAAAAACAGGAATGTAAATAATAATGGTAGTAATACAATAAGTACCAAACTAGAAAGAACAGAACAAACCTAAAAAAGAACCAAAGAAAAAGCACGAGAAACACATACAAATAAAATCAGAAACTGTAAAATACAAGCAAAAGATCTGAAAAGTTTTTTTTGTTTTTTGTTTTTGTTTGTTTGTTTGTTTTTTAATGCCAAGCAATGCACTGTGAAAAAAAATTCTTCAAAACAATACCACTGAATTCCTTTTTTGTTGGCCATTTACTGTTGGTGTGGAGCCTGCCCTTAAATGTGGTTTTTATATCAAGTAAGACTCCTCTGGAGAAACATAATTTGTCATTTGCAAGCAGTTATCAATTAGGGGTAACTTCTGACTTAGAGATGGGGTTTTGTGTCTGCTCCTCTCAGCACTGGGACCCCATTTGGCTTAGACCTGTGCAGGCCCTGTGAATACTTCCAGTCTCTGTGAGGTCCTCTGTGGGTCAATATTGTTGTGTCTAGAAGGTCTTGTTTCTTGGTGTCTATCCCCTCTGGCTTTTCATTTTCCTACCTATTCTTCTGCAGAGCGCTCTGAACTCTAAGTGGGGAAGGGATTTGATGGAGGCACCCCATTTAGGACTGAGTGTTCCAAGATCTCTCCCTCTCTGCACATTGCCCAGTTGCAGGTCTCTGTATTTGTTCCCATCCACCCCAGCAGGAGCGTGCAGAGGCAGACCTTCCCCCTCTCCCTCCATTCCATGAGTAGTCCACAGACCCTTGCAAGACCCAGCCTTCCTCCCTTACTCCAGGCCCTTTTCTCAACCACCAACACCTGGAGGTGCTCTCTCCTTGGGAGCCTGCTGGGCAAGTTAGGCTGGGAATCAGACAGGCCATCTTCACCTTCCTTCCTTTCTGCAGATTCCCTAGACTCACCCCAGCCTAGTAGCAGACCACTTTCCAGGGGAGTACTTTCTGCTTCCACCTCCATGGAGCCAGCCTTTACTAGTCTTCTACTGTTTAGAAAGCTAATGTTTAAAAGTTTTGCTGCTGAGGATATATCATTGTGGATTTCTGGGGACCTCTCCAGCACTCTGCCTATTCCTGTTCTCATGTGGTCATCATTTATCATGGTCTGTTATTCCTTGTTCTCCCTTTCTGTTCTTGATCCAGCTGGGATCTCCTGCTCCCCTAAGCTTTCTTTCCCTCAAATGGTCTAGAGAAAGCCTGATGTGACCTAGTCTGGTGATCAGATGGTCAAACACCCTAACAGTCATGCTGGAACTTTCATCCAATAACTGATGGAAGTGGATGCAGAGATCCTCAGCCAGGCCCCAGGTGGAGCTCCAGGAGTCCAATTGTTGAGAAAGAGGAGGGACTGTAAGAGTGTGAATTGTTGAGACCAAGATTGGAGAGGCACAGGGAGAAGTAGCCAAACGAATGAAAGCACATGAATTATGAACCAAAGGCTGTGGAGCCCCCGCTGGATTAGGCCCTCTGGATAAGTGAGACAATTAAATAGCTTGAACTGTTTGGGAGGCACCCAGGCTGTGGGACCAGGACCTGTCCTTAGTGCATGAGCTGGCTGTTTGGAACCTTGGGCTTACACAGGGACACTTTGCTCAGCCTGGAAGGAGGGGACTGTACCTGCCTGTACTGAATCCACCAGGTTTAAATGAATCCCCAGGGGTGTCTTGGCCCTGGAGGAGATGGGAATGGAGGGGAGGGGCTGGGAGGAAGTTGGGGCGGGGGCAGGAAGGGGGAGGACAGGGGAACCCATGGCTGATGTGTAAAATTAAAACACAAATATAATAAATAACAAAATTTTTTTTAAAAAAAGGTTTGGTGCTATAGACGGGAAAATATATTTTAAAAGATTCCTTCACAATGTCTTCTTTTTCAAAGCTAATGTTCCCAAGCAAACTCTATTTATAAATACTTCAGTTAAGTATCAAAGTTACAAAGTTTTGAAGAAGACTGTCTTTTGCTTCCTTGAACATGTTTAGTTGCTCTTTGGAAATAAGAAACACTTTGAAGATAGAAAGAGGACAGCTATCGGAACTCCCCAGGATCAATCCAAGATGCCAGCATAGGCTCACCACTCAAGTGATACTTAACAATAAATAGCTTCTAGAAAATCTGTAAAGAATAACAGTTTATCACTGATGTTCCTCACCTTATTGGGCTTCCTTTAAAAAACACATGATTTCTCATTTGATTCAATGTTCTCAAGCTGCTTCTTGTCCCTGGGGAGGGGCGGGGGCGAATCAGGCTTCTATCTATATGAATTCAAGGCCTAACTGAGATAGTTATAACAAGGAACACTACCTGACTTGGCTCTGTTGCTTGTTCCAAGTAAGTCTTACCTACAGAAATAAAACTGAGAATGTAAGCCATAGCTGTGAAAAAGCATAGCAAAAGGTCATATTCCCCATTCTACAAATATGTGGGACAGCCATAAGGGACACAGATCACAAAGATTGACTCCCATGAAAAGTGGAGCCTTTAGGGGTATGGTACTGTATAGACTACACAGTGACAATTATATCTCATTCTTGTCCCCTCAAGCTTTATGCAGCTCCTTTGTGCTAAAATGTGTGGATAGGTGAGAGATACTGTTCACTGGGGACAAAATTACTAGATCTTAGCTGAATGAGTCTATATTTGCTTTCTTGGTTCATTCACAATAATGACATAAATGTAACACTTATTTAAGCCTCCATCTAATGCTTGGAAGAAACAGAATCAAAGGCAGCAGAGATATTAAAGAGGAAGTGGACCATTATTTTTAGCTAACAGGATAAATCAAATACTCAAATGCCTTGCTCAACAGCATGTATCCAAGTCATTGTTATTCCTAACTAAATCTAAATTTTCTCAACTATCATTCCAGAGTTTTTTATTATAAAATATATTTTAGTTAATTTCTAGAAATTATATCCTCCCCATTACCTCCTGGGTATCAACCAGAGGGTGAAAGAGAAGAGATAGGAATTAGATAGCTGTATCTTGACAGGACAGTAAAACATTAGGAGATAGGAGAAACTTGGATCAACTCTATAAATCATTTCATTCACCTAACTTCATCTGGGCCAAAGGCCAGCCCTGACGTTGCAGCTCTTCTTATCAGTTTGCTCCAAGTAACAGAACTGGCATAATTAAAGAAAGAAACATGCTTGAATTTATACCATTACTTTCTAAAGGAAGCATTGACAAAACTTTTCTGTAAAGATTTAGAATACATATTTTAAGCTTTGCAGGCCAAAGAGTTTCTGTTGTAGAAACAAAACAAGGTCATTGTATCCTGAAGACAACTAGAGACTTAAAGTGTACACACAGGTGTGCATGTACTCGTGAGCACCAGTATTTGAATTTCATGTAATGTTTACTTGTCATAAAAGATTATTCTTTAGGTGATTGTCAACTACTTAAAAATGGAAAAATGGCTTATAGCTCTTGAGCTATATGAGAACAGGAGTAGACCTTAGTAGATCAGCCTGTGCCATAAATAAGCATATCTAAAATATATCTAAAGCATATCTAAAAACAACTCAGGGAAATAGATATAAATGAGCTTAGGTAAATAAGCCAACTATTTGACTTGACCTTGAGTGTTACAATGTCCACCTAGGCATGTCCATAATAAAACTGATCTTCCACTTGATACATTTCTTAAATTCATTGTGAGAAAAAAATTTCTAGTCCTTATATGTTTTTAGGAACTTCATAGTGCACCTGACCTGTAAGCTTTCAATTACATTGAGAGCTGGAAGTTCCTCCATCACTGTCTTTGTTATTGAGCACATCAGGTGCAGTTTCTACAGTCAGTAGTCCTGCCTAAATTGCACCTTATTAACTAATGAAAAGTGTAACAGAAAGTTTCAGTTCTTTCCAAATCTAAAAGAATGATCTGTGGCAAATGCAGAGTGCCCTTACAAAGCCAGGCAAAGTAATTTGAAAAAAAACATGTAATGAGTTTCAGGTTCATGAAATGTGATATTGACAACAGCAGAAATAAATTGCTCCTATTTAACTGCCATCCAGCTCAGAAGAGATGAGCATCAGCCATGCTCCAACAATGCAGTGGATGCCGGACCCTGAGAGACACACTCTATTAAGACCAAAGTGCTATTAAGGAGAAAGACTTATACCGTACAGTTGGAACCAGTGGAGAAGAGAAAGAATACCTCAATCTATACATCTCAGGGACTTGACAGCACTTGCCTTCTTATAAATCTGTCTAAGTAAAGTTATTAAGTGCCTGAGAAATGCACCATTGGCAGCTAACCTGGGACAACAATGGAAAATGGATAGCCAATAGACAAGACAGACAAGTAAAAGGGCCAGGAAAGATGCTTGCTCACAGATTCTGAGCGGTAATAAAACTGGAAATGGGGTTTAGCTGCATCTTTCCACACTAAGAAATAGAAGATTCTGAACAGTAACAAAATAACTGCATTATCACCAGCTACTACTTTCCAAATGTGAAAAAAATAATCTTGAGATTGCTAGGTACAATAAATGTGCTAACAAACTCAAAATAAAGACATAAAACAAGACTCAAGTAAAATTCACTTTTCATGAATTTCAAGAAACAATTAAAGCTAACACAAAGAAATACATGCATTAACTCCTGAGACTTTGTCCAATCCTGGAAAAAAAGTCACCTATATGACAAATACTTAGAAAAGTAGTGACTTTTTCATAATGGAATAAAGCATTTGCTTGAAAATCTCACTTCTGTTGTCACTTGCCTTAAGTTATACTGAAATGCCATAGCAAAGCATAAAGGTAGGAGATTGCCTTTAATTTGTCGGGATCTAGAGTGCCCTGACTCTATTATTGAACAGAGACGTGACTTTTTTTTATACTCTTTTTTATTCATCTACTAAATACATAGATAAAAATTTCTCAAAACAATCTAACACTGGTCTGCTATGATTCTAGATAGTCTTGTAGTTAGTACAAGCAGAATCATTTCTCATGCTCAAGATACGTTTTTCATTGCCCTGAACTACACATTTTCAATACTGTTTATTAATTCCCAATTCTTAAATTCATGAAGACGTTTACAAAAGTTATCAGATCAGAGGCTCTGGGTATTTCTTCCTACAGAGCAGCAGTGGGGGTACAGAATGCACCTCTCTTGTGACAGGAAATAAAGCTTTCCATTCATCAGCATCTCTGCTGCTCTCTGCTGTCTCCAGATACTGAAGTACTTTGTCAGCTGCCATTCATCACCACACGTGCGATGTCAGTTTTCTTAAAGGAGGGTTAAGAGGAAAATGAAAGATTTGTTGAGCCCATGCTCCTATCAAATTTTTAAAGGAAAATAAAACCCTACCAAGTGACCCACAGGTTTTCAGATGAACCAGAACACAAAGACTTTCTATGATGTTGACTAACATTATGGATAAAACGTAAAAAGAAGGGGTTGGGGATTTAGCTCAGTGGTAGAGTGCTTGCCTAGCAAGCGCAAGGCCCTGGGTTCGATCCCCAGCTTTAAAAAAAAAAAAAAAAAAAAAAAAAAAAAAAAAAAAAAAAAAAAAAAAAAAAAAACGTAAAAAAGAAAATTAAGCAGAGAAGACTTGACAAGAACTGAAACTGTCTTTCTAGACAAATCTCCACCTACTTCATTCACACGGCCAGTCTTTATTTGTAATTAATTTTACACAACTGAGTAAAGACTTGATGTAGATATCTATAATTAGTTAATGTAGGTATCTATAATATAGTCGTCTTTCTTTTTGTTAAGAAAACTCAATGGAGAAAATATCATTAAACCTTTGTTTCTTTAACCCACAACCACAGTTGTACCTTATTTTTGCATTGTTTTATACAAATTGTTGATTTTTAAATAATAAATAAATGAAACAGAAACACATCAGAAGGCCATCTCCTCAACATTCTATAAATGTTAAAGGAAAAACATATTTTAGCTCTCCCAGAAGGGATTTCTGAAGCCTTGGTGAGAATGCCTAGTCCCTTTCATGAGAGTTAAGAATATGAGAATTCTTGAATATGAGAATCTAGACTAAAATGACTCGCAGACCTTGGTCTTAGAAAAATAAGGAAGAGGGACCATTTTGCACCAATGTAACAAGACACATTTCTCAAATGAATCAAGCTCATGCATACTTGTAATATTAGTCTGACCATTGGAAGTGCTCCTGTATTAATATAGATAATCTGCATGACAACTCTATCAGGAGACCTAGCATATGATTTGTTTTTAATTTGTATACTAAAAGCTCCACTAGTAAGTTTGTACATCATCTAGTTTTAGTAACCACTAATCTAATTTATATGATAGGTAATTTCATGAGTGGGTTTATAGAAATATTCAGATTTATTTCCTAGTCTTCTTAGTAGGCATATAGACTTATTACCATTTTAAAAGAATTTTAGTAAGCATACCCCTCAACAGCAATAAGAAAAAGAATAAGCCACCTCTAGTTAAACAATTATTTTCTAATTAATTTTATTAAATAATTTTAATTCATCTTTAAGCTTTATTTATAGAAAAGTTGAATTCTGTAGAATGCTACTTTTATTTCTGATAAATGCCTGAGTCCTTACCAAAGTAAATTATTAAAATAATGATCCAAAGAGTACTAACAGCAAAGATAGCTGAACAAAGATGGAAATACGGATATGTGCCAAAACTGTGCATGCTCTACATGCCTGATCATTGTGTACACTTTTATCTTATATTAATCTTCAAAAAGACTGACATTATTTCCCATATTTAAAGGCAAATAAAGTGAGACTCAAAAAAATGAAAGAACGTGATTATTGGTAGGAAAGGAGGAATTGGAGAGTGTGAGATGATAAACGAATATTTTTTTATTCATGTGTAAGACTGACAAATGATAGAAGAAAAAAGTAAACAAAAAATTGTAAATCAACAACAGTCACCAAGAAGAATTTACAAACTCGGTGATAGAAAACAGGTGAAATTCCATTGCTGGGAATTTCAACCCTGTGTTCCAGCTGTTCCCCAGAGCATTTCTATGTAACAGAGGCACAGCAGTAAAGCTTCACTTAGAAAAAGGGACGAAGAGTTACACAATACTGGGACATTAGTGCGTGTTTATTTGCAGCATCCCTCTCCCCTCATCGACATTACTAGCCTTTTATATAGTTTCTGACTGAACGGTTGCTCTGAGCTCTGGAGCCAGACAGGACCAAGCAGTTTGTCATAGAACCCCCATGCTTGTGTGAAAAAACAATAAACAAGTTGAATAAGTAGCCATGAAAGCCTAGGTGAGAAAAGAACTAAATACCTTTGCTGTTTCTGTGGTTTGCCTCAGTGAGTCACCATCTCAAGATTTGTCACACACTCCAGCTTCATCCACACCGGCGCTCTGCATTACTTCCTGATGAGTCCCTGATCTTATCAATTGTCCATTCTCTCTCATTTCTCTTTTACTTTGGGAGAGTTTCCAGTTATTTTAAACCAAGGAAATGATGCTTAGAATCCATGTGGGATTTTATCAGTTTTCTGTAACACAAGCTAACTAATGGGACTTTGGTTCTATCATGCAAACTCAAAAGATAATCAGATATAAAGAAGATCACAAGGAAAACTGGATCATGGATCTGGAATTCTAATCTCTTACGAATGAGGCTGGAGAGATGGCTCAGTGGCTAAGAGCACTGGCTGTTCTTCCAGAGGACCCAGGTTCAGTTCCCAGCAGCACCCACATGGCAGCTCACAACTGTCTGTAACTCTAGTTCCAGGGAATCCAACAGCCTCACACAGACATTCTTGCACGCAAAACACCAATGCACATGAAATAAAAATAAATTAATTAAAAAAGAATGTTTCAAACATGAATTTAGTATTAATGAAAAGAAATATTAACAAATAGATAAATATCAAAAGAGTGTAGATTTGGGTGGGGTGGAGGGAGGACCTGAGTGACAAAAAACTATAATCAGAATATATTATATAAAAAATATATTTTCACTGTTAAAAAGCTATTACTTTTCAAACCTATGTCAAAAATAAAAATACTAGCCACTCACACCAAGAAAACTCGGACTCTGTCTGGTGCACACATCCAGGTTACTTTGACTTTTTGCTCTTTGCTAAATTGAGAAATCAGTACAAGAGAGTGAAGAATGACTGGGTGTGGTTTAAAGCCACACTTTGAAATGTTGCTGATACATCCTTAAGCCCCAGCTACATCAGGATGCATATGTAAATAAATATATACTTTGAAAAGGCTATTTTGTAATTTTTATTGTAAAATTCCTAAGTTATACACACTTTTTGATACAGAACTTTCTATTTAGAAGTTTGCTATGAAAACGTTTAGACTGCCTTAAACATAAAATTCATGAAAACTATCTTCAATTTTTCTAAAATATATGGATTATTCAGAAATAGAAATATGATTAAAATATATATCCCTACCATGAAAGGAGAGCTTAGATAAAAATTATATTGTATAGTGTATTGATTACTTCCTGATGCTGTAGTAAAACACTGTGACCAAGGGAACTTATAGAAGAAAGAGTTTATTTGGGCTTACAGTTTGTCTGTGTTCCAGAAGGGTAAGAATCAGTCATGGGGAAGACACGTGGAAGCAAGCAGCAGGCAGTGTGGCTGAAGTAGGGTTCTGGGAGTTCACATCCTTTACTGTGAGCACAAAGCAGAGAGAGTGAATTATAAGAAGGACAAGGCCACTCTAAGCTCTCAAAGCCCATGCCATACTTTCTCCAGCAAGACTATATCTCCTAAACCTTCCCAATGGCATGACCAGTTAAAGACCAAATATTTAGATTCAAATACAGGACCCTATGAGAAACATTTTCTTTCAGACTTTACATGTATACATTAAAATCCTGTGGTTGTTATTATGTAATATGGGTGATTTATTTTATATTATTAGTAAACAAGAAACTTCACATGTAATCCACTTCCTAACATTACATATCCTTCAAACACTTCCAAGTTTAAAAGCTGTTCTTTTTGCCATCATGTGGCCTTCATCCTGCAGTATGAGAACCCAAGGAAGTCCTGTGGTCTCAGAGGACCACCAGAACAATCAATCCCAAATAAGGGTTTACTATACCCACAAAGGTTTGCTTTCCGGTAGCACCAGAACTCAAGCCATGCCACTCCATGCTTCTAAGCATCCTGTCCAACCTCCAGGCAAGTAAGCTAGTTCTGAGACTCTCAAATCAACCACATTCACTTCCTTTCACTCAGCTTGGGAAAGCTCCCTAAAGTAGACAGCAGCCATACCCACACTCTGCAGATCTCATTTTTTACTGTTGGCCAGTGAACTATTCTGTTTCTGGAGGCTTTAGTTTATTACTTTGGTGTAGCTGCATTTTGTTTGTTTGTTTCTTTCTTTCTTTTTTTTTTTTTGGGGGGGGGGGGGACTAGGGAACAGCTTTCTCCCATACAGCTTACCCAGAATCTCCACCGTAAGGCTGCCTTACCAGCGGAACTCACAGGTATGGTTAGGTAACACAGCCCCTCAGTAGGGAGGAGAGGGTACAGATGTGCTTGGGGCAGGTGCTTTAACATCAGTAGCACTCAGGCTGCTCCTTGGGAAGAGGCTGAATAATGTATCTTCTCTTGTTGTCTCTCTTCCATAAACTTCTTTTTCACTTATTGGTATTTGCTGCATTTCCCAAATGAATCTCAAGCACTCAAAACTTTGTCTCTGTGTCTGCTTCTGGGATTAACCTAAACTAACACAATTTTCTTCTTCGTTTTAGATCGGGGCACTTGATGCTGTTCAACTCTCAGAGACAGCCTCTGAATAGAGGAAGACAAAGCAAATTCGCTTTGTAACCACAAAACATCAAAATCCCTAAACTCTCAGAGGCAGCAGAGCCCAGACTCAGGAAGTCGAAGGCTCACACATTTCCTTGTGATGCTAAGGGAAATACAGTCCTCTACTTATTTTCCTGGGTTTCTATACTCATACAGAGGACAATAAAAAAATCCTGTCCAGTATGGAAGTAAACATCTGGCCTACAAGAAAATATCATTCTATATTACCATAGATCCTATTTTATTTTTCACTATATTAAAATTTATACTGACATATATAGTAAAGATATTTCTGGGGGAAATAGACAAGCCACTCTTTTTATATGAAAATACTCAAAAATTTGATGATTTGAACAAAATTAATTAATTCTTCTGGCCTGAGCTGATTTCTCCATTAGCCGTAACTCCAGATATTAGATAAGTCTGGGTAGACACATGGGTTGGACCCGTTCAGGTATCTTGGTAGCTCCAGGGTACTTTTGAAACAGTGGTTCTACATGTGATGCTAGAAGTAAAATGGTGGAATTGCATGTTGTACCCTGGATTAAGACTGCCATACTGGGCTGGGCGGTGGTGGCGCACACCTTTAATCCCAGCACTCGGGAGCCAGAGGCAGGTGGATCTCTGTGAGTTTGAGCCAGCCTGGGCTACCAAGTGAGTTCCAGGAAATGTGCAGAGAAACTCTGTCTCAAAACAAAACAAAAAAAAACAAAAAAAAAAAAAAAAAAAAAAAAAAGACTGCCATACTGAATCCCAGTAATATTAGAGCAATTTATACTGCAATATTGGGTGAAAGATAGTATATTCTCACAGCTTACCAACATTGAATACCTCAAGTTTTTTTTTGACTGGATTTAAAAGGTTATCTCAACTGTCTTATTTACAGTTTGCTGTTGTTTGTTGAGAGCAGATACATTTTCATATTCTTTAGGTGTGTCGCTACTGTACATCTTAATTTTGCTTTTATGTTTTGGTATGTATACATTGTGGAATGGTAGAACAGAGTTAATTACTGTCTTAATCACCATATAAGTTTCATTTTGGTGATGAGAATGTTTCTTTAATTGAAAATCGAATCCTCTTATACAATACAACTTGATCACAGGTCCCCCACCCTCTATCCTTCAAGCCCCACCCCCTACTGCTCCAGATCTACTCCTCCTGTTTCCCTTCCAATAAGAGCGGCAACCAAGAGATAACTGTGGGAGACCAGCTCTCACATTTATATACCCCAGAGACTCTTGAGGAGTAAGTGATAAGAGATTTAGATAGAAACATAGAGGGGAGAGACAGATAGAAACACAAGATAACCTCAAGAGGGCCTGGATCAAAACCCACCACCCCCTTCTGTTTCTTCTAAAGGGCTATTTATAGAAATGCCAAGGGGTGGAGCAAAAGACCTCCCCCTAGCACAGCCAAGTGCAGACCATTCCAAACATCAGGTAACCACATATGTGGTCAAGCCATCCCCTAATGTAGCCCTGCTGGGTAAAGCAAGCTCAGATCTCACTAGGAAATCTTTGTGGACCCCAACAGACAACAACCAGACAAGAAACCATAACACAAGGCAGAAGCCTTCATATGGAGGCTGGACAAAGAGACCCAGTAGGAGGAAAGAGTACCAAGAGCAGGCAAAAGGGTCATAGAGACACACTTGCTATCACTGTTAGAAGTCCCACAAAATACCAAGCTAACAGCCCTAACATACACACAAAGGACCTGGTGCAGACCCATGCAGCCCCTGTGCTTATCACTTCAGTCTGTGTGAGCTCTGCTTAGTTGATTCAATGGGGCATGTTCTCCTGGTGTCCTCAAGGCCCTCTGAGGCCTACAATCTTCGTCCCACTCAAGCTCTAGGGGAGGGACTAGAGAAAATTTGAAAGTCTACTGTTTGAGCATAATTTAAGGCCACAAATTTCTAATATTAGAATTAGCATCTGCTACAATGGGTCTGTAGTACTTAACTATTGGCAACAACCGCAGCTTCAACCCTTTTAAACACATAGGATTACTACTTTTTGGATTTCATCCTCATGCCTTTCGTTTGTTTTCTTTAGTTCTGTCCACCCAAACAAAAGCATGCTTATTTATGCTGGACCGGATTTGTTAAGGTTTCATGCATTGCAGATTTCTTTTCTAGCCTCTGGCTCCTCTCTTAAATTTGTTTGTGCCCCTCATTTTTGGCTTGAATATAAATTGTTCCATTTGCAGCAAAACAAATTATCAATGTTTTTCTCTGTTTTATTTTATTGACTGAGTTTAGATAATCAGTATATCTGGGATTTGAGTCATACCTTTATCAAAAGGGTACTAAAATTATTTCAATAGTGTGGCAAAGAATAATGTAATGACTTTCCTCAGGTTCTTTTAAAAACTGAGAGTGCACATGTATCACCTTTAGTTTTTACTCCTTTATGGTGTATAATCATCAAAACTGCTTTCTCTGTAAAGGGAAAGACTATGAGCATTAGTAATGGACCAACTTTAACAGAGGGATTGCGTCTCATTCTTGTAGGGTAGTATTTCTAATAGGTCAGCTTAGTACGTGACTGAATTTTTGAAGTCAGAATGAAGCAGAAAAGCAAGTTTCTAAGAAAGGATAACTAATTTCTTACTCTACATTTTATTTATTTTTTCTCCTTTTTTATTTATTATATTTGTGTTTTAATTTTACATATCAGCCATGGGTTCCCCTGTCCTCCCCCTTCCTGCCCTCCCCCCCACCCCACCCCTCACCCCCCACCCCACCCCACCCCAACTTCCCCCCAGCCCCTCCCCTCCATTCCCATCTCCTCCAGGACCAAGACTCCCCTAGGGATTTATTTAAACCTGGTGGATTCAGTACAGGCAGGTCCAGCCCCCTCCTTCCAGGCTGAGCAAAGTGTCCCTGTGTAAGCCCAAGGTTCCAAACAGCCAGCTCATGCACTAAGGACAGGTCCTGGTCCCACTGCCTGGGTGCCTCCCAAACAGTTCAAGCTATTCAATTGTCTCACTCATTACTCTAAAATTTTTAATTATAGAATGATAATACCTGGAAATCCTCATCAAGACCTGCATCATTAATGACCTTTGGCAACAGGTGATTGAGCTCAGCCTTAGGAAGGAACATGCATATGATTGCTTAAAAAAAAAAAAAAAAAAAAAAAAAAGGCAAAAGGGGATTTTTTAGACTATAAAAAATATAGGGCACTGCTGAGTGATTAAGAGTTAGTACTGATCTTCCAGGACCCACATTTGGTTCCAGAACACACATCAGATGGTTCAACCTGCCTGTAACCCCAGTACTTCTGACCTCTGTGGTGAGCTGCATACATATGTACACACCCTGACCCAGACACTCAGATATACGTAACTTAAAATAATAAAAGGTTTTAAAAGAATGAACAAAATGTAAATCAATGAATATATTTTAGCTCTCATAATGAAAATCAGATGAAATATCTTCAATGGGCCAAAATCTAAGTAAAATTAATAAAAATATAATAGTCTTCAAATGTGCCTGCATTTTTATTTCTACTAGGAGGTATTCCAAGGAGACAACACAGAGAAGGATGTCACAAAAACTCAAGCACATGGTTCCTAACTATCAAGTGACCTTGTGCATAGAATGATAATATGTGCATCCTTCACCTTGATGCTAGGCTATGATAACTCAAGTGGATCTCCTGTAAGTTCTTTTACCTCTATGTTACAAGCACTCAGGTTTGTATGATGGTTTTTTGAACAAATAAATAAATAAATCTACAAACCTACAAATTCACAGAAAATTTTTGAAACACAGAATGCCTTAAACAAAACACTAAGCTCAATAATGTGTGTGTTTGTGTGTGTGTGTGTGTGTGTGTGTGTGTGTGTGTGTGTGTGTGTTATGATAATGGAATGTTGATTCTCATGATAAGGGGAGACAGTATCTAGAATTATAAATGATACAATATAGATGACACCTTTTCAGGTTACACTGATTTATATTTTGACTATTTGGTAATTTCCTACTACATGCTAGACATTGTTTGTATCCACATATGCTTTAAAGCCTATTATATAGTTTGACTGTAAACCAAAAATGCCCTATGTAGTCCATAATTTAGGATGTTTGTTATGTGGGGAGAGAAAATAATTTAAAAAGGTGATGATTCAAAAAATTAAAGTGGGAGTTAGGGAAATTCTATCTTATAATATCTCAAATAATATAAACTCTGAGTCTAGGCAAGAAAATTGGCTTAAGACTCTGAATTATTGGATGTTTTGATATGAGAAGGAGTATTTTCCCTAAGTGGTCCATGTCAAGATATGATTACCATGCACATACCCTACTATCATTAACAATTTCGATAACTTAAAGACCTATGAAGAAATAACTAACAATATTGACATGAACCTAAATGTCCAAAATGAAATGAAACAAAGTGGTTAATCTATACCACTAGAAATAGTTTGATAGCACACTTAATTACATAGAAAAATTTCAAAAAACATTTTAAGAGAAAAGTTGACAAAGTAGCACAATGTAGTAGTTCTCAGCCTGTGAGTCTCAACTCCTTTGGAGTCTGATGACCCTTCTCAGGGGTAACACATCAGATATTTTTACATAATGATTAATAACAGTATCAAAATTATGCTTATGAAGTAGCAATGAAAAAAATTTATAGTTGAGGTCTCCACAACATAAGGAACTGTATTAAACTTTGCAGCATTAGGAAGTTTGAGAATCACTGACATAGTGTTATCTTACATTTACAGAAGTAAATAAGTACAGAGTTATGTGGAATGATATGGCAGGCTTTAAATAGTATATCTTTGAAAGGAATTATGAATTTATGCTTTTCATTTTATTCTTCTCTTTACATCATAATAAATTGCATCATAAAATAAATGACAGATATTAATATTAAAATCAAACTCAAAATTCATAGAAAGTCAAAACACAGTGAGAAGAGCACAAAATGATGTCATTAAAAAAATAAGGCCTTGATCTCTCTAAATAATAGCTCAAAAACAGAGCAATCTAGTGTGGTACTTCACTCCATAACTGGTTCAAGTTGCCCCACAACCTCTTCTGAGATTGCTATTGTATTTTGTTTTGTTGTTGTTATTGTTTTTAATATTGTATGCTGCTGGTGCTCACCAAGTGTAAGGAAGAAGAGATTATGTGGGATGGTATGTTCTCTCTCTTCCTCATTAAACATTCTTTAAACATTCTTGGGAGACTCCTTGTAAACATGAAATATAAAAAGGATAAATTGAATATGGTGAATGAATTTTAAAATATAGATCACGGCATAACATTCTTAGTTGAAAATTATGCAGATTGCACACTTTTGGCATGGGGAAGGTGACACTGAGAAAGAGCCAGAACAGATCCCATTAGATACCTTATGCTCTTCAGATATTTTCACATTATCCTATAGGCAATGGGAACCCACTAGAATGTTCAAAGTATAATGTAAATATTATACAGTTTCCTGATGGAGAATTAGGAGGGGAACTGAAGATAAGAAATGGAAAAAGAAGACTAGGATTTCCAATATAATGGTTTATATAGACAATGATAAAGAAATAAGGGCACATTCAATGCATTGAAGAGGCATTAAGCAGACAGGAAAGTAAAAAATTAAAAATAAAATTTGAAGAAAATGAAACTCTAAATGTTGGCTCTCACATGCTGGGAGAATAAAAAGCAAATGCCATTAGTGGTCAGAAATGTGTTATGTTCCTCATTTAATGAAACTGAAGCATGTAATTTAATTGGAAAATTGAAGGAGGGTGGGGCAATTGAAATTAAATCTTCATTAAGAAGCACTTCCCATCAACCACTTGTCCATGCTTAGATCAAACAGATCTAATAATTTCTTGATAAATTCATCACTTTTCATTAGAAGAGCAATTGTAGTTGGTAAAAGGTAGTGGTTACAGTGTGTTACACAATTAACACAGTGTGAAATGAAGTAAAACATGTTCTCACTGGATGATTTCTGGGAAGAGTAGATATTAGATTGAGAATACCTAAATGTAAAGTTTTTCTCAATGTTTTGTCATTTTGTTAAATCTAAGTTCATTTATAATTTTGATGGAAACATTTATTTTAACATTATAAAAATGCACCATATTTCAACAGATGTTTTAAACCTAAGGAAGAAAACTGGCTTTTTAAAAATTAGTTCTTTGAGAGTTTCACATCCTTATTTTTAATTTTTTTAATTTAAACATGATATCTTTATATAAAAATGAAGTCTATAGAATGTATTTCTTTTGAAAACCATGCCTGAGAGCTCAAAACCTAAACTTCATACTTCTATGAAATCCCATTCTTTATTTTTTATTTTAATAAATTTTCATTTCATAAAGTCAATAAGTTCTCTTGAAGAATGAATAAAATACAGCATAATGTAAAATAAAAACTATTAGACTATTAATTTTCAAACCATTTTTGATCAAGCACCTGAACTGCCGGTAGGAGTTTTAATTTTTATATTGATCTTTTCTCTTTTTGATCAGTTCTTTTTACTCATTTTTATTAGTTCAAAGAAATTACTTAGGATCTTCTGTCTGTACAATTGTCATAAAATCTTGACTCCATTTTTATGGTTAGCCACTTACAACTTTTAAGTTCCACTCTTCACTCCTCCCTGTCTTGCTCAAAAATCTGTATAAACTGCTGAGAAAGCTCAGACTCTGTTTTCTTCACTGATTACATTAGGAACATTCTCAACATTAGGAACACTAAACAACCTTTACTCACCATACGCCATGAAGACCCCAACCTATTCTCCCTTCCCATGTGCTTTCTGTTTGTCTCTTTCTCTTTCTCTGTCTCCCTTCCTCTTTTACTTTTAATTATGTATAGATGTGGGGAACACATGTTCAAGAGTGAGGGTCCCAGAAGAGGGAAGTAAAAAAAAAAGTCATTGGCTGTCCTGGAGTTGGAGTTATAAGGGTACAGGCAGTTGTAAGCTGTAAGACAGGGGTACAATTATCTGAGGTCCTCTGGGAAATCAGCTAGTGCTCTTAACCACTGAGCCATCTCTACAGGGCCTATGTTTCCTATTATCTCTAAGCATTTTTCTATCAGCTGTAAAGACTGCTTCATAGAAAAAAACTGACTGTGTGAGCAGTAAGTTTTCAGAGCCTGTAACATATGTGTGGTGTCGTTTGTCTCAGCATTCAAAGAAGTTTAGGATGAAGATCTTATCCTGCATGTTGAAGTAAGGGACACACACACACACACACACACACACACACACACACACACACACTCACACACACACACACCACAAAAGAAATAAATCCTGCCTATTGATGAAACTGTACCTTTAAAAAAATATTCAGTGAGACCCTGGTGGCACACGCCTTTAATTCTAGCACTTGGGTAGCAGATGCAGGCAGATCTCTGTAAGTTCAAAGCCAGCCTGGTCTACAAACTGAGTTTCAGGACAGCTAGAGTTGTTACATATAGAAACATTGTCCAGAAGAAAAATCTATTTAACCTTCATTTTATTTTTTGCTTTGTTATACCAGTTCAGTCATCTAAATGATACGTATCATGGTGCAGTGAATTATGTACACTATTGGGTCCAAATGAAACTCCAGTTCCCCAAACCCCAATAGGCAATCCAATGAACTCAACTTGGACTTAAGGAAGATGTGTGGTGGTTAAATAAAAGTCAGCATTCCTCGGGAACTTGTGAAACTGGTTCCTATCTAACAAAAGGAGTCATTTCACTTACCTTTGGCAGGCTCATCTATGGTGCCTTTTAGCATCTCAAAGCTATGCTGGCCTCCAGGCTCCTTCTGTATCACAAGTACCTGTTGTTATACATTTCAAAGTCCATCCTAGCACCCTGGCCTTTCTCTCCTCCCCACTACCCTAAACTCCCAACAGTTCACAGCTTTTCATTCCCTCAGATACTCATTCTCCTTGTAACCCTGCTATTCTTGGCATGTGCTCTTCCCCTCTGCCCCCCCCCCAGGCCCTCTCTCTGCTCTGCTCTGCTCCTGTTTCTCTCACTGTCCTCTCTCTTATCTCTGCTGCTACTCCCTCTCTCTCACAGATAGCCCTGGTCGTGTCTAGTGGACTGGCCATGTTCAGTCTACTTGGTTCTCTCTCTGTTCTTGACTCTTTCATATCTCTCTGGCTTTTCTCTTTCTTTCATATCTACACTAGAAACCCTCCACTTAACCATATCATGGACTGGTCATGTCATCAGTTTATACAGGCACTTGACATTTTCTGTCTGTTTCCCAATTTGGGAGAGAAAGAAGACATATTTAGCCTCTTACCTGAAATCATGATGGCAACTGTTAAGTTAATGGACACATTTTACTCAGAGCTGAGTATTTTCTTGAGGAGGAGGGTCAGGGGGTAAGGTACTTGTTGTGAAAGTATGAGGAACCAGTTTGGATCCCTAGCACCCACACAGATGTCAGGCCCACATGGTGCTCTGCCAATAAACACACTGGAGACATGGAATTGGAGATAGGAAATCCTGGAGCAAAATGGCTAACTAGACTAACAAAATCAGCAGGTTTTGAGTTCCTTTTGCAAATTTGGACATAGCATTGGTGCTTGTGATGGGTCACGACATTTGTGCATATTTTGACACATGCTCCAAACATGTACTTCTGGAAAACTTCTTTCAAGCATACACTTAATTTAGTTATCATCATGCCTTCTTATTATTTGCTGACACTTTTCTATCAATGTGCTATTTTCAGGGAAAATCATTATTTCATATGTATGCTCTCAATATGTTCAACAGAAGTTGCATGCATCTTACTCTCAGGGCAAATGTATGAAAAGACAGATTTTAGACTTCATATCAACTAACACTCACATTTACACCCCTAAACATCATTAAATACTATTGCATGTCTTAAAACACCATACATATGAAATGATGATGTTTAGGATTTAATATAAACTTTTAGGACATAACATATACTGAAGGAAGTATATGTTACTGCAGTGGACTTTAAGAATTTAGGGCTTTATCGCACTTCCTATTCTCTCTATGATTTCTATGGGCTATTGAGGCATGAACTCTACTCTTCCAGCATTTGCTTGTATGCTGCCTTGCTCCCCACCATGATCATAATATACTGAACTTCTGAAACTAAGTAAACCTCTCAATTAAATGTTTTCCTTTAAAAGTTACCATGATCATGATGTCTTTTCACAGCAATAGAAATTCCAAGACAAGTTAGTACCAGAGACTGAGGTACTGTCATGATAGGTCTTTGGACTTTGAAACAAGTTTGAGATTGCTAAAGACTATGGGGACTTTTGAAGTTGGACTGAGTGCATTTTTTTTTTATTATTATATGGTTGTACACTTTTGGAGGCCAGGGAGTGGCCTCACAACTGTCTGTAACTCCAGGGGACCTGACACCCTTACATAGATATTCCTGCCCAACACTGCCTAGATGGCAAGACCTACTATATTAACTGTTAGTATTTAAGAGGCGCTAGGAACACGTCCTGAACACAACAAGACCACAGAAGAGTTTTATTAAAGAGGATAGAGGTGACAGGCCTGTGTGAAACACACGTGGGGGAGAGAGAGATGGGGGGGGGGGGGGACTGAGATTCATGCAAGATGGCACCAGCTTTGTAAAGGTTGGGCCGCGCATTAGTACAGGAACTCTTGTGGGTACTCCACACATGCGCATAGATTACATGGCTGCGCATGTGCTTTACACAACCACGTAAAGCCACAGAGTCCCGGTCCTGCGAGATGTCTGACCCAGAGATGGCTATTCTGAACCGGAAATAGTTAGGTGGTCCGCCGGGCAAGCCCAACCGTGTGGACATATAATCTCTATCATTAACAAATACAAATGACTGAATAAAAAAATTAATGAAACAATTTCTAATGATATTCTACTATACTCATAGGTGGTGCCTACCACAATAGTCACCAAAGAAGCTTCCTCCGGCAGCTGAGGGGAGCAGATACAGAGACACACACCTAAACATTAGGCAGAGCTCACAGAACCCTGCTGAAGAGGGGGAGGATTGTAGGATCCAGAGGGGTCCTATACCAGAAGAACAAAGTATACCAGAGTCAACTAACAGGGCCCACTGGGGTTCACAGAGACTGATATGGCAATCATGGAGCCTACATAGATCTGTGCTAGGTCCTCTGCATATATATTGTGGTTGTTTAGCTTGGAAGTTTGTTTGTTTGGTTGGTTGGTTGGTTGTTTTTTGGTTTTTGGTTTTTTTTGTTTTGTTTTGTTTTTGCTTTTGACTCATAGCAGTGGGAGTGGGGGTGTCCCTGACTCTTTTGCCTGCTTACTGGGCCCTTTTTCTCCTACTGGGTTGCCTTGTCCAGCCTTGATAAGAGGGTTTATGCCTAGTCTTATTGCAATTTGTTTTGTGTTCAGTTTATATCCCTGAGAGGGGCCTTCTCTTTTCTAAAGAGAAATGGAGGAGAGGTAGATTTGGGGTAAAGGGCAGGTGGCTTAGAGGACTTGGAGAAGGGAAAGGAGAGGATCTTGCAGTCAGGATGTATTGTGTGAGAAAAGAATAAATAAAAGAAAAACTATAAAAAATTAAAAGAAAATTTAAGACTACATATAATCAAAAAAAGAGAAAGATGTCTAACTTACTTGTATGTGTGTACGTGTGTGTGTGTGTGTGTGTGTGTGTGTGTGTGTGTGTGTGTATGGTGTATATGGGTGGCTCATAAAAGTAGACAGGACCATAGAAGGGAAGTTGACATCTTAAGGGAGAGAGTGATATTGGAATTCCTGTACAGTAAAGCTCAAAGGAGTAATACTTCGTTGGAGGAAGAGGGAAGCAATAACAGTACAAGTAAATGGTTTGGGGAAATAGAGAAAGAAGATGAACTGGAGCAAGTGTAGTGACACATGTGTGAGGATGCCATATTATAATTCATCACTGTACAGAGGCTTAAAATCATTTAAAAAGGACAAAGAGAAAAAACATTACACCTTGACATCATTATTTATTTGTTCTCTATTTCATCAGTATTTTTTTGTTTAAACAATTATTTTAAATAGGAAAAGATGGAATTTAATCCACTGTTTTGTTTCTCTTTCACTAAAAGTCCTCATATCTGAGAACTATAGCTGTAGCCAGAAGGTTCTTGGTCCCGCCAAGGCCCGCAGGTCCATGGCCTGCTTATAAAATAATCACACAGTGGCTTAATATTTTAATAATATAATAATAATTATAACTGATTGGCCATTAACTCAGGCTTATTACTGACTAGCTCTTACACTTAATTTAACCCATAATTCTTATTTATGTTTAGCCACGTGGCTTGGTACCTTTTCTGAGTTCTGCCTTGTCATCTTGCTTCCTCTGTGTCTGGCTGGTGACTGCTGAGTCAGCCCTTACTTTTCCCAGAATTCTCCTTGTCTGCTTATCCTGCCTACATTTCCTGACTGGCTACTGGCCGATCAGCATTTTATTTATCAACCAATCAGAGAAATACACATTCACAGCATACAGAAAAACATTCCACAACATATAGCCATGATTTAAATCCATCAATCAATGTTTTATATCCATATAATACTGATTAACATCATCCCATATTGTACTACAACTTTATGCATGGTGCTATAATATTTAGCATTTCATTGTAACTCCTATTTGTCCCAGGACTGTCTATCAATTAATATTCTATTTAATTAATAAGAATGTGTATCTTTAAATATAAACATTCCGTATAAATTTCACTAATATATTTTCTTATTTTCTCTCAAACTTCTATAATTTTGCCTCTTTTAAGTTTGCCTCCTTTCTTGGATTACTAAATGTTAATCCATCATTAAATTTTATTAGAAGTCCTTTACTATTAAAATTTCACCTATTTATTGCCAAGAGAGATGGCTTGGTAGGTAAAGTGTTTACTGTTCAAACATAAAGCCTGAGTTTGAATCCCCAGCCTCCTTGTCAAAAGCTCTTTATGGTAGGGCACACCTGTAATAGTAGACCTGGGAGACAGAAACAGGGGGATCCCAGAGGCTCTCTGGGAAGCCAGTTGGCAAATTCAGCTTCAGAGTGAGGTCATGCCTCCAAAATTAGAGTGGACAGGAATAGAGGAAAACACTAGACCTCCAACATTAATCTGAGCTTGCACCACTAGCACCCTTATAAAAAGCTCTTCATGTCAGGACACACACACACACACACAGTCATTTCACCTTATCCACAGACAAATTCCCTCATACCCACACCACACATGACAGATAGATAGATAGATAGATAGATAGATAGATAGATAGATTTATTATATTTAGGGGTATTGATTTTGTTTTCTAATTTAAAGATCTAATTTATAGTAGGGATTGTTAATCTGCCTGATTTTATTCATTTATTTTTATTTTATGAGCTTTTTTAGTGTTTTGCCTGCATGAATGTCTGTGTAAGGGTGTCAGGTCCCCTGGAGTTACAGACAGTTGTAAACTGCCGTGTGGGTGTTGGGAATTGAACCCGGGTCCTCGGAAAGAGTAGTCAGTGCTCTTAACCACTGAGCCATCTCTGTAGTCCTCCAACCTGGCTGATTTTTAACAAAGTGAAAAACATTATCAAAACATTTTCAAGAAACAAAGACAGCCTGTATACCTGTACACATCAGCTGAAGCAAGCTAGGGTTCTCCAAGTCTCTCTGTTGAGCATATCCCAGTCTAACACCAGATGGATGTGACTGGACAGCACAACAGATGAAGGGGGATTCCCTACAGAGGAACTGTCCCCTCTCCCACTGCCAGGTGTACAGAAGACAAAGGAGATCAGAAACTGTTAATAGGATAAGCAAAAAAATAAATAAAAAATAAAAAAAAAACAGCATCTGCAAATTGAACAGGTGAAAATGTAACTGGTGATAATTGAAAGCTAATTATTACCAGCTAGCAATTGGCAACCAGGTGTTCTGAGTCACCTAAAAGGCAAGTCAGGGAGGATTGTGAAGATATTTACTTTTGGCCTAGATGAGATAAAAGTGTCAGCATAGGAAAATTAATCTTATCATTGCAGTGTTTGGACTGGTCTGCCTGGGATCTAACCAGGATACAGGATATGGTAAAAGCAAAGTGATTATGGATTTTGTGTCATTGATACCTTATAATTTTCTAAGTTGAATTTTTACAAGTAAGTAAAAGTAGAAATACAGTAACCACAAAAGCCACATCTTCTGGCATGAAGCCAGTCTGGGAGCATGCTCTGAGCACCAAATTCCCCAGCATAAAGGAAAGGATCCTTTTTTTCTAATGATGCACATTATATATTCCTGTAGTGGCATTTTCTTCACAAGCAAATGTTTAGATAAACTGTGGGATAAGGTCAAGGTCATAAAGTTAGTAAGCAATTGACTTAAATAGAAACACAAAAACACCTGTTTCTTGGCACAATTTTATTGTTGTTCCATCCTGCTTTCTGAGGAAAATATGTTCCAGGCTTGAAACAATAATAAGTTTCTTCTTTTTTTCCCACAAAAATGTCCATGACTCTGCTAATTCTGAGCTATAATAATTTCAAAAATATTTAACAAAGGCTTATTATATTCGTTTGTTTTTATGGAAAACAAACCATAAGCACTGTGCCCAACAGGTGAACACAGTGAATACATCCATGTAGGAGAGAAATAGAAGACTACTACCAGGAATTCAGATAGCCTCTGTGGTAGCTTGAATGTAATTGGGCCCTACAATCTCATAGAGTGGCACGATTAGAAGGTGTGGCTTCATCAGAGTAGATATCACCTCCTTGAAGGAAGTATGTCACTATAGGGGTGACCTTTGAGGTTCCCTATGCTCAGGATACTACCCAGTGTCTCAGTTGATTTCTTCATGTTTGTTGCCAGCAAGATGTAGGCCTCTCAGCTACTCCTGCACCACACCTTAGCCTGCACTCTGCTGTGCTTCCTGTCATGATGATAATGGACTGACCCTCTGAAACTGTTAGTGAGTCCCCTCGATCAAATGTTTTCTTTATAAGAGTTATCTTGATCATGGTGTCTCTTCACAGCAATACAAACCCTAAGACCACCTCCCTCTGACAGCAACTACTATCCTGACTCTTCAGTGAGGTCTATCCTGCCAATATTAGAACTTATTATAAATTAAATAGAACAGTTCAGGCATTTGTATGGTTTTGTAATCTTAAAAACTAATTTATTCTTTGATACCATGCAATTGTAATTCATTCTGATTACTCTCACTTCCCAGGTTCTTTATCTGATTCACACCTCATAAATCCATCTCTCACATTCATGATTTTTTTGTTTATTGTGTGACTCACTGAATTTAACCAAGGCTATCCCCTTGACCCTGTATGTAGAACTATTCAGTTGAACCTGGTGGACCCACAAGTGGGTACACAACCAAGAAAGAGATGGCCCCTCCTCTTGCATAATCAGTAGGTTGCAGTGGTGGCCCATACAGGATTCCTAGTGAGATCTTACTCAAGGTCAGAGAATCTGAGCTTGCTTTACCCAGCAGGGCTACATATGGGATGATTTTGCCATGGGCATGGTTACCAGGTGTTTTGCCTGAACATCCTGTTTTGATCTTGCACAGGAGAGATCTTTTGTCTTCCCCCTTGGCATTTGTATAAAAATCCCTTTTGAATAAACACTTAGGATGGCTGGGTATTGACCCAGGGCCCTCCTGATGCTATCCTGTGTCTCTGTCTTTCTCATCGTTGTCTAGGTCTATTTTTCTACCTAATATTTCCTCATCCTTCTCTCCTCCCCTCAAGAACTCTTCAAAAGGTGGGAACAGGTCTGAGCTGGACTCTGGCAGACTCCCACATGTACTTCACCAGGTTCACCCCTTCCCATCCATTACTGATTGTTACCAGGTTGCCTTGATAAGGGTTTAAGTTGTAACAAAACACCATGACCAAATGCAGCTTGGGGATGGTGTGAAGGGGGGTTGTTTGAGCTTATAATTCTATATCACAGTCCATCATCAAAAGAAGTCATAGGATAAACTAAATGCAGGAGCCTGAAGGCAGGAGCTGAAGTAAAGGTAATGAAGGATGCTTATTGGTTTGATCCTCATGGTTTGCTTGGCCTGCTTTCTTATAACACCCAACACCACATACCCATATCAATCAGTAATTGAAGCAACACCCCACAAGCTTGCCTGTAGGCCAATCTAATGGGGGTATTTTCTCAACTTAGATTTCCTTTTCCCAGATATGTCTAGGTTTGTGTCAAGTTGGCAAAACTAACCAGAGCACAGGTCCAGTCTTAAGCACACCCAGTGCAAATTACTGCGTCTGCTACAAGTTCATGGTTGCAATGACTGTGCTATATCCTAAAGATAGGGTTTCTCACCCTTTCTCCCTACTTTTGAGCTCGATGCATTCTTCTCCTCTTCTTATATTCCTTGATAATTTGAGATGGTAGTACAAATATTCTATTTAGTAGTAAGCACTTAATCACCACTATTCTTAGCTCCTTGAGCAGTCATGAGTCTCTGCATTCATTGCTGTTTACTGCAAAGAGATGTTTTCCTGATCAAGGCCGAAACTAACATTTGTCCATATATACCTGGATGTAGGACAGTCTACTAGAGTATGAACATCTTCTTACGGGCCATATCATTCAGGAAAAAATGACTCTTCCTTGTTCAGAACCCATTATTTGTTAGTGTATGGTTAGGACTTCATGAGCCCCTCCACCTTCATGCTGTTGCTTTTGGTTGGTTTGATATTGTGTAGGTCTTGTGCATGAAATCACATCTGATATAAACTCATGTTTGTAATGCCCTCGTCGTGTCTGGCCAATACTGTTTCACACAGATGTCTAGTACCTCTGACTCTTGCAATCTTTATGTCCCCCTCTTCCAATATGATTCCTAAGCCTTCAGAAAAGTAGTATAAATGCTCCATTGAGATCTGGGTACTCCATAGTCTCTTATTCTCTGTAGGTTGAATAAATGTAGGTCTCCATATTAGTAATTATCTACTGTAAAAAGAAGATTCTTGGGGTTGGGGATTTAGCTCAGTGGTAGAGGCCCTGGGTTTGGTCCTCAGCTCCAGAAAAAAAAAGAAGAAGATTCTCTGATGATGGTTGAAAGACCTACTAATCTCTAGGTATGAAATAAGAAGTTAGGGTTGTTTATTATTGTATTGACTTAGCATATTCTATGGTAGGACCTATGACATAGCTAGTTATGTAGTTTTAGCCCAGTCAATAATACCAGGCATGAGTTCTATCTTATGGAGGGGGCTTTAAATCCAATCAGAAATTAGTTGATTGCTCCAGGAATATTCATACCACTCTTGCAATAGTGAGCATACCTTGCCAGACCTGTGTTTGTTGAGGCTTATAAGGTATACAGTTGTATAAGGCTATTGAATACTTTTCTCCTCAGTTGCATTTCTGATATTGTGTCAAGGGTTGTTTGCTTATTTATTTAGGAAGGATCCTTGTAATATCCTAATGAGATGCTATCAACAAAGAATATTTGTGGTGTATTGGTGGCTTTTATTCCTAATCTGATATTTCCTCTTCCTTCCTCTTTCTTTTTCTTATCAATGTTAATCCATGTGTATTAATTGTATTAACCTTTTTTTTTTTTTTTTTTTTTTTTTGGTTTTTCAAGACAGGGTTTCTCTGTGTACCTTTGGAGCCTTTCCTGGAATTCACTCTTTAGCCCAGACTGACCTCAAACTCACAGAGATCTACCTGACTCTGCCTCCTGAGTGCTGGGATTAAGGCATGCACCACCACAGCCCAGCCTGTGTTAATATTTATTAGGAACTATTTATTGCATTTGTTGGTCCTTTATGGTGTGTGTTTTCTTAAAATTTGTTGATCGATCTTATTTATTATATTCTTTTTAGTGTGTCTGGATACATTGTGATGTTCTTTGTCTGACTCACAAAGATCAATACATATTTTGAAACTTAATTCTTATATATATTTAAGGATATAAGCTTTTCTCTAAGCATTGATTTGTTGCGTGCCACATGTTTTAAAGTATTATTTTTTATTATCTTTCAGTTTGAACATATTTATAAGTTCAATATGTGTTATGCCTTTAAACAATAGCTTTTTAATTGCTTTATTCTTAATTTCATATGTAACTTTATAATTTATCTTATTAATTTCAAACTTAGTTCAACTGTCAAAAAATAATTTCAAATAGTATTTCAACTCTGTGATATTTGCTAAAGTAGTAGCAGAGACACATATTCAATTTTGACAAATGTTCCATATTCATTAGAAAAGATTATGTGGTCTTTGCCTATGTGAGATAAGTATGTGTGTATGTCCTATATGTGCAGACCATAGATATGTTTGGGGGGTGTACACATTGTCTTTGTATATAATTTATTGCGTTCTTTAGGTCTTTTGCATACGTATTTCTGGCCTACTTCATTTAATTAATCTCCTTACATTTAAATAAGAACATTCACATTTGCAGTATGAGAGTATGTTTAGTTAACTCCCTGTGGAGCTGTATATTAGATGCACATCAAAGTAGAATCACCTGATATAAAGTCATGTCTTCTTGTCCATTTGCCTTTTTGATATGTTATCACTTATCTCTAAAATGTCTCAGCCTAAACATGTTCTTTGTATGATTCTGTTAATATTCCATGTTATATTTTACTTTCAACTTTTCTATGGCATTAAACTTGAGCAGCATAAAATTTTTTTGATTTATTTCTGGCAGTACTTTTCTTCTTAGTATTCAGTCTATTTATGTTTACTGCAGTTATTTATAATTTGCGAATTATTCTTATGATTTTTATTATTTAAAATAATTTTTAACTTTAAATATATTTTGATCATATTCTTTCCTTTCCCCAGATTAAATATGCACACACATAGATATATCTAAATGTATACATACATAAACTACACAAGATTTTTATTTTTATTTTTCAGTATTCATTTTCCTTTACCCTAGTATCTAACCTTTCACATCACCAAATCTTTTTCTGATCTTGCAAATCTCTTAAAGACTTTAAATGGGTTATTTAGCAATATAATGTTACTAATTAGGTACCAGAAGTCTGTTATGATATGGACGGTTTGTGAAAACTAAAAACCTAAAATAGAGTTCATAAGAAATGAAAAACAAACATCTGATGTTCTCTCTCACGTGTGAACAATAGCCTCTGATTTTTACATATGTGGGAGTGAGTATGAGTATAAATCATAATTAGAAAGGAAAGAAGAGTTTTATAGAAAGAAATAAGAAGGGTAAAATAACACATGACATGAAAGTAAAAGGGGACTCCTGGGACTGAAGAGAGAGGAGGGAGTTGTATGAATGAGAGGTATTGAGACCATGGTTGGAAAAAGCACAGGGACAAATAGCCAAACTAGTGAAAGCACATGAACTGTGAACCAATGGTGGAGGAACCCCCATAGAACTGGACCAGGCCCTCTGGATAAGTGAGACAGTTGATTAGATTGAACTGTTTGGGAGGCCCCCAGCCAATGGGACCCAGACCTGTCCTTGGTGCATGGGCTGGCTTTTTGGAACCTGGGGCCTGTGCTGGGACACTTTGCTCAGCCTTGGTGTAGGGAGGAGAGGACTGGACCTGCCTAGGCTGAGTCTGCCAGGCTGGGCTGACTCCACAGGGGAGTCCTTGCCTTAGAGGAGGTGGGAGTAGGAGGTGGAGCGGGAGTGCTGGGTAGAGGGGAGGAAAGACGGGGGATTCCATGGTTGATATGTGAAATTAAGTTAATTATAAAATAAAAGTACTATAAAAAAAAACTTTCACCATTGAATCACAGTTAAGAGATTGAGTTATATTCTAACTATGAGTAACTAGTTGAGGGGAAGAAAATAATCAGAAATAAGTTTAGTGAGTTGACAAGTAAAAGTGATCTTCCATGTAGATTACAAGACTTTCAGACCTGTGAAGCCTCTGTCCGTTAGTTTAGATGGCATGAGGCCATGAGATACTTACTCTCACTTCTGTTCACTGGTGCTTCACACACACCTCTGTGGAAACACTAACAGTAAGAGTTTGATGAGGCATTATCATTAAATTATACATTAAATGATGCAGTTTAAATTACATCATTTCTCTTGTTTTTTTGCCTGCATCAAACCAAATGAGGCAGCATGCACAGGGCATACACTGATCTCTGTCAGGTCCTCTGTGTACATTTAATGGCTTCCAGTTTAGTGTTTTTGTGGGATTCCTGAGTGTGTGAATGAGTGGGTCTGTTTCTTGTGCCTTCTCTTGGGCTCTTTTCATTCTGTTTGTTTGTTTTGTCCAATTCCAATGTGTTAGTTTTTGTTTTATCTTATTATATACTATATGTTTTTAGTTTTATTATTATTCTTATCCCTTAGATTTGTTTTTTAGTGAGAGAAAGGGAATGTATCTGGGTGGCAGGGGAGATGGGGAGGAACTTGGAGAAGAGAGAGGGAAAATCATATTCAGGATATATTATGTGAAAACAATCTGTTTTAAATGAATGTGGGAAATTATTAATTATAAAAAGACTAATAGGCTAGGCCAGTGTGTCTGTGGGCATACAGTGGACTGTCTAAGAAGAGAAGAGGAGAAGATGGGGGGCAGGAGGACACAACTGGCACCACTGAATCAGCAGCAGGACCATTTTCCTGAACTTGCTGCTACATTTCCTCCTTTTCCCTTCCTTGGAATCTAAGGAATTGTATCCCAAGTCCCTACTCTTTAATTTAGATGCTAATGAGCAGTGAAATGACTAAACCATGGACACGAATAAGGGGAAGATAGACAACAGAGGTCTTAAGGGGAAGCTCATGAAGAAGATAATAAATGCTTGACTAATCCAGCATCACCTGCACACCATGACCTACTTTATTCAGGGCAAAAGGACTCACTCCTCTTTCTGAACCAGGCTGTGCTCACAGACACCTGAAATTCTTGCTGTTATAGTAGTGCAAGCTGAATTAGTTCTATGAATCTTTCATGGAAACTGCCTGGTACTTAACCTCTCCTGACCTTCTGCTAGCTATGCAGAAGTAGATATTTGTCTTCTTCCTATTTGTGCTGTTTATTCCTCTTTTTTCACAAACTTCGTCCTGTACTACATTTCCTTGATTCCTAAGCAATAAGAATGTAAATGTCTCTAGAGACATATCATGCAAATTTTAACCCTCCTGAATTTCAGGTGTCAAAAGAACTTTCCTTTCCAGGGTTTCATATTTTGTTCTGAAAGCAAGGGTAAGGATTAACAGGTACAGAAAGGTACATGTACTCTTTTAGGTGAGTGGGCAGGATTATAACTGAAAGAGGAAGATCATGATATTCCTACTTGACCACTCTGTCCTTTGAGTAGCAGAGCTGATGTGAGGCAAGAATGATGCGTGCTTATACTGAAGTCACAGCTCAGCATTGGACATAACCAACTAATTTTCAATGGATAGACATAAGTTTGACATATGACTGTATTTTTGAAGTTATCTTTCTTCAACAGATGATTCCTCCATTGAAGAATTGTTTTATTAGAATCCTCCAATCCTTCTTGCTCTTAAATTCTTATCATAGGGTTCCCTGATCCCTGAGGAGAGTGATTTGAAGAAGACTTCCTATTTAGGGCTGAGTATTCTAAGACTTCTCATTCATTCCATAATTCCTGGCTGTGGATCTCTGTTTGTTCCCATCTGCTGCACAAGAAAGCTTCTCTGATTATGGATGATCAAGACACTGTAGGAAAAAGTCATTAGGAATCATTTAATTGCTACATTTTTTGTTTGTTTTAATTTTTTTTTAGAACAGCAGTATTTGGTTTTACCTTGGGCCCCTGGGCTATTTATCCACAGGTTCTGTATCACCCAAGCAATGTCAAGGATGGGTTCCATATTGTTGAGTGGTTCTTCAGTTAAATTCGATGTTGGTTGGTTACTCACACAAACTTTGTGCCACCATTGCACTAGTATAATTTCAAGGCAGTAAACAACTATAGATCAAAGGTTGTGTGGCTGGGCTGGGGTTTACATTTCTCCTTTGGTGGTATGCAGAGTAGCTTCCTATACCAAAGACACTAGCATGTAGGGGTAAAGGCTTTATGTAAGCACCAGCTTGACTTCTTCATGTTCAATGAGTTGTGTAGGTACTGTCTTCAAAAGTAGAGCCTTACTCTTAGTTTGTGGAGAGCAACCTATCATCTTGGCAACAGCCTGGGTTGCTTGGGGATTTCCAGGGAACCCTTAATGCCAACAGCTCAATTAGATGTAACCCAATCCTGATACTGGAAGACTCATTTGGGGATTAGAGATTGACCAATTGGGACTCTGTCTCTCCATTATTTATTGGATGATTTCATTTAGATCACTTTCATACATGTATACATTTTAGAAAACTTTTACTATGTTATGTTTCCACAGTATCTCTGAAATGGCCCTTAAATTTAGCTGATCTTTCTGTTCCTGCCCTTAGCCCTCATCCATCTATAATTATTGATTATAGTTCCCTTCCTAGGGAGAGCTATGTTACACCCACACACACACAACACACATTTAGTTTATTATTCTGTATGGAATTTCTGTGGTTCTACAGATTGCAGCTTGGTTATCACTGACTTAATAAATAATATTTACATATAAATAATTATATACTATATTTGTCTTTCTCATTCTGGGTGACTTCAATCAGAAAGATTTTTTTCTGGTTTTATCCATTTATCTGAGAACTGCATGATTTCATTTTTTTGGTAATGGCTGAGTAGTACTCCATTGTTTAAATGTACACACTTGCATTACCCATTCTTCTGTTGGGTGACATCTCAGTTGTTTTTTTACTTGTGGCTACTAGGAAGAGAGCAGCAATGACATGGCTGAACTAGTGTCTCTGTGGTAGGATGAAGCATCTTTGGGTATATACCCCAGAGGGATACAGCTGAATCTCGAGGTAAATCAATTCCCCTTTTTCCAGAGGGACCAACCAGACTGATTTCCATAGTGGCTGTACTTGATTGAATTCCCACCAACAATGAATGACTGTCCCTCTTCCCCTACATCCTCACTAGCATGAGTTGTCACTTATTTTATTGATCAACCCATTCTGACAGGTGTAAGATAGATTCTCAAAATGGGTTTGATTTCTAGTTCCCTGATGACTAAGGATGTCAAATATTTAAGTGTTTCTCAGCCATTTGAATTTTCTCTATTGAGAATTATGTGTAGATCAGTGCCTTATTTTTAATTGTGTTATATGTTTCCTTGATACCTAGTGGTTTTTTTTGTTTGTTTGTTTTGTTTGTTTGTTTGTTTGTTTGTTTTTTAGTTCTTTATATATTTTGGATATTAGCCCTCTATTGCATGTATAGTTGTAAAAATCTTTACCTATTCTTTAGGCTGCCACTTTGTCTGAATGACAGTGTCCTTTGCCATGCAGAATCTTTTCAGCTTCATTAGATACCATTTATTAGTTGTTGCTCTTAGTGTCTGAGCTAACACCTTTCTGTTCAGAAAGTCTGTTCATGTGACATTGAGTTCAAAGGTATTTGCTACTTTCTTTTCCATCAGGTTCAGTATACCTAGTTTTATGTTGAGGTTTTTGATTCATTTATAATTGAATTATTTTCATAATGATAAGTAGGCATCTATTTGGATTATTTGACATTGCAGCCATCTAGTTTAATAAGCACCATTTGTTATCTTTTTTACCTGTGTATTTCAGATTTCTTTATCAAAAATAAGGTATCCATAGTTGTGTGAATTTTTTCTGCAACTTCAATTCAATTCCATTGATTGATGTGTCTGTTGATGGGCCAATACCATGATAGTTTTATTACTATAGCTCTGTAGTACAGTCCTTTAAATTACTCGTGATTGTTTTAACTATCCTGGTGTGTGTGTGTGTGTGTGTGTGTGTGTGTGTGTGTGTGTGTGTGTGTTTCCATATGAATCTGAAGACTGTCATTTCAAGATTTGTGAAGGATTGTGTTGTGATTTGGATGTAGCTTGTAGTGCATCTATATATTAGTTTTGGTAGTATGAGCATTTTAATGATATTGATATTAATCATACTGATCCAGGAGCATGGAAGATCTTTTCCCTCTTCTGATATCTTCTTCAATTTTTTTCTTCAATGTATTAAAGGTTTTTTTTCATGCAAAACTTCCATAAACTTATTAGATTTACTCCAGGATAATTTATATTATTTGAGGCTATTATGAAAGATGTTGTTTCTTTATTTCTTTCTTACTCTGTCATTTATATATAGGAAAGATATTGATAACTGTGAGTTAATTTTGTATCAAGCTACTTCATTGAAAGTGTTTATCAGCTATAGGAGTTTCCCTGTGGAAGTTTTATGGTAACTTACTATCATAACATCTGGAAATGAAAATGCTTTGACTTCTTCCTTTCCTTTTTGATTTATCTTTTTGATCTCCTTCAGTTGTCTTATTTCTCTAGCTAATACTTCAAGCGTTCTATTAAATAAGTGTGGACAGAGTGGTCATCCCTGTCTTGTTCCTGATTTCAGTAGAATTGTTTTAAGTTTCTTTACATTTAAGTTTATGTTGGCTATAGGCTTATTGTAAACTGCCTTTATTTTGTTGATGTATATCTTTTGTATTCCTAATCTCCCCAGGACTATATAATGGAGAATTTTGTCAAAATGCAATAAGTATTAGATTTAGTCAAAGGTCTTTCTGCATCTGATGAGATAAGCATGTAGGTTTAGTCTTCCAGTTTGTTTATATGGTGGATTATATTTATCAGTTTGTGTATGATGAACCATCCCTGCATCTATGTGATGAAGCCTACTTGATCATTGTGGATGTTCTTCTTATGTGTTCTTGGATTTGGTTTGCAAATTCTTTACTGAGAATTTTCACATTTATGTTCATGAGGGAAAACAGTCTGTGATTCTCTTTCTTTGTATTGACATTATGCCATTTGGGTATCAGAGTAACTGTGACCTTGTAAAATGAATTGGGCTATTTTCCTTCTGTTTCTGTTTTGTGAAATAATTTGAGAAATATTGGTGTTAATTCATCTTTGAAAGTCTGGTAGACTGTCATCATAGAACCTTTCTCCAGTAATTGATGGAAGCATTTGCAAAGATCCATAGTCAAACACCAGGCCAAGTTCCAGGAGCCTACTTGAAGAGAGAGAAGAGGGATTCCATGGGCAAGGGGCATCAAGATCACAATGGGGAAACCTACAAAGACAACTAAACCAAACCAATGGGAACTCATGAAATTTAGACCAATACCTGTAGAGCCTCCATAGAACTAGACTAGGACCTCTGCATAAGGGAGAGAGTTATGTAGCTTGATCCGCTTAAAGGGCCCCCAGGCAATAGGATCAGGCTCCATCCCTAATATATGAGTGTGCTTTTTGGAGCCCACTACCTATGGTGGGACACCTCGCACAGACTTGAAGCAGGGGAACTTGGACCTACCTCTACTGAATATACCAGGCTCTGTTGACTTCTCATGGGAGGTCTTACCTTCTTGTAGTAGGGAATGGAAGGGGTTGGAGAGGAGGCTGGAGAGGAGGCTGGAGGGGCAGGAGAAGGGAAGAGGGGGATCTGTGACTGGTATGTAAAATGAGTAAAAAATTTCTTAATAAAAAAGAAAAATGTAAGCCAGGTGGTGGTGGTTCACACCTTTAATCCCAACACTTGGGAGACAGAGGCAGGTGGATCTCTGTGAGTTTGAGGCCATGCTGGGTCACAGAGCAAGTTCCAGGACAGGCTCCAAAGCTACACAGAGAAACTCTGTCTGAAAAAAAAAAAAAAGAAAAATGTAATAAAAATTTAAAAGGAGATGAATAAATATTCAAGTTAAAAGAAGTCTGATAGAATTCTGTGCTAAAATCATTTGGCCCTGGGCCTTTTTTTAGGCCGGGGACTTTGAATAACTTCTATTTCACTAGAGATTATAGGTCCTTTTAAATTGCTTATCTGATCTTGATTTAAGTTTAGTAGGTGGTATACAGGGGAAAATATCCATTTTTCAGGTATTTCAATTCAGTAGAGTATAGTTTTTTAGTATATGTTCTTATGATTCTCTGGATTCCTTGGTGTCTGTTGATATACTCCAATTTTGTCTATAATTTTGTTAATTTGTATGTTCTCTATTCATCTTTTAGTTAATTTGGATAAGGGTTTGTTGATGTTATTCATTTTCTCAAACAATCAACTCATTGGTTCATTGATTTTTGGGGGGGGGTTGTCTGTTTTTCTTTTTTATTGACTTTAAACCTGATTTTTATTATTTCTTGCCATCTATTACTTTTGAGTGTGGTTTCTTCTTTTTGTTCTAGAGTTTTCAGGTATACTGTTAAGTTACGAGTATAAGACTTCTACATTTCTCTATTTTTTTTTTTTTCAGTGCAACAAACTTGCCTCTTAGAACCACCTTTATTGTGTCCCATAAGTTTGGGTATGTTGTGTGTATCTATTATCATTCAGTTCTAGAAAGTCTTTAATTTCCTTCTTAATTTCTGTTTTGACCCACTTGTCTTTCAGTGGTTAGCAGTTCAGTTTCCGTGAATTTGTAAGCTTTCTTTGCTTCTGTTTTTGTTGATACCCAGCTTTAATCCATGGGTTCATGGAGTTATTTCAATTTTCCTGTACCTGGTCAGACTTGCTTTGTGTCAGAGTGTGTGGTCAATTTTGGAGAGAATTCCACGACGTCATAAAAAGAGGGTATATTCCTTTGGGTGAAATGTCCTGTGAATATCTGTTAGGTCCATTTGGTTTATAATATCTGTTAGCTGCAGAATTTCTCTTTCTAATTTTTGTCTGGATGATCTCTGTCTATTGGTAAGAATGAGTTATTCAAGTCTCCCTCTACAAGTGTATGAGATTCAGTACATGATTTAAGCTGTAAGAATGTTTCTTTTATAAACTTAGGTGCTCTTGTGTTTGGTGCATAGATGTTAAGAATCGCAGTGTCTCTTGGTGGATTTTTTTTCTTTGTGGAATATGAAGTGTCCTTCCCTATCTCTTCTGATTAGTTTTTGTTTACAATAAATTTTGTCAGATATAAAATAGCTATACCAGCTTATGTCTTAGGTCCATTTGCTTGGAATATCTTTTTTCCAACCCTTTACCCTGACATGATGTCTATCCTTGATGTTAAGGTATGTTCTTGGATACAGGAGAGGATGGATTCCATTTTTGCATTCATTCTGTTAATCTGTGTCTTTTTATTAAGGAATAAAGACCATCAATGTTGAGAGATAGCAATGAACAATGTTTTTGATTCTTGCTATTTTGTTGTTGTTGTTGTTGGTGGTGGTGGTGGTGGTGGTGGTGGTGGTGGTGTGTGTGTGTATGTATGTGTGTGATTTCCCTCTTTTGATTTTCTGGTCTGGGATTATTTATTCCCTGTGTTTCATTGTGTATTTCCTTGGGTGTAATTAACCTCTATAGGTTGGAATTTTCCTTCTAGTGCCTTCTGTATGGCTAGACTATTACATATTGCTTAAATTTGGTTTAAACATAGAACGTCTTATTTTTTCCATCTATTGTGATTGAACACTTTGCTGGATACTGTAGTCTGGGTTGGTATCTATGATCTCTTAGAATCTATAGAACAATTGTCTATGCCCTTCTGGCTTGTTGAGTCTCCATCGAAAAGTCAGGTCACTGTAATAGGTCTGCCTTTATTTGTTATTTTACCTTTTTCCCTGTAGCTTTTAATATTCTTTCTTTGTTATGTATGTTCACTGTTTGATTATGATGAGCTGAGGGAAATATATATAAATATATACTTATATATCATAATAATATATGTACACACACATATGGTCTTCTGTAGGCTACTCATACTTTGATAGGAATCTCCTTTAGGTTAGGTAAATTTTCTTTTATGATTTTGTTGAAAACTCTTCCTATGTCTTTGACATGGCTTTCTTCTCCTTCTTCAATTCCTATTATTCTTAGAGTTGGTCTTTACATTGTGTCCCTGGTTGTTTTGTGTCAGAATATATATACATACAAATGTATATATAAACTGTTTATTACATATATACATAATATGTATGACATTTTCTTTGACTCAGATATACATTTCTTCTAAGGTGTCTTCAGTGCCTGATAGTCTGTCTCCCATCTCTTATATTCTGTTGGTGAGGCTTGCCTCTGAGCTTTCTGTTTGAGTTCCTAAAATTTTCATTTCCATAAGTGTGGATATTCTTTATTGAAATTTATTCCATTTCTGCTTTCAGGTTTGAATTATTTAAATTAAATTAATTAATTTATTTATTTTACATCCTGACTGCAGTTTCCTTTTCTTTTTTCCTCCCATTTCTTCTCCCAACCTTCCCTTTGTCCCCCTGTGCATTCTTCCTTAGTTTCTGTTCAGAAAGGGGCAGGCCTCCCATAGGTGTCAACAAAGCATGGCATATCAAGGTGCAGTAGGACTAAGCTCCTCCCTTTGTATTAAGATCAGGCAAGGCAACCCAGTATGAGGAATAGGTTCCCAAAAGCCAGTCAAAGCATTAGGGACAGCCTCTGCTCACATGGTTAGAAGTCCCACAAGTAAATCAAGCTACACAACTATAACATATATTCAGAGTACCTAGGTTGGCCCTATCCAGGCTTCCTGGTTGTTGCTTCAGACTCTGTGAGCTCCTCTGAGCCCAGGTTAATTGTTCCTGTGGGTTTTCTTGTGATGTCTTTGACCCTTCTGGCCCCTTTAATTCTTCTTCCCTCTCTTCACCCTGGTTCTCTAAGCTTGGCCTAATTTTGGATCTCTGCATCTGTTTCCATCACTTACTGGATGAAGGCTCTCTGAAGACAATTGGGGTAGTCACCAATCCATGAGTATAGCAGAATATTATTAGGAATCATTACGTTGACTTTTTTTTAATCCAATTTTGTTTGCTTCTATCTCTGGGCCATCCAACCTCAGGGTCCTGGCAGTTTCTTCCACTATTTGTATTTTCATAAATTTCTAAGAAAGTTATTCATCTTTTTCTTTAAAGACCTCAATCATATTCATAAAGGCTTCAGATTCATTGCAACACTCAGGTCCTACTTGCTAAAGGTTGTTGGCTCTAGCAGGGACATATTGTCCTGGATATAACTGATTATGTGTTTGTGCTGATGTCTAGGCATCAGACTTTGGGAAGATTAAAATTGTAGGTGCTGATAGCTGGTCTTGCTTTTGCTGGATGAGTGTTTGTTCCTTGGGTTTTGTTGCCCTCTTTGATTCTTAGGATAGTGTGGTGGCTGTGTTTTGCCTTGTAGGATATTCTTCTGGGGTCCTGATAAGTGTGCCACAGAGATTCATGATAAAAAGGGAACTAGGTTTTGGGAACTGACACTTAGGAATTATGATGTGTTGGGAGGGTGTGGTAGTTTGAATCTAATTAGCCCCCATAATCTCATAGGTAGTGGCACTATTAGGAGGTATGGCTTTGTTGGATGGATATGACCTTGTTGAAGGAAGTGTGCCACTGTGAGATCAGACTTTGAAGTTTCCTATACTCGAGATACTGTCCAGTGTCTCAGTTGACTTCCTGTTGCCTGTAAGATGTAGGACTCTCAGCTACTTTTCCAGTACCACATCTACCTGCATGCCACTGTGCTTCCCGCCATGATAAAAATTGACTGAACCTGTGAACAAGAAGCTGCCACCTCAGTTAAATGTTTTCCTTTATAAGAATAACTATGGTCATGGTGTCTCTGCACAGCAACAGAAATCCTAACTAAGACCAAGGATGACTTAGATGGTCGACAGGAGGGAGGAAAAAAGGGAATATTCCAAAAGGATCTTCTTAGTCCCCTGGCAATTATGTCATAGAGTGAAGAGAGGCCACAGCAGGTAGTGTGCTACAGAGGTTGGGGTGAGACTGCAGAATTGTATATGGAGGGAGGAGGCAGAGTTAACATCTGAAGCTAAGGCTAGCTGGTCTATTTGTTTCTATGTCAGGCTTAGCTGGAGGGTTCCCAGAGAAAGCATACTGGAATTGGAGGCCAGGATAACAGGATGAATGGGGAAGAATTTTGAAGAACTATGTGTTCTGCTGGAGATGGGGGCAGAGAGGAAGGGAGCCCACAGAAGGCCATCTGCTACAAAGATGGGCTGAGACTGGGAGATCAGGTTTGCAGCAGAGAGGAGGTAGCAGTGTAGCTCCATGGTTAGACTACCTACTTCCCTCTCCAGAGTGGCCTGCAGATTCTCAGGGAACTCCTGCTGGAGCTGGGGACTTAGATAAAGAGGACAAGCTGGAGGGGAAGATCTGTGTGTTCCACTGGAGATGGGGGCAGGGAAGCGCGAAGGTTGCAGCAGATGTTCTCTGCTACAAAGCTCAGGATGAGATGGGGGATGAGACTTGGGAGAAAAAGGGAAAGATGAGTATCTGCAATTAGCCTACCTGCTTCCCTGGACTGAGTTACTAATAAAACTTGGAGTCCAAACAAACAGTATCAATCACTTGAAAATCAAACCAGCCCAACCAGAACAGTGATACTACATATATAATCAGTGAAGTCACTGAAAAATTAGCATACAAGTAAGAAAGGTAGAATAAGTTGTTTAAAGGGCAAAGGATCTGGCAGTTTTATAAAACAGGCATTGGAGGAAAGTATCTGAGCATTTAATTAACAAGGCTTAAATAGTCTCAGCACGATGTAGCTTTTGGGTGTTTTAAAAAACATTTTGATTACATTTCTCTGTGTCTCTGTCTCTGTGTCTCTGTCTCTGTGTCTGTGTTTCTGTCTCTCTGTCTCTCTGTCTCTCTGTCTCTCTCTCTCTCTCTCTCTCTCTCTCTCTCTCTCTTTCTGTATTGGAGGTCATAGGACAACCTGTGGGAATCATTTTTCTCCATTTCCCATTTGATCTCAGGGATCAAAGTCAGGTCTTTAGGCTTGGTGACAAGCATCTTTATCTACTGAACCATCTTCCCAGCCCAGGTTTTAATTCCATAACAGAAGTTTTTCCTTTGGAAAACATAAATTGCATTATATAAATAATAAACATCTGAAGACATCAAAAATATAAAATATAATTGAGGTAAAACAAGTATATCAAGGAAGTGGAGTGACGTAAACAGCACAGAACAGGACTGTAGAAACATCAGTCAGCTTTCACTGTCACAAGAATTATCATTATGTTTTTGAAAAGGTAGATGAAAACTCTGACCTTTGGCACCAAATAGTGAATCATTTCAAACAACAAAAAAAGAATGTTACTTTCATCTAGTGCTGGTATGGTACTTTACTTGCTAATCATAACAGTCAAATATACGCTGTGTACCATCACAAAAGCAAGGTTCAACTCAGCTCCAAAAGGTCCTTCCCATCTGAGGTCTGTGTGTGCGTGTGTGTATGTGTGTGTGTGTGTGGGGGGTCTGTGTGTGTCTGTGTGTCTGTTTGTTTGTCTGTCTCTGTCTCTATGACTCTTTCCCCCTCTCTTTTTCTCACCAAAAATTAAATGCCATTCACTTAAGTCATAATTTTATGCCCAATGAAACTCAACTATGATATTGCTCCAAAAGATTTCTGCTTCTCATTGCTGCAAGAAATAAAACATTAGCTGTATAGCAAGGTGTATCAGGAACCCTGCCTACTTCCCCAGCCTTGTCACATGACATTCACATACACATATAGTAATCTGACTAGTCAGGAATAGCAGTCATTCTGCCTCGAATATCTTCTTCCTACAGCTTATTCAGGCTATAAGACATAATTCAATCTTATCTGAATTTTTCTACCTATGGCATTCATAATTTCCAATTCCTTCCTCCTTCATAAGTCTGAATATGTTTCATTGTCCATTTCCTAGATTTTTTTTTCTGCTTCAGTAAGCCTCACAAAGGAATGATACTGTAGCTTTGCTCTCTAACTTTTTAAGGCCTGTCATGTTCCTAGCATACAATAGAAATTTGGTACATGACAGTTTGTTAGCCATTAATTTAGTTTCTGCATTATTAATTATTATTAATATCTTTAAACTTTTTCATACTATATATTTTGTTCCAATATGATATTTTCTCCCAAATCCTCCATAATCCTTATGGCCTCACTACCCACAAAACTTGTTTTTTTCTCAAAAAATATCTCCCAAAATAAAAAAAAAAAGACAAAACACCAAACCCTAATAATAAAAGCACATACAAGCACACACACCAATAATAATAATAATAATAATAATAATAATAATAATAATAATGATGATGATGATTGGTTTTGTCATAGTCAACTAACCCTGAGCCCGAGGACTGCCTTGTAATGTAGCTGATATACCAGTACCATTCCATTGGAGAAAAACAATTTCCCCTCTCCTAACAGGTATCAATTGCAAATTGTTTCTTGTTTAAGAGTGGGACTTTGTGCCTGCTTCCTCTTCACCCTACTGAGATTTTGTATAAATTTGTGCCAGTTTTGTGCATGCTGCTACAGATCTCTACAAGTTTGTGTGTCTATCAGCCCTCCTATTTCTAGAAGACATTGTTTCCTTAGACATATACACCATCTCTGATTCTAATAATCTTTCTTCCTTCCCTTCCACATAGATTCCTGAGCTTGTATGGGACAGGACTGAAATAAACATTCACTTTTGTACTGAGTCCTCCAATGTCTTGTACTCTTTGTGCATTGTCCAGTTGTGTGGGTCTCTATGTTAGTTACCACCTACTGCAAGAAGAGGCTTCTCTAATGTGGGTTGAGTGACACATAGATTTATAGACATAGCACTATGTCCTTAGGAGTCATTTTAGTGCTCTTTTCATTTACCAAACTAATAGCAGCAGGTATACCCCTAGGGTCCATTACCTAATAGCTTAAGGCTTGGGGCCACATTAACAGTGCCAGGTTCACATTCATTGATTGGGATTCAAAACCAATCACAAAGTGGTTGGTTGTTTCCATAACATTTGCACCACTATTGCAATGTATCAGTAGATCTACCTTGCAAGAAGATCACTATTGCATGTAAACAGGGTTTGTAGCTGCATGATCTAGATAATCACCTTTCCCTCCTAGTGGCTTGTATAGTACCTTCCAGCATTTTGAATGCTATTCAACAGAGGTGAAGCTTCTAGTTGGACACCAGCTTTATTCTTCCAAGTTTGATGTTATAAATAAGTGGTATTTTCAACTCTAGGTAGTTATCCTTAAATTGTGAAGGACAACCAATGGTATTTGCAATAATCTGTAGTATTTTGGTAGTTTGATGGTCCATTTTGGCCAGTTACTCAACAAGATGTAATTGATTCCTGGTGCTGGGTTTTTGCATGGTAAGATAAGCTACCTAATTGAGGTATCTCCATTATATGGTAACTCCATTTAAATTTCTTTTCATATTTTAGATCTCTAGAAGCTACTAGAAGCTTCTAGTAGATTTTCATATTGTTTTTCAAAATACTTTTAGTGAACTTCATTTTGCTATGAATTATGATTATAATTTAACGTACTGGATCTTACTTTGACGATGACTTCTTTTCATGGGATTATTTTAACAGAAACATATTATTGATAATAATGTTCTTGATATTCTAGCCATTCACCTGAGCTTTAGAGAGCAAATATTTTTTCTTCACAAACAAAATATGGATTTTACCATCTGTGATAGTTTAGTAAGAGAAGATACCAAACCTACTCAGTACAAAAAAAAATCTAATTATTAGCTGGATAAATTTAATTAATAGCAAAATCAAAAGAAATTATATGCTTTTATGTTGCCCATAGGATGCTGTGACTCTTGGAGAATGCTGTTCATGTATTAACATATCCTGTCCAATATATAACTCAAGCCATTGCAAAGTTTTCTTAATCTGCGGAAATGCTGCTGCTCAAATTTAATATGAAATCCTCTCCCAGGAAAAAGACTCTCAAGTGGGGAGATCCACTGTTAGAAGCAGAGTAGTGTAACTCTGTTCAAAATGGCCTTGCCGTGGAACTCATTCGTGGATTTTACATCCATGAAATTAGAGAAATAAGCATGCCTTGAAGTGGCTTTATTTTCTTATAGGAAGCTAGACAGCACTTCCTTGCTTTGCTGCTTCTTGAAGGTTTTTGGATCTTCAAATGGCATTAAAAGCTAGGGAATGGAAAACAAAAACTACAAGCAATTGCCTGGCTAATGTTTGTCTGAAATGCAAAGTCGAGAGAAAGTAGAACATCTTCAAAGAGTGTAATCAGCTTGAAATGAGTGGTAAAAATTCGATTATGTACCAGTGCAAATTTGTGCAACAAATTGCCCTCAGCCGTGTGTGGCCTGGGAACATATTTGCTATTTTCATATCATTTTGACTTTCAGTGGAAAAAAAACCATAAACACAAAGACCTCAAAAATATTTTTAAGGTTGTCACTGCCCATAAAATGTGCCATTCAGGAAAACTCAATTAAATTTTCTTCAAAACCTTTTACTGTAAAATTTAAACCACTTTAGAGCAACCTTTTAAATGTATATTTGTATGGTTATAATTGATGTTTCTAGAAACAAGAATATATCAAAAGAAACTACTTATCATGGTCAAAGACCTTTAGAAACATGGTATACAAAGCCAAACTTGTCCTTGGAACTTGTTCCACAGAATGTATCTGTCATGTTTGCTTTTGTTTGCTTGGTTAGTTGTTTTTGCTGGTGCTGAGGTTGGACAGAATACCTCAGAAACCTAGGATAGAACTAAACACAAGAGGGGAAAAAAGTCAATAAAATAACTTCTAATGACATTCTGCTGTACTCATAGATTGATGCCTAGCCCAGCTGTCATCAGAAAGATTTCACCCAGCAACTGATGGAAACAATTGCAGAGACCCACAGCCAAACACTATGCAAATCTCTGGGAATCATGAGCAAGGCGGAGAGGAAGGATTGTAGGACCCAGTGGTCTCAAGTGCACTTCAAGAAAACCCACAGAAATAACTAACCTGGGCTCACTGGAGCTCACAGAGATTCAACTGACAACCAGGGAGCCTGCATGGGTCTGATCTAGGACCACTGCATGTGTGTTACAGTTGTGTAAGTTGTTCTTTGTGTAAGACTCCTAACAGTGAGAGCAGGGGCCGTCTCTGACTCTGCTGCCTGCCTTTGAGACTCATTCTTTCTACTGGATTGCCTCACCCAGCCTTAATAGAAGAGGAGGTGCCTAGTCTCATTGTAACTTGGTATACCACGGTTGGCTGATATCCATTCTCATGGATATCATAAGATATCAGATACAGGCCAACCTATATCTGGAGAGAAACAAAGGGAGGGGGTTGCAAAGAGGGTGCAGTGTGTGTGTGTGTGTGTGTGTGTGTGTGTGTGTGTGTGTGTGTATGTGACAGAGAGAGAGAGAGAGAGAGAGAGAGAGAGAGAGAGAGAGAGAGAGAGAGAGAGAGAGAGACTGGGAAGAAAGGAGTGGGGAGAACCTTTGATTGAGATGTAAAAACAAACAAAAAGAATGTGTTAGAGGCTGTTTTAGGCCAACATTCACTGTAAACCTCCTTGCAAGGAAAGACTTTGTAAATTTCTGTGACCAAAGGAGATGACTATTCTACAACACATCACTAATAAGGTCAAATCTCAGTATTGGTGGACAAGTATGAAAAATCAAAACAAACAACTTTCATTGCATTTCATTACAATGTATAAGTGTAACTTTTGTTGTTGTTAATGTTCTTACTGTTTCCATTCTGTTGATTTTAGAGTACTCACAGTGATTCACGAAGAGCCAGAGCTCTAATTGATGTTAAGAGTGCCTAATATATGGTTTCTTTGGAATTAATACAATCCCAAATTTTTATTAGGTTCACTGTAATCAGAATTTTCATTGTGCACTCCATCACTATAGTTTATACAACAAAAATGTAAACTATGGATAGTTAATAAACAACAGAGATGCATTTCTCACAGTTAGCCTGGGAAGCCACGGTCAATGTGCATCATAATTTATCTTATTTATTTTATACATGGCATTTGATTTCTGTCCTCACTCTGAAGGGTTGAGGAGACTTTCAGGCATTTTTTACAGGAGTGTTAATTCATTAATGAACACATACTTACAACTAAATCATCTTCTTTGGTAATCACCTTGGGAATTAGGACTTCTGTGGATGAGTTTAGTGGAGGACACAGACAGAGTACATGGTTTATCTCTGTAGCTCTTCCATTTTCTACATCCACTATTTCTCACAGAGAGAAATAGGCTCGTTTAATATAGTTGTTCCTTAATTATCTAGACTAGAAAAATTGGTAGGACTCTATCATGGCCCAACATCTCTATAACTCCAATATTAACACAGAATTTAGCATGAAGCCACCTTAACTTGAAGATGTGTAGAGATTTTGTCATTATTCAAACCTTATAAAATACCTGTAATATCATGAAATACATACTATGCAGTACATAGTGCTCTACAATGAAACTCCATGAGAATATAAATGTAGGAACATTGTCAGTTTGAATTTCATTCATCAATGATGATAATTTTCTCAGAAGTTTTTATTTTAAAGTAGATACAAGTCTCATGAAGGCAGAACTCTCCCTATGCTGGTCTTAACACCAGTACCTATAATAAGACACAATGTAGAGTATACAGTAAAATATTATGGGCTGAATGAATGCATTTTGAAACATGAAGTCTCTTATTTCTGAGATGTTACAAGTAAAAGAAAATATAATGAATGTAAAAGAACGTGATCATTCTGATTTTATGTAATATAATTCAGATCATGACTCATTCTCCAGGTCCATATAATAAACTCTGTCCTTTGCATATATAAATCATTGCCAGCTTGTATCACATTGCTGTTTGAAATACAAATAAAAGTAGCTTAACCAACCAAATACAAAGGGATAAGCACATTCAATCCAGCTTCTATTTAAATTCTTTCCAACTTAACCCTCCCTAGTTGTGGCTACATGCTCTTTCCTGTGTCCTAGCTACATGTGCCTTTACTTAGAAACATCCACTGAAGAAAGACCACGAGTACAGTTGTCATTTATGGGAGATTCAAGTCAATGGTTAACATTACAACAGGAATTTCTCAATTCTTAACAATTCTTTGGCAATCCAAGAGAAAAGTGAGGTTGGCCACAACACAGATTTCAGAGCTACCATCAGGTCACTCGTTTTTTAAATTTACTACTTAAACCTAGTGCATATAATTAGATACAAGGATCAGAGTGATTTTCCCTTGTATCTGCCTGTGAGAATTCCAATGGAAAAAATGCTCAACCAAATTTATTGTCAATCATAATTTTTGATTGTTAAATTAATTGTGCTGCACCATCCTTCCTTACACTACTCCTTGTACCTCTTTAGACAAAACATAATCCCAGACTCTGAGGAGACATTAAGGTTTGGGCTTCTGCAAAAGTGAGCATTCTCAAAGACAGACTTTTATTAAATTGGGACTGATTGCCAATATAAGAAAGGAGTCATAGTCAAGTTGGCATGAAATATTTAAGGCATTCTTAAAGTGCCCCATTTCTATGAGAATTTATGTACTAATGAAACTTTTAAGCACAATTTTTATTTCTTTATCTCACAAAGTAACATTCAAAAATGAAAATTTATGAAATAGAGGGAAAAATCACATTTTTTTAAAACAACTACACAAAACATAACTCATTCTTTTTTGCTTTTCTTCAGGTTTCCTCTAGTCAAAATTGTTAACATCATTTGGGCAGACTCGTTGATACATCCTGGTGTTTTCCCTCTTTTTTAACGAACACACCTTAAGCATTTTCAAAGTATTGTTTTTAATTTTGCATGGTAGTTCATTAAGTAAATATACTGTGTACTTATTGGCTCTCTTACTATATATTTCATTCTAATATTTGACCTATCTAATATTTGACTGTTTAAAATAACATTTCACTGAACACATTGGTAAATAAAAATTGTCCAATATTTTAGGTAGTTGTCTTGAAATTTATCTTCAGAATTGAAATTAGTTACTCCAAAACTATGACCATTTTTCGGCTCTTGATAGTTACTAAAAAGTTGCTTCCCAAAATGTTATACTTTTCACATTGTAATTGTTTAAAATTTTACTACATTGCCTTTTTATTCTTTGATCTAAACTGAACATTTCTTCCTATGAAGCTGTTGAAGTTGGGAAAAGCAGAGTTGACACAAAGCCTTTGAGTTTGGCACAAGGTCAGTGGAGGCTTCTGAGTATTTTTTTACTTCCTATGTTTGACTGGGATGATCTGGTCTCTCTGCTACAGAGCTTATCCTTTACAGGCTGTATTCTTCTCATTACTAACAAAAATGCTTTCAAGTGATGAGCTTTGAGGCCCATGGTTATCTGTACTGAGTTGTATCAGAAACTCTCTCTCCCTCTGTAACATCTTCCTGACAGGAAACTGCGTATTTGGTGTAAACAGTATGAATACATAAAATAATGAAAAGAATATTAATTTTACATAAATTTTAAAATAAAATATAATTATCATTTCCTCTCTTCCTTTTGTTTAAAAATTCTTAATGATTTGTAGTACCATTTGTTTAACAACAATCTCTTTCAAGATGTAACATTTCTTTCTGGATGTATTGATGCATAGAATGTCATATTTATGATTTTGTTATCACCACATCAAAATATGCACACCTATAATATATCAAACCCTGAGATCCTGAGATTTTTCGTGGGGGGGAGCCATGATAAGTCATCATGTCATGAAGCACCCACTGAGAGATCTGAGTTAATAAAGCCTATTTCAGAGACTGAAGAGGTGGCCCAGTGTTTCAGAGTGCTTACTGCTCTTACAAAGGACTGAGGCTTAGTCCGCTAAGTCCACAACTGTAAGTCCAGGTCCAGGAGATTTGACGCTTTTGACTGATTTCCCCAGGCCTTTGCAGGCACACAATACATGTAGATTCATGTAGGTATACACACATATACATCAGAATAATAAATAAATCTTAAAACAAAAGAAAAACATATATTCTGTCCAGTGTAAATAGATCACAATATATTTCATAGTTCTGTTATTAAATGTTCAATATTTTCTTCAAGTTTTTATGTGATTTCCTCATATATAAAATTTCTTTTTTTATTTCACATTTTTTTTCATTTTTCTTTATTAAGAAATTTTCTACTCACTCCACATACTATCCACAGATTCCATCCTCCTCTCTCCTCCCACCCCCAACCCTCTTTTCCAAGGCCCCTCACATCCCGAAATCCCACAAATTGAGGTCTCCCACGGGGAGTCAGCAGAGCCCAGTACCCTGAGCCTAGGTAGGGTCAAGCCCCTTCCCACTGCACCAAGGCTGTGCAAGGTGTCACACCACAGGCACCAGATTCCAGAAGCCTGCCAGGGACAGATCCTAATCCCCCTACCTGGGTGCCTCCCAAACAGTTTGAGCCAAACAACCGTCTTCCGTATCCAGAGGGCCTAGTCCAGTCCCATGGGGGCTCCACAGCCACCAGTCCACAGTTCATGGGCTTCCACTAGTGTGGCCGGTCATCTCTGCACGTCCTCCCATCATGATCTCGACGTCCCTCGCCTGCAGTATCTCTCCTCTATCTCATCAATTGGATTCCCAGAGCTCAGCCTGGTGCCTGGCCTTGGATCTCTGCATCTGCCTCCATCTGTCACTGGACAAAGGTTCTATGATGATGGTTAGAGTATTCACTAGACTGGTCACCAGAGTGGATTAGTCCAGGCACCCTCTGGATCACTGCCAGCAGACCAAGGTGGGGTCAACCTTGTGGATTCCTGAGAGCCTCCCCAGCACCCTGCCTCTTCCTATTCCCATGATGTCTTCACCTATCATGGTATCTTCCTCCCTGCCCTCCCACTCTGTCCCTGTACCAGCTTGACCCTCCCATTTCCCTATGTTCTCATCCCCCACTCCTTGCCCTCTGCCACCCCCACACACTTAGTCCACTCATATAGATCTCATCCACTTCTCCTTCACAGGATCATCCATGTGTCCCTCTTAGGGTCTTTCCCTGTTAGCTAGCCTCTCTGATGTTGTGGGCTGCAGTCTAGCCATCCATTCCCTCGCATTTAGTATCCACTTATGAGTAAAGACACACTATGTTTGTCCTTCTGAGTCTGGGTTACCTCACTCAAGATGATATTTTCTGCTTCCATCCATTTGCCTGCAAATTTCACGATATCATTGTTTTTTACTGCTGAGTAGTACTCCATTGTGTATATAGATCCATATCTGTCACCATGCACAAAACTCAAGTCCAAGTGTATCAAAGACCTCAACATAAATCTAGTTACACTGAACTTGATAGAAGAGAAAGCCTATAGGAGGTCGTCTGGAACGAATTGGCACAGGCGATCACTTCATAAATATAACACGAGTAGCATAGACACTGAGAACAACAATTAATAAATAGGACCTCCTGAAACTGAGAAGCTTTTGTAGAGCAAAGGACACAGTCAATAAAACAAAACAACAGCCTACAGAATGGGAAAAACATCTTCACCAATGCCATATCTGACAGAGGGCTGGTCTCCAAAATATATAAAGAACTCAAAAGGCTAGGCATCAAAATACTGAGCAATATAATTTAAAAAAATAGGCTACAGAGATTAACAGAGAATTCTCAATAGAAAAATCTCAAATGGCTGAAAGGCATTTAAGGAATCTATCAGCATCCTTAAGTCATCAGGGAAATGCAAATCAAAACAACTCTGAGATACCATCTTACACCTGTCAGAATGGCGAAGATCAAAAACACTGAAGACAGCTTATGTTGGAGAGGATGTGGAGCAAGGGGAACATTCCTCCACTGTTGGTGGGAATGCAAACTTGTGCAGCCACTCTGGAAATCAGTATGATGGTTTCTCAGAAAATTGGGACTAATTCTTCCTCAAGACCCAGTTATACCACTCTTGGGCATATATCCAAGGAATGTTCAATCTTTCCACAAGGATACATGCTCAACTATGTTCATATCAGCATTGTTTGTAATAGCCAGAACCTGGAAACAACCTAGATGCCCCTCAACTGAAGAATGGATAAAATCTCTTTATTTGAGTACTTGCATATGAATTTGCAATCCCTCAGAATGAATTCTTAGATGGATTTCTAAGCTAAAATTGTGAATATGTTTTGAGAGCTTCACTTCTTCTATTAGAAAAGAAACAATAGATGGAAAGATATAACACAAAATACCATGACAATTTCATAATTTCAAATACTCTGTTATGATTGTTTTGGGGTGTAAGTGAATTAGACATACAATGAGCAAAACTCAAACTACTTAGATTCATTCTGATTAATATTTATTTACTGCTTATGAAATGACTTTTTAAACAACAATTTATTCAGTTTTTTTAAAAAATATGGAGAACAAAAGTATAGTTTTGTTTTTGAAATTTATTAAAGCAAAATCAGTGTATGCTACATTTATTCCAGTATTTTAAAATATTTCTGTACAAAATTATAAAAAGTGACTTAAAAAAATTAAACTGTCCTGTCTTTCACGGATAAAATTATACAAGCCATTACAGTAAGCAATGTAAATGCACACAGAGTTCCATCTCTACAATTATATATAAAAATGTAATTTTCAGTAAGAAAGCAATCTTAATTTCTAAATAAAGTAAGAACAAAGAAATTTCAGGTTTAATCAACTTATATTCAGGGTACACATCCTGCAACTCCAGTGAATGCCTGAAACTGTATATAGCATATGCCTTATAATGTATTATACTATGTTTCTTCTATTCTCTATATACATTCTTATTATAAGGTTTACCTTATAAATTGGGCATGTAGGAAACTGACAACAATGATGTCAAATAGAATCATTATAAGAAAATATCCTATTAGAAGTTATGTGTGCCTTCTCTCTGTCTTTCCCATTACTGCACTGCACTCTATGCACCCTGGATATGAAATAGTATTTAGATCGGCAGTTCTCAAACTGTGGGCTGTAACCTTTTTGGGAGTTGAATCACTTTTTCATGGGAGTCCCCTAAGACAATTGGAGAACACAGATATTTACATTAATTCATAAATGTAACAAAATTACAGTTATGAAGTAGCAACAAATATAATTTTATGGTTGGGGGTCACCACAACAAGAGGAACTGTATTAAAGTGTCAAGCCCGAGAAAAGTTGAAAACCACTGATTTAGATAAAGCAACCCATGGCCTCCCTTTGGAATATCTGAATTGCACATACCATTTATTCTGTACTTCAGAATATTCAGAAAATGATAAGAGTTACTTGGCAGAAGCACTGATACCAAAAGAGTTAATCTGATGATTACAATGTCACAAAGTGACAAATAGTCAAGTAGTGTGACGGTGATGATGTGTTGGCAAAGGATGATTTATATCCAGGGAAGAATAGAGCAGGATGGCCCAGAGTTTTATCATGCTAAGCCAGACACCAAGCAATTTAAAAATTATCAATTATTTATAACAAGAATCTTCTATTTAATATTACCAAGCCAGACTTGACTACATCTTTCTGAAACCATAGAAACTGAACCCAGAGATGTTGATGAGCAAGACACTACAGCACTATGTACCTAGAGCAATATCAAATGGTATGATTTTATTTAATCACAAATTTGTTGATCATGTAAAATATATTCTCAGTGATATAGTAGATTCTACTGGTTTTAGTTAAGCTTAAGAATATCCGATCTAATGAGGAAACTACATGAGTGAAAACTATCTAATTGTACATCATTATATATCACAAAAAATAAATCAGTTAGATATAAAGGGAGAACCTAGTGATTTACATATTCCTAGGTCAAGCTAGATAATCCAATAGTAAAGAATATTTTCATATATTTTTATAACACTTAAAATATTTTATTTTATGCTTATTTTTTTCAACAAGCATCAATATATTTTCTTTCAGATGAATATAGGTCATTTCTCTTGTCATTAATTCCCACATTTCATTCTGGACAAATAATTACCGTTTGGTACCATCAAAACAAATAGTCACAGGTTATTTTCTGAGTCACTTCACAGAAAATTGCTATTAGAGTATGGCTTTGCCATTTTTGTGACCAATTTACAGATTTGTGGGGTACAAAGGGTAGGGCAATATGTTGTATATTTTTTCACGCATCACATAGAAATACTAATGTACAGAGCCACCTTGACAAATACGTACACACGAAGAGAATGCATTTCATATGACCATTTAGAAACAATCACCACCAATTGCTTTGTTTTGTTCCTAAGGAAGACAATTTCTCTTTCTCTCGGCATTCCTTAGTTCCCTATAGTTCTTTGTGTAGGACTTAAGTCTCAGGGCCTTACCCCAGTACACTTCCTTGGGGTTACCCTTGTTCAGCCACATTTAGATGTTCATGTTGGTAAGACTTTGTAGATAACGCTTCTGATGTTACTAGAAGACAAATCCCATTTCAAACTCCCTGATTCTCTGGCTGTTAAAATCTTCCTGCCCCGCTCTTCTTCAGTGTGACCTGAACCTAATATACGGGAGTGTTTTGTAGATTTATGCATTGGGACTGGATTCCATCATTCTACATTTTGATTATTTGTAGTTTTCTATAATGGTCTCCAGCTGTTGCAAAGAGTTTTCCTTCATGAAGGGTGGGGACTATACTTATCTGTGGGGATAAGGGTAAATATTTAGATTGTATTTATGGATTATGCTGGTTTAGTAAAGTGGTTTTAGGTCAACCCTGAAAACTTACATACATGAAACAGTATACAGACTGAGCAGCTTAATATATAATATTATATATATATATATATATATATATATATATATATATATATATATATATGCATGTGACAATAATTAATGGGAAAAGGTGCTATGAATTTGAAAGAGAAAAAAGAGAGGTATAGGGGAGGGTTTGGAGTGAAGAACAAAAGTGGAAAATGATGTAATTCTACTATAGTCTCAAATATAAAAGAAACAAAAATTTTTAAAGTTGAGAGAGGAGAGAAATGCATGTGTGCTTATTTCTCTCTATATCTATCTTATATAGCATATATCTTATATATAAGAAAGAGAGAGAGGAGAACAATGTCTCTTTCCAGTTATTTAGAATCTACCAGTCTTATATAAAATAACAACCATTAAAACCACAGGATAATAAATAACTTGCTATCGTTGTTGATATCACTGTTGCTGGAGTCCTTTATATTTCCAGTTTTGCAGCCTCCAGATGGACAGAAAGATTAGGGCCCTAAATGCACACCATGAATCCTTGTTGCCTGGGGACAGTGACAGGATCTAGGATCACAGATGACCACATCAATAGGTTCAGTGTTAGAGTGAATTTTGACTCTTTGTCATGCACAGTGACCACTCAGTCAGTACACAGTTAATCTGGAAATACACCATTCTCTTATTCTTCTCACTATGGTTAAGCTAGCCAAGTCCCCAGCAACCCTGAGACAGACCTATAATACTTCCTCAGTATGACTTTTAAAGCATCCTGGGTGCATCCTTATTTAAGATTTAGCTGTAAGCCCATTAGAAAATAATTGTGAATGGAGAGTTTATCAATAATCTCTGAATGAAAATTCTGTTGCCCGTTTACATTTTCATGCACCACAGCAGCCTATTGCATAGCCATGATGAACTTGAGTCTATTACATGTTTTTAATCTTGCCTATAATCTAGGCAGTAAAAGGTTTAGGGAATGTCATTAAGCATTATAGCACAAGATGTCACTAATACCCTTAACCTAAATTCATTGTCTTATGGCAGACAGTTTAAAAAAGCAATATGTCAGTCTTAGGGCCAGATGGATGGTAAGACATTAATGAATGCACCTCGCTAGAAGAACTTTGAAAAACTGCCAGAGCACAAGCTTTACCTTTGAGATTCTGGTTGGGGTAATACAGAGTGAAAGCCTAAACGTCTAGTTTTCAAAAATCTCTATATCCCTATGGAATCTCAGTGGGAGTAGTACAAAGGGATTAGTTTAGACTGAAGATGCATTTGTACACATAAACACAGGTAAAAAAAAGAACAAAGTCATTTGTAAATTGTTTTGTCTCAAGGGCCTTCACAAGCCTATTTGCTTGTCTCTGTGGTAATTTTAAAATGAACAATATCATATTGTTGTCATTGCTTTTTAACACTTCATTTTACTTCTCAACTTAACATATAATCGCTACTGAAATAAATAAAGTATTGTATTGTTTTTGCTTTTAACATTCTATTTGAGTTCTCAGGTTAGAATATATTTTGTACCAAAACCAATAACATAGCTATCATTCATGGAGCATCTATCAAATAGAAAGCATCAACTTGAGTTAACACTGTAAACTTTATCTTGTTTAATCCTTATAGTCCTTGGAGGTAAACATTATTATATCCATTTTACAAATTAGGAATCCAAGACTCAACAAAGGTAAAATAATTTTTGTTAGATCACCGCAACAGATTAATCCATGTATAATCTTTCCCAATCTCTCAAGCAAAATTTTGTCTGGTTCCATATTTGCTTTTTCTGGAGTGAAGACACCATGTTTCCCATTGCAGAGACCAGCCTTCTCACTAGTTAATATAAAGAACTAAATGCTGATACAGTAGTCTGTATTTTGCCTTCATAAAGTTTGAATAGTGGGAAGTAAAACTTGAGAAAATTCATCAAAAATATGTACTAACTACTTTTTTTTTTCCTCCTAGAGGACTTGGATCCAGAACAAAATGCTTCCTCCCAGCAAAAGAGCAGTAGCAGAGACATTGAAGCCATAAATATGCCTTGGGGATGACAGTTTGCAGGATTTATTGAACATAAATCATCCCAGAAAACCTTAAATCTCATGCCTTGCCATACAGCGTTTTAGCAGAATTACAAAGTCACTTGCAAAGGAGTGAAATTACCTGCTTACTTTGTTCTTGTTTTTACAAGAAATAGATTTCAGGCCAGAGTCAGGTTTGTATCTATTTTGCTCACAATCTCTTATACAGTACTTTTTACAGTTTGGATCACACACTGTCCCTAAAGGACCATAAGCTAAGGGTTTGAGTGCCAGACTGAGGTGCTGTGGGAAGGAGATGGAAGAGCTAGAGTTTGGGCTCCTGAGAAACAAACTACACAACTGGTGGCATGCTTTGAGAGCATTATTGAGACCCTGGCCTCTCCCTCTCCTTCTTTGCTTCCCAGCTCCCAGGAAGTAACTATGTGTATTACACCACACACTCCCCATCATGAAACTCTACCTCAGCACAGGTCAAGAAAGCAAGGAATAATGTAAGCATGGACTGAAGCCACTGAAACTGCAAGCCAAAATAAATCTTTCCTCCATTTAATTGGTTAATCACAGGTATTTTATAACAACGAAATGCTGACTGACACAATAGATGTCATGGAGAATTGGGTAAGAAATGCATCAAGAAATAATCCTTTTTGATGAAGAAATAAATGTTTTTAATACTTTTGTGACATTCTACCTCTATTAGTTTTTATAGAAAATTGAAAATAGACAACTTGTTCCCAAGTCAAACAAATTAACCGGATTTAGAGTCAAGAATACATTTTGATACAAAATATTACAATGCTTTGATGCATGCCTACAAACTACCTCATCAACTCACTAAGAAAACATCTATGTTTTTTATAATATCACCATAACAATCTTCTTTTAGATTTTGTTTGTCTTCTCACTTTTTAATGGCTTGTGTTGCCCTGTACGCATAGAGCTTACATTATACTTAATCAAAAATCAGATACTATGGAAAATGGGACAGGTAGGAATCAGAAAATATACATTGAATCCTCAAGTTTCTCACCTCCATGACCCAAGCCAGTGACTTAGCCAAAAACCTAATTTCCTCATCTCTAATATAGATAGATAGGGAAAAAGTAAAATAATGATAGAATTTTAAAACAAAGAAAACAGTACTTTTAAAACATAATACAAAGGAAACTGATCTCATGAAATAATCTATGACAAGAACAATAGGTAATTTTTGAAAATTCTATAAAAATATCAATTTATGGTCAAATTTAAATAATTTAGAAGTCCTATATTCACAGAAAGGAAATAGTTAGGACATTATTAGGTCATTACTTCCCTCAGCTAGTTTTGCTATGTTTGTTTTTTTTTTTTTTTAATGTAAGCTCTATTGCTTAGATACTGTTACAGAATACTTTAGAAGATGGGGTAGAGCTTATTCAATTCAAAAGCACTATTTGGTCTGAGGGTGAAGCCCAGTGGTAGAGCACTTCCTAAGTATATACAAGACCCGGCTTTTGGTCTAAAGTTGGTTGTAAGATTAGGTTTACCTTTAGAACAATAAATTTTGTCTCTTCACTCTTCAAATATTTGTTGATAAATAAATATTATCAGTGACAATGTTTCAAAATGAAAAAAAACCAACATCATTTGCTGAGAATATATAATATGTTGACTTTGTGTGTACTGATAATATATTATCAAAAATGTGTGCAGTAAAAATGGCAGACATGGAGTTGAAGAGGTGGCCCAATAGATAAAACCACTGACTGTTTTTTGTAGAAGTTCCTGGTTCAGTTGCCAAGAACTACACCAGGTGACTCACATGTGGTGCACATAAACTCACATAGATGCACACCCAGACTCATAAAATAAATTATAGAAAGATAGAAAGATAGATAGACAGATAGATGATAGATAGATAGATAGATAGATAGATAGATAGATAGATGAAGGTAGATATACCTATTTTTAAATGACATGATTGAAATAATAGATCAAAATAATATTAATAGTTTCAAATTTTAATACTTATTAGTAGAAAATTAAATATTCACAAAATTTGAAAGGATATTGAATACCTAAACATTTTCTACCAACCTGATACATTTGGCATTATGCAGTTTAACAACAAAAACAGCAAAACATACATTTTTAAGGTCATATAAACAAGCTTATCTAAATAGAACATATGTTGACCTACAAAATAAATCTACAGATTGCACTCATATAGACTATAGGCCTGGGCCACATGGAAGATAAGCATAAGTAGCCAAAACTCTGAAAATTCTCAGATATTTTGAAATTAAATGCCATTTTCTAACCATATCATGGACCACAGACAAGAATATTTTGAAAACATATAGTAATAAAAAAATCAAATCAGAAAGTATCAAAATGTATAGACATACAAACAAAGTGACAGAAAACTGTTGAAAAGAAGATCGTGTATATATAATAAATCACTAGTTTTTCTTTAAAAATTTTTGATAATTTAACAAGGAACACAGTCTTGTCAACAAAGACAGCTGGGAAAAAATTAAGTTCATTTGAAAACACTGTATCAACTCTTATACAGAACACAAAAACTAACATTAAATTTATTATGCACCTAAACAAAAATGACTAAACTAAAAAAACTTCTGGAATGAAATAAAAATAGACAAAAATGTGTTAGGATACCAATAAAGCATCTAAATGATAAGTTGAATTCCTTTCTTCTTAAAACCTCATTAATAAAACTAGACAGTAAGCTAAGACTCAACAAAATTGCTTATTTTTTGACAAGGTTTCATACCCAGAATATGTATTTTAAAAATACAGAAATTCTACAATTCAATTATTTCAAAATAAGAAAATATTTCAAATAGATACACTTTGAAAAATAATAATGTATACACGTTGTTAATTAGCATCTAAGACAGTACCTGCATCACAGATCATGAAGAAAATAAAAAGTTAAACCACTAGGAGATAGTTTTAGATATTAGTTATAGTGAATAAGATTAAGACTGACAGTACCAATGTGAGAAAGCTACAAGGCATCTATCACTCTAGACCATCCATAGGAATGTAAAATGAATAAAGCCAGTTCATTAACTAGTGAGTCTATATTTCAAAAGTACAGTCTTATGATCACAAAACCTATATTCCTAGTCATAATTATTTACCATAAAGGAATGAGACTTAACACCACTCACAATACATAGTCACAGATATCTAAAGCAGCTTTCTTCATAATAGCTTCATAATAGAGTGATTCATAGAACATAAATGGAATGAGTCTCCAAAACAGTATAGGGCACAGGAAGCTGGTCAAAAAGCATGCGCATTTCACCATGACAACCTAGAATAAGAAAAATTCTATCTTTGTTGAAAGATGCCATACCAAGTGTGGTGGCACGCTGGCCACAGAAAGACATAGGGAACATTTTAGGGTAATGGTGAGGTTTTGTGTTAAGATTGCAACAATCAATGAGAACAGCTATATCAAAGTGTATTAAACTATCCCCTTAAAAGGATTGCAAATTATTATGGGTAAGTTTTACCTCAATAAATGTGTCTTCAAAATCTACATTTACAAGGTGTCATTTTGCAGTCATACCTGAGACAAGCATAAGATAAAATAAAAGTTTTGTACCCTTTTTTGAAACAGGTTTCCCAGACACATTTTTGCATCTCAATATTAATGAGTGTAGTTTACCATGGGGCAACTGTAGATAGACTTCAGTAGTGGAACTGAGGATAGGAGAAGCATGGCAGAGAGAGAAGAAATAAAGTAAAATATGTCCCACCCTTTAAGCTGAGTGTGGCATGTGAGAGCCAATACAATACACACAGCTTGTCCATGTAAGAACTCTGAATGAAGATGACTACAAGCATATTTGGAGATCTGTTTCTGGAAACCTTCAGAACAGTACTAACTTAATACTTCCAGCCTGCTGCACAGGAAGCAAAACAGACTTTACTGAACCAACAAGTCTTTCAAGAAAGCAATGGTCTAACAATGTCGACTGAAGTCATAAGAGAGCAGAGATTTAAGGGAGACTTTGTCCAGGTCTGTTGCAGCATTCCTGCAAGGGCATACACAACAATCTGCGCACAATGCTATTTCATGAAACTTTGGACATTGGCATTTTTGAGTTAAGAAATACTATGGCTCCTTTATATGATATAAACATCTTTTATAATTATAATGATGGAAGCTAAAAGAACTGACCCAAAATTTGAATCAAGTTTCTATAATTCAGAAACACTGAAATGTAAATACTATCAAGTTCAGCCATCATATTAAACATTCATTCATGGATAGGGTAAAAATTAGAAGCACCACTCATAAATGTGGAATTATTCTTCTTTCAGTGGTCTTTATTCAGCGTAGGACATTTTTCCTGGCTTGCTCATTACCAGCAATGTATTTAGGATAAATGTAATATTTAAGATGCTTAGCTAATAAAGCCATTAAACTATTATTCTGTGGCAGGAGATCCTAAAATAATTGCAGAGCTTTGGGATAAATAATATAAAATAGATATCACATATGAAATGAAGCAGTTCCATCTGCTTCTCTGTGTGTACAAATATAAGTCAGCAGAACCTATGGCTGTAACTATTTGGATATTAGACATATTTACATTTCAAAATGAATATAGATTCCATATGTTTAATCTCCAACACACTACTTTTGAAATCAGTTACCTCAAGACAATTATCTGGATCAAATGAATCAGCCCCTAAGGCACAATATCATACACAGTTACATAATAAGTTCATTTTTTTTTCTTGTCACATTAATTATCACAACATTACATTTTGTAATTTGAAACTTCTTTCTTGCTTTGTGAAGTCCTGGTTGCACAATTCAGAGGAATTTGAGATGAACTCTCATGCCAGTATCTATAGAGGTGGAAAAAGTTTGCTGGTAACATTGGACCTTTATAATATGCTCAAAATATCATTCCCCATACTTTCAGATGAAATATTTTGTTGTAGTTATTGTTTTATCTGTTCAGTTTTTGTTCCAAAATTAAAGTGCATAAATTATACATTTATAACAATTATTAAACATTATTAAATCTTTGTTGAAATGATTAAATTGCAGATAGTTAAGTATATAATAGATACAGCTTAAAAAGTAATCATAAATTATTTAAGAATTTTTTTACTAACTCAACTAATTAATGACTTTGGTCCCACTTATCATTTCATGCATTCTGAATCATTCAATTTCATTGTTATATATAATGGAAACTAAACTTTTGCTTCCAGTGAAAAAACTGTATGTACATTTTGACAAATTTCTTAGTCAACATTAAATCCCACTTAGAAATAATCAGCCTATTTATAGACAATATGAAAATGTACTAAGATATGAATAATAAATAATGGGATGATATTGAACATAAAGTATATCATAAAGTTATATAATATGCATATATGAAAATGACATGATGAAACCTATTATTATATATAATTATTATACACTAACAATAAAAAATTAATGCATAGGATTCACTGTCTACTTAATTGCTCTTTCTAATTTACATAATCATTTTCCTCTCAATTTTCCACAGTGGATTAATGTAACATAAATTTCATTTAATGTGAAAGAATGTATTCTTCAATTTTTTTTTTAAAGTAACAACTCAGGAAAATAACTACACAAAATAACATAATGCATTAAAATGCAATACATATCCCAAGAAGATATATAGACTTTTCAAAATGTAAGTTCCTTTCCCTTTCAAGGGCTCTGAAGAACTGAGCCAAAGGTACTAGGTGATAGCAATCGAATAATATGTGATCATCTGTCACTGCCAAGGAATTTCAAAGTGGGCTTTAAAATGTTTGTTTGCTTAGTGACTTCATTGATTTTCTTTTTATCTTGTGTGTATAAGTGTTTTGCCTACATTTGTGTTTGTGCAGCACATGCAAGCCTGATGTCCTAAAAGGCGAGAAGAGGGCTTTGCAGTCCTTGGAACCAGAATTACTAATGGTCATGAGACATCACGTGGTTGCTGGAAAGAGAATCACAGTCTTCTGCAAGAACAGCTAGTAAGATCTGAGCAATCTCTCCTGCCCTAAAGTGATAGATTTGTTAATAAAATGTCTACCTCTCTGTATAACCCAGATATAAAGCACAACTAAGCCATCATTGACTCCTGTTTCTCTCATGTCTCGTGTGGTGACAAATGAATCCAGGGCTCCACCTTTGCAGTAATACCCAGGATTTAACCATTCCTTGCTGGTGACACTGCAACCACCTTGATGTGAATCTGAAACACCATCATCTCTCGCTTTCATTGTTACAGCAGTTTCACACCTGGTCTTCCTGCACCCATGCTTCCCTTTTATATAATTTAGTTCCATCATGTAATTTATCTGCTCAAAATCCTATGGGTACCCCTTTTGTAGTCAAAATCCTACTTAATTTATGTCTCATTTTATCTTTCTCTACAGGCTTCACTCTGCTCTAAATCCCCATGCCTACACCTACCTGGCCTTTTGTGTCGCTATGCTTGCCATTGCACTGATGTCCATTATACCTAAGTGTCTACCTCCTTTCCTTCTTCCAACATGCACCATGGGAGAACCAGTTACCAACATGAACAATTAACTAACAAATCTCGTACCCTTCAGAGCACTTATTACCACAAAGCATACAAAGTACTTATTTGAGCAAGGGTTGTCTTCTCCCATGATGTTCTAAGATCCATGAAGTCAGGTATTCTGTCTTGATTTTTTTTTAGAGCTGTGTCTTTAGACTCTACACAGTGCACAGAATATAGAAAGCATGCAGTAAATATGTCCAATGAATAAGTTTAAATACAGGGGAAAGGTGGAGTAGACACCCACTTCCCAGGCTCCATAATTCCCTTCTCAGAGGCACATCTGAAACACGCAAACTATGGGCTTGGTATATAAATGTGGTAATTCATGTATATAAGTAGGATCATTCAGAGAGCATAGATTAGATTTGTGATGTCATATAAAAGTGTTACATTGGGGGCTGGAGAGATGGCTCAGAGGTTAAGAGTACTGGCTGTTCTTCCAGAGGACCTGAGTTCAATTCCCAACAATCACATGGTGGCTCACAACCATCTACAATGAGATCTAGTGCCCTCTTCTGGCCTGCAGGCTGAACATTCACTGCATTCATAATAAATAAATAAATCTTTTAAAAAAATAATAATCACTCAGAAGTTTATAAAAAAAAAGTGTTACACTGATATCCTTCAACATAAAATTGAATACTATTTACATTTCAGTGTATTACCTGCAGAAATGGTCTATAAGACTTTCTAAAAACTCTTTTCTTCTGTGTGCCAGTTTGTAGAACTCACTAAATTATTTGCAAATTGTAAAAATGTGACCCCCCCAAAAAATACCTGCAAGAACTGAAAATGTGAAGTATAAGCATTATTTGCCCTCTGCCATCTCCTTCCTATTTCTGAAAGTATTCATTTAATTGTGACTAAATTTAAGCCAATATAAAATTATGGAGTTATGCTGGACATAAAGTATGTAAGAGGTCTTCAAGTCTCTGCATCCTAATAAATTGCCATGTCCTTCAATGGACTTCACTCTGTGTTGAACTTAATTTACAGTGTGCTACTACTGCAACTTCTACCAGAGCACATCCACAAACTCCATTGAATGATTCAACTTTTATCCAGCAGATATTAATTACATACTACATAGTCAATTGTAGAAAAATAATCCAATCTTCTCTAACTTCATATGTCTCTGAAACTGAAATCCATTCCACAAGCCCTAGTAACCCAGGCAATTCTGGTCTGTCTAGGGGTCTTTTCATCCTGTTCCAAAGACTGCATAAAACTTCCACAGGTCATGTATAGTGCTCTGGTTTTATTTGGAGATGGCACCTGGTTTTTCACTCACCATCATCCCATTCTCCCATCTCCAGAGACCCACATCCCATCTGGTCACCCACAGTCCCAGTCTTGTGGATACATCTGTCTCTGCACTGAACTCAACATCGTAACTTCATTACTCATGTCCTATATACCCCCACATACCTATCTGAACTCTTTTAAAGCCGTGCAGTTCTAAAAATTCCACATACTAGCAAGGGTCTTATGTTCAAAGAATTCCTAAAAGCTCTTTCCCATGGACATACTACTATTAACCATTACATTTCTAACAAACAACAACAACAAAAACCTCCTTTACTCTGTGATATAAATAAGGTGTACCTATTTAAATGTGCAAGGTGGGACTAGCACTATACTTTCTTAACTTGCCCAACAATCTGCTATATGTATGATGCAAAATATGTGCCCTAGTGCTTCAAGACTTCTATTTCAGTACTAATTTTTCAAACTTTAAGAAAAAAAGATGAGCTCCTTCATTGAAAAAATACTACAAAACAAGCCCTAGTGAACTAAAGAAAATGAAATGAACTTTAAAATTAATTAGCAGAAGGAAAAGATAGATGAAAGAGAGTAATGAGAGTTTAGTGTGATCAAAATATATACACTATATGCATGTAGTGATCAAAAAGCATATGAGTGGCTGCCTGAAGTTATAAGATTTGGAGGCATTACCAGAGATGCTAACAGTGCACAGGTAATTTGTAGGAGGGTGATAAATATGTTTCTTAATATTACTCATCTTAATGGTGATGTGTACACACCCACAAATATATAGCACTGGGTACTGTAAGCTTCTATAGTTTATTGTATGTTCAGTGTACACCACAAATATAGTTTTTTGACAATACGAAGTATTTTAATGCAAAGTACACAATGTTTTGCTGATAATTTGTATTTCATAACCCTTGTAGAAAATGTGGTGATGATGATCAGATCAGACTCGGCTAATGACGAAGTGTTCTCAGACTGTACTGGAAGAACATGAACAAGGTTCTACTAAAAAAATTGTAGAGAGTAACTTCTCTTTCCCCCTGCCTCTTTCAAGTGATGATTGTTTTGAACATTATCAGAACATGGGCTTATATCAATTAAGAATATTACATGAGTAAAAGGTCATTAGAATACCAGGAAACATCAGGAAATACCAAGCAGAACCCGGGACCTGCTTTTGTGTAGAAACTTCAGAAAGCAAGAACATAAACAGAGTTTTAGATTTGTTTGAATAATAAAATAGTGCAAGACAGAAAATTAAAACAGATGTTTGAGCCATCTTTTCAATTTCCCCATCCATTCAACATTATACAGACAATAGCTTTTGCATTTTGTATATTTGTTATGTACATCTATAAGAAAACTCAATTCATCACCTAATAACATAAGAAGATTCTAACTGGACCCATATAAAAATCGTTTGAGGCATTTTCAATGGAAATTAAAGTTAAAATGTTGAAAGTTTCCTAAACATGCAGCAAATAGTTTCCTAAAAGGAGATTCTAAGCAGGAACCTGCAGTAATTCAGAATTACATCACCGCTCTATATATTGCTAAACTACAAGTCTCGTACTTATCAAACTTGAAGACATCTCTGTCTCCAAATCAAAAATCAGTTTGCAAATAGTAGTTTGGTAAATGACCTTGACTGTGACATTGGTATATCAACAGTGACAATCAGAGCTAACTTCAACCTAAGCAAGGACTAGAGTTGAAACCTGCATGGTACTCTGAGGAATCCTGAACATAAAATGTTAACAACCTGCTGAGCAAATGTCACACTATGCACATTCTCCTGAAACTTTGTTAGAAAATGAACAAATACATAAATAAGTAAATTTGATATGAAAATTGGATTTCAGAAAGGTTGCAAGGTTAATTTTGACCATAGCAATTGTGTTCTTATTCAGTGTAGTTTTTTAGCAGCAACTGAATGATAAAAAAAAAAAGTCCTGGCAATATTTCTTCAGCAGTCACTTTGCTCCCTTGTTTGATTAGAAGAACCTAGGATCAGAGACCACTAGATCTAGAGCTGGTATAAGAAGCCCTAACACAGTAGCTTTCATAAGAAAGCAGTGTCGACCAGGTTGGAATCAGGATGGATGTATGGACTAGGGGTTGTACATGCCTTTAATCCCAGCACTCTGGAGGCAGATGTAGACAGATCTACTAGTTTGAGACTAAGTTGGACTATATAGCAAGTTTCAGGACAGCCAGGGCTACTTAGATATGAATGTATGTGAGTATCTAATCCTGGGTTAAAAACTGGAGTAGCATTAGACCTCCCCTAAGAATAGCTGCTGCAGCTACCAAAAGAAGGCATCTCAGCTCACACTCCTAGGATCTTTAGCACCTTCTTGTAATGTATCAGTGACAAAATGCATATCCCTGTAAGACAGAAATATGAAAATTAAACTTCTTTTGGTCAAATTTAGGACACTGTTCCAGATGCATGGCACTCCTTTTAGGGTGTTTTTCTCAACATTACTTGGAGAAAATCAAAACTAGAACTCTTTATTTAAAGATTTTCATATTTTTCCATTCTAGTAGAAAGCAATGTTAAATCACAAGTTTCTTACTTGCAACAGTTTTTTCTATTGGCAATGAAACTCAAAGAGCAGGCCCTAAGTTTTCAGTGTTTCCCATCAGCATTCTCTGAGATGTGTATGTCTGAAACTTCATCAAAAGGCTGGTCTGCTAATCCGTTTTTAAGGATTCTGTTCTGGCTGTATGAATTGAATCAATTTTTGTCACCTACAAATTAAGTAAATGGTGATCATATTTAGGCAAATCTGCTTTGATATTTTTTTCTAAAGGTGTCTACTGACTTAGATTTAATTTGAGTGAAAGTAAAGATAAATAAGATAGATACATAGATTGATAGTTAAATAAAGTTTCCAGAACTGATATGTCAACTATGGCTTAGAAAGTTTATAAGCACATATACCTGTGTTTGTTTCTGGTTAAAAGTTGGCATTCACAGTTGGTGATGAAGAGGCAAATGGCTTTTCCAAAGGGCGGTTTATATTCGTTGAGCTGCTTTTCCATGAAATGCAGTGGGAAAATGAAAAGATTCTCAGGGTTTGTTGGAATCTAGTGTGTTAAAAATATGGCTTACAATTCCTTGCTAAAGTGAAGACTCAGGCAACACGTTTAAATTAACAATCCTCTCAAGTACTTGCAGAGTAACACTGTCATCCGCATTATTCATGACTGTACCCTTCCACTCAAGTAGAAAAGCTTTATGGATGCTCTTGGACCGACTAGCTGAAACTATATCATGACAAAAGTGGGTTTTTTTAAAACATAAATGGATACTGACAATATCATTTTTCTTCAGTGAACCAAAAAGTTACACTGATTCATTTTTCTTAATTTCAATTTTGTTCAAAGTTTTAAGAAAACAAGATGATTGACAAACCCTTGTTTCATTCAGATGCTCTGTGCTTCTAGAGGTTTTCTTCTGTATTTTTGCCAAAGTGCAGGATAATTTTCAAAATCTGAGATGTGTTTTCTTATGACTGCTCAAAGTTCACTTTTCCCAGAACCAGTGTGCTTTTAGACATAATTAAAACTTAGTTACATAGCTCACTCAAATAGCAAGTTGGTCTAATAAAAATTTTAGTATGTATATTTGAAGCTTCCACATTGATGATCTTCCTCTACCCACATCCTGGCAACCACAGGAAGAACACATTGGATGCCGACAAATCTCAAAACTGGTGTCATTATGACTTCTCTGTAGAATACATAGAGAGTGTCAAAAATGATTGAGTTTGCAAAGCTATTTACAGGCCCAGAAAGAGTCTAAGAGTTTAGATTTTTAAATATTTGAAATAAAAAAAATTCTTGTAAAGAAAATCTATAGATCAGCAGATAAATTAATTACTGTGTTAGGTGTATTCTGTATGTTTATAAAGATATATGGATAATATTCATGGAGGTGTTGTAGAACAGAATAGAGGGGTAGAGACTGAGTCAGAATTTTATCTCATTTTGAATTTGGGATGGGGAAAAGACACTTCAGAATACACAATGAAAGCCACAGTCCAATCATCAAATGACCCTAAAGAAATCAACTGATCTTTTTTTCCCCATTTATCTCTCTTGTTTGCTGGGAAGCAAGTCTGCAGTGGTTATAGTGATATATAAGCACAAGGTAAGACTTATTTGTGAAAAGCATGTCTAACAATTGGAATGCACGAAGCTCTTATTGCCTGTTCTGCCAGAGTTGTTCTAACATTAACCTCTAAATTTCATGGACAGATCATTAACACATTGATACAAACGGCTGCCTGCACGAGGCAGAGAGTTCTGGGAGATGGGCACTTAGCAGGTGCATGTTTGATTAACAGATGAAGACTTTCCTCAGAGCAGCGATCGACTTCTCCTTTTACGGTCATGGGTTTTGTTTCACTGTTATCCTTCTGTTGCTTTCTCTAGGAAAACGAGGTCCAGACTGAGCAGCACGGGAAGGGGACAGTGCATGAGTGCTGAAAGGTGACAGGGTGAGTGCTCTTAATTTGGCACTTTGGGTTAACTTTTGAGTTAACCAAAATTCTTCAAATTTCAACACTGAATCAGTGGTCTTAAACATGAGTGACCTTGCATATTTCTTCAGCAGTTTATTTTTCTAGGATTGTGCACACCAACTTTAAAAAGAAAGCTTAGTGTCCATATACAATGCTACATAGATAATTTGATCTCGTCTGGTTTAAGCAATTGAGACTAGGAGCCCTCTACTGTTGTCCCAGTTTCTCCAGTTGGATGATGTCACCTCAATAAACGCAGGGAAATTCAGCCACAATCTTCAAGACAGCTTGATTTTCTTTTAAAGCAAAAACATGGCCTTTACTTCAATACTCCTACTAAATAATGACTGTACAGGGTAGAAAGTCTACTCATTATAATTAATTTAGGCACCAAAAATATTCTCCCTATGTTTACTAGTAATTTTTTTCTTTCTTGGTATTCTAGAGTAGCTAACATTACAAAAAAAAAAAAAAAAAAATGCATGCCATGTTGTATGCCACAATTATTTTCTAGGCTTGAGACCGAAATTCTTAGGTTGTTTTGACTGGGCAGCTAACAACAATTTAGATGATTCTGCTCACATTCAGTGACATGATATGCAAAGCCATGGCTGTATTCCAGCACATTCTTCTTGTCAGAACCGTTTAAATCACCATCTTACACAAATACGTACTGAAACTCAACTTTAAGTGTTTTATTTTTATGTACATTTCTTTTTTTCCAGAAATAAAATATCTAAATACAGACAGTGTAATGTGGTATATGTATAGCTTTCAACAATACTTGAGCTGAATAAATGCTTTGTACATTAAATTTGTCTTTTTAATGGAGTTCACAGCTACATTGAATAAATGGATTCCTCAGATCCTTTTTTTCTTTTTAACCAATAACAAGCAGAGAGACAAGTACAATTTAATATTAATAAGCAGCTCAAATAACACTTGGTTAAACTATATACAATACAAACCATTCATACAAATGAAGACTAGGATATTGAATTTGTTACAATATGTGTAGTAAAGATAAGACAGACACTTCTAACTTACATGGTGTCTGCCAGGCATTTCCCTTCTTATATAATGATCAGAACTTGTGTTAAGCAGCCTTAGTTGCTCTCAACATTGCAAAGGTCCAGAGATAGGCGAGAAAAGCTGTAATCCCAGTGTCTGCCCACATGTAAATTTCAAATGTTTGCTCATCTTTACTGAGAACGGGCTCTTCCCTCCAGAGAAAGAAAAGCCATCCTGTATCACCGTGAATGTGCCTACTGTATGCTGGGAAAAAGTTACTACACTTTGTTGTGTTTATAAAATAAAGAATACTGAGCTCTAAAGACACATTTTTTTCCATTTAACAAGCATATAACTCCTACAGTAGTGTTCACCAGCACAGCTACTCCAAGCAGTAGGAATGCATGAGTGGGGATTATTGATTAGCATGGACTCAAGACCTTAAAAGAGATTTCCATAACAGCATGTTAGACACATCCTCTGTCTAGTTAATTCTTTGTGTTTGATCATAGTTTATCCTGAACTATCATGAGTCAGACAATGAAAGCCCTCACAAAGGGAACCATGATAGATGCAAGCTGAAATGTGCAAGAGTGGATGCTCATGTGCCTCTATCTGTGATAGCATGTCTTCAGGTGAGACTTTGAGATCTATGGTGATTTACAACTATGCTGAGAGATGCAGCTGACTGGGCAGAAATGACATCCATTGTTTTCCACTAGCATGTTTGCACCAGTCAACAAGAGCAGCAGTGTAGACACATTCCAGGCAACAGATGTGACCTTCTTCCTTGAGGTAACAGCCCTGTCCTATGACCTCTAATTCCTCAGGCTTCAGTCTCATTCCCTGTTTGTCCTCATCCTGAGGGGAAGTAAGGTGTGTCACTGTGGTAGTTGTAGTCGGGGCATACTTTCTGTACTAGTTTATAGTCCGTACTATAAAAGGAAATGTAAATGCAGATCACCTTGAAGGGCTTGGAGCAGAGCCAGGACACATGACTTTGGGTCTGCTCCTGGTAACAGGTTTTTGAAGGGTCATAGTTGCAGAGTGTGTTCTTGGTAGCCTTGTCAACCTTTTCATATTCAATGCGACAGTTGAAGGACTTGGAATCTTTGGCATCAATCACGGTTTGTTGTGCCAAGTCGAATTCCACGATTTTGGTTGGGGGCACCAAGCTGACAGATACATTACCTTGACCAGTGGAATTATGCCTGAAATAGACACTAAACGTCCCATTGCCATGATCTACAATTTTCCCAGTTATCAACAGGTTTAGCTTCACTGTTTTGATGTTGGAATGAAAATCACCCCATCCAAACATCTTCTTAAACTTGCCGGTCTTAACAATGGGCCTTCTTTTGGCCCTGGGCCGAGGTTCTTGAAGGTCTGTGGAGTTCCTCAGCCAGTCCCAGAGGTCTTGCTCAGAATAAGGTTCTGGGGTGTCATAGCGCAGGTCCAAATCTGTGTCATTTTCTTTACCACGGAAAGTCTGTGAGAGGAGCCGACTGATAGACAAGTCTTTGCTACTTTCTGTCCATATGTGCTTTAGTGTGGATTTGTTGCTTCCTGACTTCAGAAGTTCCGATTTCCCACCATTTGTTAAATTGGCACACGTGACCTGAGAAAAGAATGTAAAAGATGGGTGTTTATTTACATCTCCACATCTAAGAATATGCAAAACACACATTCCAGCTTTTGCTGGGAGGCTTGGAATTAAATGATGACGTTTGCTGTTGTTACTGTTCTTAAAAGTACCTCCAGTATCTGGCCACTGTTTATTAAGTGATAAAATACCACTTCTATTTTTATTCAGTAGTGGGAAAGGGGAGGTGTGGGTGGATAAAAGCCACCAAGCATGACCTGAAGACTCATATAAAACATTGACTAAAGAAAGAAAAGGCCTCCTAGCATGAGTAAGCCAAGTTGAATTCAAATATAAACTAAACTAAAGTAAATAATGTCTTATCACTAAACCCACTTTTAAAATAAACTTTTATAATCATTATGTTCTTTTTCTGGCTCAGAATCACCATAAGCACTAAAGCTATATGACTTGCATAAATATATCATCTGGTATCCTGTTTACTTTGATTGCTTATGTCAATACTATTTTAGAAATAAAATTAGTTTTACAAAGCATGTTTTCACTTGTCAACACACACACACACACACACACACACACATACACACACACACACACACACAAACACACAATGTCCTTATCACCAATCACAACACACAGGATAATTTTTTAAATTTTCAATGCTTAAAATGTAGTTTAAGAAAAGAGTTATAACATCCGGTATTCACTAGCATGTAGGCATTTGAAAATCTGCTAAAACAACACAAAGTCAGAAGGTCACTTCAAGTGAAGTTGTAAGAGTCACACTTGGATGGTATTCTCCAAGATCCCATCTTGCCTCTTTGAAATAATTGGTTCCTCAATGATCCCAGGGGTTCAAAGGAACCAGTACCTGAAGGGCCTCAAAGCAGAAATCACTCATTCTGACATGGAGCATGCAGGACATACAACCTGTAAGCATAACCCCAGAACCCACTGGAACTAACAGCCAAGACAGACCATTGACCACATGGACTGATTCATTTCAGCTGAGGTTGCTAAAGGAATTCCCCCAGATGTCCATTGAAAAGCTAAGTTTCCCAATAAAGTTCTTTGGCCAGGTTCCTGATGAACCACTCCTAAGGACCCCAAGTCCTTTTTCAAATATGAGCCTGTTTACTACATTCAGCCTTTTTGGACTCTCTAGCCATTATATAAAAGTTCTCCAAGTAAAAGATAATTGTCAAAGAGCTCTCTTAAATGAGGCTCATTAGGAATAAGAGCCATGTTCTAAACCATGTCTACCTGTACCTATAGACTTATCCATGTAGGTCTCTTGTTATGACATGGATGTCTACTGAGAATACCCTTCTGTCAGATGTATATGATGGAATGCATTAGCTTAGGGGCCAGACTTACTAGTATTTGTTTCCAGCTCTGTCACTTCTTTGAGACAGCATGATTAATGTGGGACCATTCTCACAAATACCAGAAGTTGCTTTATTTGAAAAACTACTGGTCTTAAGAAATACTGTACTGATTTCCTTGTAAACCTATTACATCTAAAATAAAATGTGGTTTTTCTAGTGGGTTTTTATATCCCATGACTTCGCCCTACAAAACCAAAGTTAAAACACTGGAGGGGTTAACACAGCTTTTTAAAAAATTGTCTTAAGCTGAGAGTCCATATTCTGTTGCATCTGCTCTCCATTTCCAAGGCAATAGTATGCTTAAAGGATCAAAGTAGATTTTACTAGGGGACAGAAAACTTCAGAGAACCCTATTCTAGACACAGGATTTGTCATAGAAGGAACAGGCAAGTAAGAGTGTGTTCATGATCTCACCTAACAACAGCAAAGGCCAGGCTTGTGTTCACTGTTATTCTTCAGACTTTTGACTTATCACCTATGAAAACAAAGCAAGACCCTTGTGTATTCAGAGATGGTCTGGATAGACTGCTTCCATCTCAGAGGGAATGCTGAGAATTGTGAGAAGGGTGTCTTTGCTACCAGCTTCATTGTAATAATAAGTATTTCTTCCTTTCAGTTCTGTTCTCCCCTTGCATTGTTTTTTTTTATTCCCTCTCCACCCAAACTGTTTCCTGTCTATATTTTCTCATCATTAAACGAATAAAAATTTAAATTAACAAGAACAAAAAAAAAAGATTTAATGTTTCCAAATCAAAGAAACTAAGCCAAAGGAAAAATAAGAATGGTTCATTTTCAAAAAGCATACAGCAAAAATTTTAAGGCAAGCAATGTTTTTAACATAAACTAAATACTATGACATAAAGAAATGAAATTGAAGGGAAAGGTTCTTTGAGGGAGGAGAATTAGACATAGGAATGTATATAGAATAGGTATGAAATTAATTTCCCAACTATCTCTTTTGCCTGATTATAATGTCAATTTCTTATAGGCCAATCTCTTATACTCTTTTAGTATCTCATATAAAGTGAAAATCATGATAGTTTCAGAGTTAATATTACCCTACACAATTATAAAATAGTAGAAGCAGATAAAGATATATTAATACTTCCCTAAATTAATGCATTTCAAATTATACTATTTTAGGTTGAGGATATCTATCTATTCAGTGAAAAAGCACATGGAAGCACATGCAGGACCCTGGAATCGGTAGCCAGCAGTGATGGGAGAAAAGGGGGGAAATAAAAGTAGAAAAAACATTTTACTATGGTATGACACAGGGTAGCTAATATACGCTAGAACATATCTAAAAACTCACTAACACTAATTGGCAAGTCTAGTACTGATCCTTTGACTTTAAAATACCTTTTTCATGAGTATTTGCTTTTTATATTTCAATAAAAATCTATTTTGTGGTTAAATATCCAAATGTATACTTGCCTAACTATACAAGCATCATCTTCCTACAATCTTCATATTGATTATTTAGGAGAAAAGACATAAGTGCATGTACTTTCCTCTGATTCTTGTTCTTACAGTTAGATGTGTTCCCATTGTTCGGTTAGTGAAAATAAATTTGGGCATACAGAGAGTGGCTTTTATTGTACTTTATCTCAAAATCAACAAGAATCGTAATGCGATACTTCTGAAATGCACTTGTTAACAGTAGTGAAACTGTCCCAAAATGGAAGGGAAAAAAACACTTACAGAGCAATTTATGAGCAGCAGGTAACGAGTACAAGGGGAAAATTGTAGTACTGCAGAATATAATTTAAAGAAGGAAGAATGAGTATATCCAGAAAGCACTATCACTGTAATGGATGGACAGACCTCTGATTTTCAGTCACATTGTCCATTGTTTAGCTCTAAATTATATTCTCCACAGCCATAGTGATTATGAATGTGGACTTTGGAGTAGACTACCTGAACTCAGACTAGGAGTTCATCCTCGACAACTGTGTTATGTACAAAACTTACTTATTGTGTAGAAGCTTACATTTTTCCCCTTTAGAGACTAGGCGATATTAGCCATATCTCTCAGAGGGATGGTGGGATTGCATGGGAAACTCCATTTAAAGCGACAAAGAAAGTCTCTGGAATGCAGTGGGTGTTCAACAACAGTGTCACTACCTGGAATCATCACACTTCCACCTCTAAACTCTACCTTATGAAGATGAATGACTTATGGATAACTTGGGATGGTATTTGCAAGTAACTAAACTTTTAAAGAAAATCTGTCTTTAGAAGAACTGTAAATATAAACAATTAAAAAAATATCATACTGAGAATGAGAGGCGATTGGGGAAGACATATGCCAAAAGTTTCATATAAGAAAGAATGAAATAAATTATGTAACCCACTGTGCAGCATCGCACCTCTAGCCAGAGAAACAGATTTAGTACTCACAAATCTGTTTTAAAAGGAGGCAGCCCTGGTGATAAATATGATCACCAAAATAAAATATTCTAAAATATATCTTAACAAACTTGAGAGCATCTATTGGATGCTGTTAAAAATTTGTGCTGAAATGGCCTTTAAAAAGGAAAAAAAAGCATATATTTTTCAATGCTGCTGTGACAAGCTAAGAAACATGGAAAACTACAGGGGCAGTAAAACTCCAAATAACAAAGAATAAGTATAAGAGTAGCTATGAAACCACTCAAGCACCAAAAGCAACAAAGGCTTTTGCCCTAGGCAGTGGGCTGTAAAGCCTTGAGCAGTACTGACAATCAAGAAAATCCTGAGTGTAGCTACCAAATCAAAGCATCTTCCAGTTGCAATTATCAGAATGCCTTTATATGTTGCACACTCTCAATCTTTCTCCCTATTAGTTGAAGAGAATAGGACAATATCTACAGGAGAATATCAACAATGAAATTCCAAAAAAGATCCTCATCAGTGGGTCTCTTGACCTATTCAGTATCACAAACCTTGATTACTTTCATTTTATGAATTCGGTCACTATGGAATGAGACTCTGTTAATAAGAAGTGGAATAGAGAAAATCAGAGATAAACGGTGCATGCATGGTTCTCGATCTCTAGGTGGTTCACAGTCTAATCTGTGGTCAGTTAAATGAATCACACTGAAATACTCCCTGTAGCACATGTAATATTCTTAGAGTCACAAAGTTTAAGGGCAGTGAAGGTATAACAGAAGAGTTTATCCTAAAATCTGGAAGATAAAATCATCTTGATTTTTATCTAGTAGAAGATGGGTCAGAGAAATTCTTCCAGACATGTGGAAGGAACATAATGGAAGAAGTCTTGAAGTCCAGAAGAGATGTATCAAAGGTAGACATGGAAAATAGTTCCCTATCATGTCTCTGTAATTTTGTTTCTTTTGAAAAGTATCTCTTCTCTCTTTCTGTTCTCCACTTCTCCAGAAACTACCATTTACTCTCTTCCTGAGTTTAATTTTTTATGTTCCACACATAGTGAAATCAAGTCAAGTAAGACCCTCCTCAAAACCAGAGATGAATATATGGGGCACAACATGCATTAGATAATTTGATTTGGTCATTGCACAATGTGTGTGTGTGTGTGTGTGTGTGTGTGTGTGTGTGTGCGTGCGTGCGTGCGTGCGTGCGTGTGTGTGTGTGTGTGTGTGTGAAAGACATGAATTTAACAGATATTTCATAGATGGGAGTGAATTAATTTTATTAATTTTTATTAGTAATAGTTTTTGAAGCACAGTCTCACTATATAGCCTAGACTGCTCCTAAACTCATAACTAGGATGCTGCCTCTACCTCTGGAGTACTGAAATTACTGTGTGCCACCAAGTCGAACTCAACTTGATTATTGACTAAAGGGAAACATGAAAAGACTGAAAATTAATGAATTTTCTTTTGGCTGTAAGAGTGACAAAATAACAATAGTCTAGGATACAAAAATTAAATCTCATAGAATCATTGTGGGATGAAGTATCTACAGATAATTCTTGCCATCCAACTGGAATGTGGAGACATGGGTCAGAAGATGTGACAACTTACTTTTCTACTTAGTTATAACACTCAAAGCATTCTGGAAATTATTTTTCTGGAAATAATATTTTCCCTATAATATTACAAAGAAAACCTAAAATGTTTTCTCATTGATTATATTATTCTAAATGATAAATGGTTAATCCATATTTCAAGGTTCTTTTGTCCAATGATCCAATGTCCAGAAAGTATGTTTGCCTGTGTGCCTTCCTTTTAATTGTTTTAAAAACATGGCTACGTGTGTACATTTTAAAGACAATGTTTCTTGCAGAACATAAACATTAAGCACAAAAATGGTCTGGAAATCAAACATTTATAACTGAGGCAGGAGCTTTAAGTGAAACAATGAAGGAGGGAAATGACCACTGCAGGTGAGGTGTGAACAACTGATATCAGCTCTGCCTTGGCTGGTCCATCTTTATGTGTCTTAAGACCATGTTTTCAATATCTTCTCATCATTGACTACACTCCATGCCAAACTGCTATTATAGAAAATGTTATGGAAAACAAACATTTTTATGAAATAAACCATCTCTCAACTTCCCTCCCACTTGAACTATGATTCTGGTCTTCTGAAAAAGAGGTGCCTACAAATATTCATTTTCTAATTTTAAAAAATTACAATAAGATACCTTTTAATTTCCATCAACCAGATCACTATACTGTTGATCTATTACTATTGAGTATAAATATAAATAATCTAAGTCTACATTGAAATTTTAGTATTTACTGAATCAAGTGCATGAATACTTAAAGCCACACAAAAATTTGAGACAACTTGATACTTAAACAATATTGCTCATCAGTGAGTAACTAATCAACAAAATGACCTGCTTCATGATTACAGCTTTATTGTAGCAGTTGTACGATTAATGTGTTGCATATCTGCTCTAAAATATCAAGTAATTCTAGTTCAGAGAACACTTTATCCCTGGAATTATAATCAGCATCTTACACATAGCATTGCATTGCATTTAAGCCATATGCAGACATACACAGAAACTTGAACTTACTAATAGAGTTTTGAAGTTCATAGGATAAAACAACTACTTGATAGTTGTCCCATAAAGTAAAATCTTTATTTTAAAAGTCCTGACATCCTATTACCTTCTCTCACATGAGAACTTAGCTTTTCTGAGTGTATAAGCTGTGTGAGTTTTACAGAAAAGGTTGGTGTAAGACAAACAACAAGTTTACCCATGCCTAAAAAAATGTTTTCATTGGTCACTGACTTGCATTTGGTATAGATATTCATTCTTGCCTTAGTTTCATTATATCTGTTCATAAATTTGAGGGGTTTACCTCAGTCATTCTTGAATCTTACAAGGTAGATTATTTTAGAATGATTTTTGTTAACCATTTCTTATAACTAGTTTATAGAAAAAAAGATGTATATTCTTACACATTAATATGAAACTCATTTCACAAAGTTCTCACAAGAACTATAACATACATGTTTACAGAACATACTTTCTACATTGCACTCACGTCCTATGGAAGTGAGAATGCTTGGGACACAAGAACCATACATTAAATTTCTTGCATTGTTTATGTTCTTACACACTGTTTCAAAAATAAAAGATCATTCATTTTTCAGTCATACAACAAAGATATGAGGGACAGGTAGCCCTCAAAGACTTTCTTTTGTTGTAACTTCAGGTGCATCATTGGCAATATCTAGCACATCAGCATCGTGTGTGATGAACTAGTGGAAATTGATTAGTATCATAATACATTAAAATATTTGACTCACTTCCTCTGAGTCAAAATGGCAATGCAGCATCACCTCATACCTGGTAGGGTAATTCACATGAAAATGTGGAAGAAAAATAACTATGAGATTGTGAATTAAAATGGCCATTATAGAAAATAAGGATGTTTTTAAGACAATAAATGGAGCTACCATGTAATCCAGCAACCCCATTTGTAGGTATATATTTTAAAAAAATGAGTGTCTCAAAGAGATATCTTAATTCTCATATTCATCCCATCACAGATTAGTGAGCAATAACACCTATCTGGATATTTGTTAATGAATGAGTAGATAAAGAAGATCTACATACACACAGACACCTACAATGGATTACTATTCAGCTTTAAGAAAGAAAGAGGCCATGCCATTTGAACTAACAAGGATAAGCACAGAAGATATCACATAAAGTAAAATAATGTACTTATTGAAATTCAATATAATATATGAAACATGAAATACAATATAACCTCACATGACAGTTCACCATACAGAGGGCAAACTCCAGAGAAGAGTTTAATGGTAGTTACCAGAGGTTAGGATAGGAAAATGAGAGGCCATTGCTCAACAGGTACATACTATAAGTTACAAGTTCTGGAGTTATAACATACAGCATAGTGACTAATATCAATAAAGTATAAATTTTAAATAGACAAAGAGTCTAGTGTTCACTGTTCTCACCAGAACAAGTTAACTATGTAAGGTCATGGTTCCATGAAATTGACCACAGCAATCTCCTTATAATATAAATATACAAACTAACATCACATTTTATACTTTAAGTAGAGACAATTTTTGTCAGTAATCCCAAATAAAATGAAAAGTAAATACTCTTTAAAACTAAAAGTAAAACAAACAAAAATTGAAGGAAGAGCAAACCAGAAGTTACATAATTTCTTCCTCTCTGAAGCATGCTATAGTGGCAGCCATGTTCCACTAGTAGTGGAAATGCAGGGATGGGGATCTGGGTCTCTTCCTTTAACCCAGTAAGTGTTGGGAGTCTGTGTGGCAAAGGAATCAAGGGCATGGATATAATGATCCGTCTCCACTAGGAACATGATTGGACTGTAGAAGCCTAAGACAGTACAAAAGCACATTCCCCGGGTTTGTCTGTGAGGACACTTCTAAACTGGAGTGTGAGGGAGTGACTGACGGGGAGAAGACCTATCCAAATGTAAGTAGTGCCTCCCGAAAGCCTGGGGGACCAGACGGAACAAAGGCCAAAACAGAGGCAGGTCTGCCAGCAAAGGCTTCCTTTCTTCTCTTCCTGGAGGATGCAGTAATCAGCCACCTTAGTCTTATTTCTGATTTTAGGATATGCTTTCTCCCCCAGAGAATCAATGGATAGGCCAGCTGGGAACCAGAAATTCTGAGACTATGAGCAAAAAAACAAACAAACAAAAAAACCTTTAAGTTCATTTTTTTCTCATACTTTTGTCACAGGAACCTGATTAATACAATGTCCTTCAAATTAAATATCATATTTTAAATATAAATTCCGATATTTGATTATTAATGTTATTTTAGGGTGTGTTTTTTCAAAATGCAAACGATACCTATAGGATCCATTAAATTTTTGTGATGAACAAAAGTTTTATGTGGCTTATTTCATATATGTTTAGATGTATATGTGTCTTGTTATACAAACTGTTAAAACTTGGATAATTCTGAAAAAAATAAAAAACAATTCTTCCTCTATAACAAGCACAAATATAGGATCTGCATAGTAAATGCATAAGTACAAGGCCTTACACAGCCTTCCCAGAGCATGTGAGAGCAACTCTTCTGTAGGGTTATAAGAGCCAGGAGAAAACTGAGAACAGGGCTTTCAGGCCACACACTGTAGCACTAGTCTTGACCTCTGGACAAAGACACTGTATCTGCTCAGAGGGTCTAAACAAACTGAGATGGATATCTGCAGAGTTGGAACAATTCTCAGAAAAGAGCAATGTGATAAAGAGAAAGCTTGCTGACAGTGTCACAGTGCAAGAGAGACAAAAGCAGATCATAATTTATCTTTAACAGCACCATTAAGACGATCTTGCCCACCAGTATACTCCGTGTCATTCTCAAGCTAGAGAAGTCTGATCACCTTGATGAGTTGGAAAAGTCCTGAGTGGATAAGCATGCAAATCCACAGCACACCAATTGTCCCATTTGCTTCTGCACTAAGCATTAACTCTAACTCATGTGTGATTGAATTCCTCTAGAGTTCTTCAGATAACTCTCCATGTTAATCTTTTTCCTTGATTCCATTTTATACATTACTCATATAAGAATTATCTTTAAAATTTTCTGAGTCGTTTAACATTCGGAAAGGGCATGTTTAATGGAGAGCCGTGAATGACTGCTGAGAAGTTGGCTTCTCATTCTTTGAAAATGTTTCCTTTTCCAGCACACTTACTGTATAAATAGATACACAAACATACAAGTTTTGACATGAAGTCATTAATATTGATGAGAAATTAATAGTTATTAGTCTAAATAGCTCTGCTTATCTATTCTCTGAAAACATAATTACTGATTATTCAGGTTTACCTTGCAAAAGTTCTGTTCTTGTTAATAAATGTATGAAACTACATAGTGACAAAACAACCCAGAAAGATGTGGTTAATGTTTTCTATGACTTCTTTGTGAAATATATACAGAGTATCTCACGTGAGGGACTATGAGTATGTGGTTATAATAATGAACAGATCATTTGAAGTAACATAGTAGAGGGCTATTTCTTCATTAATCCAAAGTCATCACATGTCATTTTTCATTAGTCATAAGACAGTTAGAACATGTCAGTAATTCTGGGTTTCCCTCGGTGGAGGAGAAGTATATGCTATGTATGGGTGGCTTCTTTCTACTGGAATCGGAGGTCAGAAGGATCATGAATACATGTCAAGGCCAGTTGTGTAGATGCAAATGGATAAGTTCACAGCTGCATGAAGTAAAATAAGGTGCAGGTATGTCTACCACCGACCACGGCAGGAATTACTAGTTCACACTCTACTAGCATTTGCACATGTTACGGCATTCAAACCTTCATGGACAGGAAACCTGCTCTCCAACATATCCAGAAATGGTGGAACCTTAGAGAAGCAGGCCTAGAAAGAGGTAATTATGTCATGGAGGTTCCTCACCCAGAAGTAGTTGACAGGTGTACATATTAGGAAATTAAGCAAGTTCTCATAGACTGGTTTAGTTAGCAGAGAACAGGCCATTATGAAATGAGGCCATGCCACATGTTTAGCCTCTTGGGTTCAGCTGCCTACCCTCTTCTCATACATGCATTTCTGCTATGTGACTCTGTCTACCATGTTGCAACCCAGAATGAATCCCTCTTAGGATGACCACCCAAGCTTTGACGTTTTAAGCCCAAGTAAACCTCTGTCCCTTATACTGCGTTCAACCTCAGATATTTTGTTATAGCAACACAAAACAGAACACGACAGGTTTCAACCCCTTTCAACAATGTGTGCATGCATATGCCCAGATGTATATGAGAACATATTTCCATAAAAACATACTTTATGTTAGTCATATTTCACTATGTTATGGCTACTAGATGGTACTATTTAACAGAAAATGAGTTGTAATAAAATGAGGTCATGCCATGAATTTGACCTTGTCATGATGGTATGTGAATATATATTGAGTAAAAATAGTCACACAATTCATCATCTATGGGCTGGAATCCTGGAGAAAACAGTGACATTGACACTGTATACATAATATGCCTTTGTAATAGCCTCTGGTATCCAGAGGCTGATCTGAAAACCTTTCCTTAGACATAGAAAAAATCCTATAAACAAATTGAGAGATGCCAGTTGCAAAGGAATGCCAGCTCTGTGGTGTTAAATCTTAGATTATTTGAAAAAAGTCATTCATGTCTCTTTCTTGTCACACTATAGTGCACATATACTGCTCTGAGCATTCTTGATGCACAGTGAATAAATCAGCTAGTCCAGAAATATGAAATGGGGCAAATGTCCTATGAGTGCATACCATCCGAATTCTGTGAACATCTTAGGGACTGGGAGTCTCCAAACCTCTGAAGCACACAGAGCCAAGATGGCTCTGGTTGCACTGCCCAAGAAAAATAAAGCATAGTAGAAAGATGGTGTACCCCTCATCTCCTCTATTTAGCAAGGGTTGAGAAACTGTGGTTTGAGTTGTCAAAACTCTGGATATTACATAAATGAGCATCTTAGTAACATGCTTCATTAGATAAAGATTTACAAAGCATATCTAACCAACAGGTCCAGGACCCAAGTGAACTATTAAGCATAGCTCTGGAAAGACATGTATGTGGGAACATTCACACTTTTATAACTATACATGTGACACACACCTGCATATGCATACATACATGAACTCACACATTTTATCTTGGATATATAGGAACAATCTATTTCTCTGGAAAACTCTGAACTATATTTTCTAAGAAAGATTCTTAGCAATGTTCATAGCACCTATAAATACAGCCTGACCTCTGAAAATAGCTTCAGAAACATAAATACCTATCAATCTGGTATTACTGTTTTCCAGTATTCTGAGCTAGACTCAACTTGTACAACTCCTTTCCCTATTTCCATGTTGCTGAAAGCATGACATATGAAGTCACATAGTTAAGAGCCAGGTGCTAAGGGGGATGATATTTATGCAGAGATATCCTAAAGAAACAAAAAGATAGCCTCTAGATTTAGGTATGTTACTTTAAAGAAAGCTAATCAGAACGCAAATTAACTGATATGCTTTCAGGAAAAAAAAAAAGATTACCACTTTATTTAGTAAGAAACTGAATTTCACTGAGTCGAAGTACATTTCTGTGATATATTAAAAGATGAAACAGGTCATCAATAGAACAGTGTCAACAGAACCCACAAACAGTAAGAATATTACTATAGGAAAGGCTGAAATAAAGAGATTGGTTAGATACTAATTTGTTGTCGGAGCTCAACAAATCTCTAGCTCTATCTTTAATGTACTCTAAATTACGAGAAATAAAAGAAGGGCAGATGTTAGGACATGTTCTTCCTCTAGTATGACACCCACTTGACTTCCTCATGCTGACAAGTCTTTAAAGAGTTAGATAATGGTCCACTAGAGGGAGCAGCTGGGACACGTGACAGCTGTCTCTGTCCGTGGTGCTGGAAATCAAACAATTGCTTCACTAAGGGTCAAAGGCTTCAGAGAACAAAGATGCACCAGGAAACTTCCTGCTCACTCCTGGTTGACACTGCCTCCGAAAGCTAAGTCTTCTGTGAGCTGCAGAGAACAGTAAGGAAGTGTGTTGCTCAAAGAATTATTAAAAGCCATGGTCACCGGAAAAAGCACTTATGAGTTTGTATAGCTTCTAAAACATTGCTTAAGGACAAAATATTTATGTTTGTTCATGTGTTGGAAATCTCTTCAGGTCAGTGCAACATATATCAATATCATCCTCATTTTAATCTCATGATTCTGGTCATATCAGTCATTTTCATATGCCCTCTTTCTTCCAGCCACAAGACCATTGCACAGTTTCTTTCCCTTACTGGAATCCATCTACCCATCTTTTTGCTAAGATAAACCTTACACTATTTAGATCAATTTAGGCCTTCTGATGAACCCATCAGTCCTCTTATAACATTTTGTACTATTCCTTTGTAAATATAATATATATCTGTGGGAGGATATATATATTCCATACATTGTAATCTTCATGTCATAGCCATATAATGTATTGCTATTGCTTTTCTTTTATACTTTATTCAATCTACATGCTAAGCAAGTACTGTACAGATATCCACTGGATGAATAAATTAATGTTTAAGCAGAATGCCTATTCACATACAACCACACCACTTGGCAGATGATCTTTTCTCACAAGCAAATAATCAGTTCACTTTAACAGATAAATACATTTATGATTCAATTCTTTATGTGGGTTTTATCCAACTCTACAAGCATGCAGAGTGATGCAAGAGAAAGAGTGGTCACAATAACCAGTCTGGAACATCACATTAAAAAAATTTAAGTATATTTTAAATCATTTCTTTTAGTTTTTGAGATTATAATATAATTACAATATTTCTTCCTTCCATGTCCTCCCCACAAATCATTCTATATACCTCTTATCTCTTTAAATTTCCTGGCCTCTTTTTTATTAGTTGTGTACACACACACACACACACACACACACACACACACACACTCCTAAATACACAAGCATATCTTACTTTATGTAAAGAGATGAGTGAAAAAAAGCAAAGGTGACGAAATCTACATGAAGCAGCACTGTGACAAATGCAGGAAAGGCAGAATGAAACAATCTGTTGGCAATACAGAAGTTGGCACTGTGCTCTGGGTTTTTCTCTTTGAATTTCTAGAAATTTGATCCAAAAATGGTACTGAAGGAAATGTAAGCAGGACTTGAAAAGAACAGTCATTCAACATGAGTCTGTCAAACTTCCTGGAGGTATTTTCTTCCCAGTATTTCAAATGGACATTTCTATTAGCAAATAATAATTGTCTTGACACAGGCAGTTGGGCACATGTTAGTTTATTTCCTTGCACAAATGCTCATTTGCTTGGGAAATGCAATCAGACTTTGAAATGTGAAGGAAAAGAATCAATTTATGAGTATGTTTCCAAATGCTTCAAATGATGCTATAAAGTGCCCATTAACAGCATGGATTAAAATAATATTAAAATGTGAGTCCTGAAGGTTTTTTAAAAACTTTATTCTGTAAGGGTGACAAATTGTAAATAAAGGAAGTTCGGCTGTGGCATTTTTTTTTTTTTTTTTGCTTTGTCGTTACAAAGTGAAAAATCCATGACTGTTAGAATGACAAAACATTTGAAGCTTGAAGAAACTTTTGAAAGTATTTTCTAACTTGAAAAGCTGAGTATTATAGGTTTGCACTTGTATGAGATACCACAGTGATTTAAAACAGTCAAAATTGTGGTAAAGGTTTCTTAGCCTTCAGCCCATTCATGATGCAGAGGTTCCCTTGTTGAAAACTGGGGTTTATAGTCTCCTTTGGGGTTTAAATCAGTATGTCACATCAAGAGAAGAAACCAGCTCCTCTTCCTCAGAGTTTCAAGGAGTCTCTTGATTTTGTAAAAGGAGAGAATGCTGGAAATTTAGCAACGTTTGTCCATTCTGAAACAATAAGACATTAGCTTAGAAATTTGCAACATCAGCTAAGGACCCCTGGGTTTGACTGTGAAAAGTACCTGGGCCTTCCCAGAACTAGATCTAAACTCTGAACCATGACTCTTGACCACTATGATGGAGGAAAAATCAAATGGGGCCCATCATCACATGTCTTCAATTAAACCAAAGATAAGATAGGGGAATTATTCTTCAAGCTGTGAGTGGAAGACTGTTTTATATCTGTCACCAAAATACTATCCATTTTCAATAAATTTGTTTTAAAAAAGATAAAGTCAAAACAAAACTTATGCTGTATTCTACTCTCCTCTACCTCAGAAACACATAAATTTAAACAATCCACTATGTTTTTTAAATTTTTCAAAAAGCATTTCCATGAAGTTGTTTTTATTTCAAATCCATCTGTAACTCAATTCACTCCAGAAAACCTATACAAGTACTTTTTACCTCCTTGTGGATCAGTCTTGGTTTTTAATTACGTATATGGGTATTTAGCCTGTGTGTATGTCTGTGTATTATGTGCATATCATACTGAGAAGGCCAGAGGAGTGCATCAGACCCCCAAGGAATGGAGTTATTGTGAGCAACCATGTGGATGCTTGGAATCAAACCACAGTCCTGAAGAACAACAAATGTTCTCACCCACTGAGCCATCTCTCTAGTCAAAGAAGTTCCACAGACCCTCCCAAGCATCACAGGCTATTAATATCCAGTGCTGTTATTTACCCTCCAATACTATAGTAAGACTCTATTGATGAAGATGTTATGTCCTTAGGTCACTGAATACAGCGAAATTGAGCTAGTGTTCAACTAGAAGTATTATCCTTCTGACCAGCATACATGGTAGTGGAATGTACTATCCACACTGTCAGAGGAGAAAAGTGATCATCAGTCTCACCCAGCTATGGACCCTGCAAGCCACATTATCAATATTCTGTAAAATGCACCCACAGTGCAATGTTCCTGTTAAATGGATATAGGAAAAAAAACAACTTTAATGACATATTGCTATTTTCTGATCAGACAATAAGGAGAATTATAGGAAATCCAAGGTTTCATGCACTGAGATAGATTATGAAGATCCTAAGGGAACCAGCAGTAAGGCTGGCAAAATATGTTCAAGGTTAAGTAATATATCTCAAATGTACCACTACTTTGTTTTTATTCAAAATAGTTATGTCATTGTCTCATATAAAGTTAAAGGAAAGGATAAGATGTTTGTGTTTTTCCTCATCTTGGGAATTTGTTTTATTTTGCTGGACAAGAAATGCATTTATAAATGAAGCCATCTTTCTCTAAGTAACTTTGATTCTTTAAACAGACTGAAAGAATAATTCAATTTTATTTGAATCTGAATATAAATAGTATTTGTATCTAAATGCTTGCAATACTTCATTTTTATATAATTTCTAAGCTACAGGTAATTTCCACATGCTTCTTATAGGAATTCACCAATTAAATTTACTTCCTCACATGTTACTTTATTGGTCTTCTATTCTCTTACATGTATTCAGATATTCATGTATGTGTATTGCTGAGCCTTTTCAAGAGTAAAATGAAAACATCATGTTCATTTATCTCTATATAGATCTTGAAGTAGTTCCTAAGGAAAAAACAACATTTGTGATGATTACCATGGTTGAGGATTTATAAGGATCATGCGTTGTCTTTCTCTGGATGACATGATTCTTTGGCTACTTTTTTTTTTCCCTTTACACCTGTTAGGTAATTTCTAAAATGTCCCTCAGTTTGTATTGCACTGATGTGTACTGACAATCATGTTATAACAATGTTTTAGAACTTTAGGATGTCAAAGATGCAATCAGGGAGTTTATCCTTTGATCTGAGAGTTTAGGAAGCAAAGCTGTCAGTAACTGTAGAGAACATAATCTTGTACTGTGCTAAATCATAGCCTTGCAAGTCATTTAGAATACTTAAAATAATTTTACAGGTAATTAATCTGCATTATATACAATTCTTTTAGTATTATTGATAGTAAACTCATTAAAACTTGTTATTTTGTGATTTCCTTCGATTCTCATTTTGGCTAAATAGGGTTAATGTTTAAAACAAAATTTACTTGCTGGATTCGCTGAACTGATCTATCAGTCTGAGGCTGATACTAAATTCATATATCACTTAAGACAGAGAAACATTATGGTGATTAGGTGATTTCATCATTGTGCAAATACTATGCAGTGTGCTTAGGCAAGCCTATATAGTGTCTATCGTCTTGGACTGCATGGTTTTGGACTTGACCTGACTTCAGTGCTGAGGGAATGAATAATAGAAAGACACATAGACATATATCTGGTGAGCCATGTGCTCTATTGGAGATGCACCAGCAGCCTCGAAATTCAATGTTTATTATAAACCAGTAAGGAAGAAGGCAGGTTTACAGTACAGAGCTGACTGGGGAGAAAGGGGAGGTAGCAATCACTGATGAGGAGGAAGCTATGGTTGATAGTTTTTTCTTATACTGGTTTCAACTAAAGATCAGTGTGTATAACATCCATATTAAGACCAAAAGAAGTCTTTGCCATTCTTCTGAGCCTGAAATAGGGAAAGACTTGCCATTCTCATGGACCTGAGGAATTGGGATCCTTAATATGGCCATTTCCATGTCAACAACCTATGTTCACTCAGGCTATCATCCACTGTCCACAATTTATCAATGCCTCAATATGGTCTTTTGAAATCAACAATGGTAAAATAAATGAGGTTGCTGCTAGAATAACATGATATATTCTTTTATGCTAAACATTTTTCATAAATTGGAGGAATGTACTATAAAATAATGATTAAATCATAGTGCAATTGTTATGGTTAATATTGACTGTCAACTTAACTGGATTTGAAATTAGCTAAGAGATATGTCTCTGAGAAGTTCTGTGAGGGTATTTCTGGGAAGGATTAAGTGAATGAAAAGACCATCCCTCAGATCAGGTAGCTAGTTCTTCCAGTGGTTACTCAAAAATAAAGATGGAGAATGGTTTCCTCTGGAAAAGCAGCCTTTAAGGGCTGGTGTTCCCTGCCCACCACCATTCCTTGGTTATCAGCGTATCTTCCCTGTTGTTGCCTCCACTTTGTTGTCATTGGACTCTAGATTATTTAGTTTTACACCATGGAAACTGGAGACTCTTCAGAAATTCTTCACATCTCCAGCACCAGATTCAGTGTGCTAAGCCAACCAGCCATTGTAGACTATGGCAGATCCCAGATTCTCAGTCTCTCCGGTATGTATACAACCAGTGTTGAACTGTACAACCTTTATTGTTTCCAATAACCTCTTTTGTAATCATATTAATTCTATCAATTCTGCTCCTCTGGAGAACACCAGCTAATAGAAATATATGCTTAATGTGTAAAATAATAAGTCTCTCAGGAAAAATGCCAAGTAACATTCATCATATGTAATTGTATATACTATTCTTTCTGTGCCCAGGATTAATCTCAAAGCACCAAGACTAAATAACAAAGAGAAAAAGAGACCCACTGCCTAAGAGGCTTCCTGATAAGTGTCATATAATATGAAAGCAGTTCTAAGATGACCTGACCCTAACATGAAAGTTCTGTGGTACCAGAGATATAAAGAGAACTAAGAAGGAAGAAAAGGAGAAGGTAAATTTACTTCTTACTGCTCTTGCCATTTAACAATAATAGTACATGTAATTTGGTTATGAATGGACATATTCACAAAATGTACATTTCATCAAGAAAAGATAACATCAGCCTTTAATCATAGGTGTGGAATTCTGAGTTCTGGCATGATCTGAAACATGATTCCCCACAGGAGCTAACAAGCAGATTACACTGTTCCTGCTACACCAGGTGTTTGTACATATAGACACCAACTAGACACCCAGCAGGATTTCAAAGTTGTAACCTCTGAGGCTGAGATTTCTCATTCTAAACAGAGACATCAACATCCTCATAACAACATGACCTGGAGAAATAGAGATAATCTGTATGAACTGGTAGAAGGTAATAGTTTAAGTTTCACTCCTAAGATGACCATTTGGATCTATGTAGATAATTCTGTATGAAAAAGTTTCATATCCATATGGCAAACTAAGTTAGCAAAAGTTGACCAATATCAGATAGTTTGACATCATGGTTGAGGGCTGACCTTAGTTCCAGACTACAGACTTGCATCCAGACTCTGGAAACAGATGCCCTTGTCCATGGGAATTGCCTAAAGGGTGAGTGTCCAAGTCATTCTGGCAGGCAAAATGAAGTTATCTTTTTGAAGTAGTTATCCTCCAAATGAAATTTTTATCAATAGCTCTGGTTTTAGAATGTGAAATTATAACTGTCCATATAGAATCTTGGTAGTTCTTAATACATTTCGATTAACACAGGAATTAAATATACCCCCTGATATCCCTAAGGGGGTTGCACTAATGGAGTTAGTTTGATCTATGTTTTACAGACCTCCCGTTAGTGTTTCAGAGAAATCTGTTCTTTCTATTATGGTAACACCTCTGCTGGCCTGCAGCCATCACCAGCTCTGAAAGAGCTGAACCATGAAGCTATATCTCTGTAACTAGGCCAAATAAGCCATGACCTGACAGGGTGTAAGCAGTCATTGTCTCCTATTAAATCTGAAATCTGCACTTTGCATATTTGAAAACAACTATCCAGTTGCACTATAAGGTGTAGCTGCCAAATGAATAATTAGATTTTTAAGAGACTATAAAGGGACCAAAATGCTTCTCACTATGCCAAAACCAAAGTCGATTCAGATTTTATTTCCTCCCCTCCCATGTTTTTATCTTCATTCTTTGGCACTCAGACCAAAAATATTTCAACAACAAATAAATAGACTTCTGTTATACAATGTAGAGTATAAACCAATTCTAGGCAGAGATTATGTGGGGACCAATGCACTCTATGCTGCAAACTGCAGGCTGCTGCCTCAAATGGCTAGGTAGAAATTGTATAAGGTTGGCACCTAATATTGCTTTGATTGGTGATTGTGATTACAAAGAGACTTTCATAAAATCTGAAAATGACTGAACGAGGCACTTTAATGTCAAAGCTCAGAAGTTTCTTTTCTGTTTAGAGATGTCCGTGCCCTCCCCCACAGTTAGTACTCCCCACTCCCTGAGATGTCTCAGTAGCTCACCTCACAAAGCCTTAATGAAAGAGACACAAGTGACTTCAGAAAGATTTGGGAAGGGATTGAAATGTAGCTGTATAAAATATCCTATTAACTCTTGCCCCCCGTTTTACATTTTGAGAAAGATTTTTAACTAAACCCTCAAAGCTCAATACCTATGATGTCATTAAACATTTTTCACTTCAGTGAATTGTAACTCAGGGACATTTGCAACTACTCTTTTCAGCAGGGGATTAAACTTTCAGGGAATAAATTAAATTGGGTTAAAATGTCTAACACAGTTTGCAGATGAGTGCTTTATTCAAGTAGCACAGAGACATGTTAACTTTGAAATGAAACTCTAGTTGGGTAAATAACGTTTGTCAAGAACCAATTGCTCAGGTGCTATCCCGCTCTAAGCCTACTTTATTAATACTGGGTTGTGATCTTCGATGCAAGTGTAGGGAAGAATTTTAAATGCAATTAAAACTAAGCTGGAAGGCCACACACTGTACTTTAATCAAAAGCTGAGTTCAAGCCTGCTTTACATATAATATGTGCAAAGAAAGATACTTTTTCACATTCAGCATGACTGTGTAAATACTCTATTTTGAAAGACAGCAAATTCATTTCAAGAAGAAAGGCAAAGGTGAGGCAGCACCTCGCCTTGGGGGATGCTATGAGCATCTGAAGACAGCTAGTCTCAGGAATATAGGAATGCATTATTACATATTCATAGTTAGATTTTTTAACAACTTGGCCTATCAAATCAAAATTAAAATATATAGGTGCAGACCTGAGAATATGTACATATGCCCTTAATTTCCACATGTTTATGCAAAAATAGGTATGTATAAACATATGATGCATTTTTTGAAATTTTATGGCTTAATAATTAGTAGAATAAATTATAATCCGTTACCTTCAAAGTCATTTTAAATTAAACACAGAAGTTACAAGCACAAGAAGTTTGACATTGTTTCATTATGAAACTGTATTCAGAGAGGGTAGAAAAACAAAAATATTCTGTGAATCAGGAAGAAGCTGGCTTCCCTGGTAGGAGTGTAACTGAACTTAACTGTGAGTGAAATCACAGCAAGCATCTTCCTGTCTATTGCCCCAGAAAATAGGGACAGCTCAGTCTGGACATTATTTTTAAGTTGAAAAAAATCCAATTAATTATCCAATATCAAGTGATCAACTCTGAAAACATGCATATAAGCAACACTAAATAGAGTTAGCAGGTTTTATTTATATATTTATGTGTATAGATACATAAGCATGTATATGTATATGTACATAGATAGATAGATAGATAGATAGATAGATAGATGATAGATAGATAGATAGATTATAGATAGACAGATAGATATGAAGCAATAATAAATAAAAAAGAACCCATGAACTTAAAAGGGATCAAAGGGATGATATGAGAGGACTAGAAGGAGAAGGAGAGGGAAAAATGATGTAATTACATTTTAATTCAAAATTGCAGATAAAAGATTTAAAGTTAAAAGGGAAGCTTTGATAGGAGTCCCTGGCTGGTGTTCAAAATTCTCATTAAGCCAATAACTGGGTTTTAGGAGCCTCGTCAGAGGTGAGCTGGCACAGCAGGTGAAGGCCCTTGCTTTCAAGTCCAGTGTGAACTGAGTTCAGTCTCATGGCCTCCTGGGGGTAGAGAGAGGACCAACTCCTTAAAGCTGTCCTCTGATTTCACAGGCATGAAAACCACAGGACCACAGACAGGTGCATGGGAGTGCATGCATACACATGAAAACCACAGGACCACAGACAGGTGCATGGGAATGCACACACATGCACACAAAGCACAAACACAGTAGACAGAAATGTAACAAAACGTTTAAAGAGTCAAATATATCTAAAACTATAAAAATGCATACAGTTTCATCTGAGCCTTAGAGACAGTTTTGGATTCATGTTACATCAGTTAGCTAATTTTAGAACTTTTTGCATCAGTGTAGGAGCAGTCCTTAAGTGGAGAAGCACACAATAAAATTTCCACATTTTAAGTCCATATATATAAGTATGCACATATTTATACATATATAAAACAACATTCTAACCTAGCCCATTTCTTTTTTATAAAATAATTTCTTCATTGATTCTTTGGGAATTTCACATCATGAACCCCAATTCCACTCATTTCCCAGTCCTCCCATTTCTGCCCTTCACCCTTGCAGCATCCCCCCAAAAGAAAATTTTCTTAAAATTTAAAACAAAGCAAACAAACAAAACCCTCTTCAGTCCTTCATCTTTCCTGACTCTCCAACACCGTCTCTTTCATCTTAGTGGAATTGGAAGCTGTGGTATATCACACAGTATAACCTTTCATCCAATCAGCTTTACTTGCAAGTGTACATTGCAATGAGTCATTTATCTGGTTCAAGGACTCTGGTTTCTGGTACACAGATCTTCACCAAAACTGCTCTCTGATATCCCAAGGCCACTCCAAGTCATGGAGAGCCTGCAGGTATCATTCCACTGGAACAGTTGCTTCACACACTCCAGCAGGTTATAGATGGATAGATGTTAAGGTGGTCCAACCTAAGGCCTTGGGTGTGGGATTGGGTGTTAGCTGAGCTGGTTAGTCCAGGTCGCTGGGGCCAGCCATATCAGGAAAGGGTCAGAGACAGTTCACCCAATCCCACGCCATCAGGGCCAGTTCTTCCACGCTAGCTCATGGTATGGCATGGGACCATCTTTCCTGACTGTGTGGAAGGGGACAGTTTTCCTGTGTCCCAGACATGAGGGCCAGCTCTCCAGTGAGGATCAGGGCCAGCTCTCTTGCTGCAGTGTCAAAAGGGGGCTGGGCCAGCTTTCCCAGAGCTATCAAAGGGTGAGGGTGGCTTAGCATGGCCCTGGGATTTCATCACACATGGACCACTCCTGTGGTTCCCTGTGGTCACACGGATCACAGACATCAGCATAAACCCCAATTTCACCAGGACCGTGGACCCAGACATGGCCCTCAGCAGTAGCTTGGGGCTGGATGTCACCATGGCCATTATGCTAGTTCAGGTCACCTAGATCAGTATGGCCCCAGGGGCAGCATGGTTCTCAGGTAGCAATATGGTCTCAGGTGGCTGTCAAGATCCCAGCCACACCCATTACTTTTAACCATTTTCCAAAAAATAAGGTCCAGAAAAGAGAAATTAATATAATCAGAAACACTATTCATTCAGGAAAAAGATGAAGCCCCCCAGGAGCTTTATGACCACACACTTCTGCAAACCTGCAAAGTGGAGATGCAAAGGACAGATGCAGGACCAGGGGCCTTTGAAGGTAACCTTTGCATGTTATTTCTTGGGCCAAAATTAAAAATGGTTAACAAATCAAGGAAAGGTCCTGAAGCACCCATAATCTTCTGCTGTACCAGTCAAGTATAGGACCTAGACCTTAAAAGATAAAGGGTCCCAGGGGAAGACCCAGAGTCAAATGTCCAGCAGAGGCATGTGGGCAGGAGTGGGATGGGAAAGGACTCCACTGACTCAGAAGAGCAAAACTTCTCCACTCTTACACGGTATTCCAATGCTTTAACTCTGGTGCATTATTATTTCCCATTCATAAGCCAAGAACACAGATCTACAAACTAGTGCTGATTTGATACCTAAAGCAAGGAAATTCAAAAGAGCTACAAGGCTACGAGAAGTATAGAAATACAAGTTTTACATATTTGAATTTCTAAAACCTCTCATAGTTATTATTTTCCAATATGTAGGTAGAGTTCTTGTCAATGGTTGCTCTGTTAAGCATGATTAAATTAAAATCTTCATTCAATTTTGAAATTTTTTGAGAAGATAATCTTAAGATTTTTTTTAATCAAATTAATCTTGACATGAAACCATGCAACAAAGTTGGCATTTTTCCTACTAGATCTATTCATGTGAACAGCAGACCCAAGTTTTGAGAAATCTTCTGTTGGCTTAAACTTTCCTCCCTCCTGGGTACATTTTAGACAATCTAGCAGGAATATCATATATTCAAGCTTTCGCACTGAGAACGGATACGGTTGTGCACAAAGTTCTTTCAAAATCAAGTCACACATATAACACACACACACACACACACACACACACACACATCTGTCAGAGTTTTAAATGAGTTTATGATTTCATGCTGGGTGGCATTACAGCTGTTTCTGACCATCTGAAGCCCACAGGTCTTCAGTTAAACAGGCCTGCATGATTAAAAGTATATTCATGGTTATTTTAAAAAGGACATTGTACGCACGGCAAGGGGCATATGTGATGTGGGAACACCCGATGTTGAATTTTCATGTAGGAGATTCAACTGAGGCTCATACTACTTTACTTCTTTTTTTTTTTTTCATTTGTTGTTGTTTCCTTAGAACTTTTTTTTTCTATTGCTGTGGTTTAGGTTTCTGATTTTGAACATTTATGGTTACAAGTATCATATCCTAATCCCTCTTTCTCTCTCTGATGTCTTTGCCACCTATGGGCCCTGTCCATATAGTACAATCTGGTTTTGTATTTGGTGCTAAGCTTTCTCATCAGAATTTTAAGTATTATTGGTACTCCTGTTTTACAGTCTGTCTCTCTACATCTCTCACTACACTGCTCACCATGCCTATAGCCTTATGTATTATACCTGTGAATCTATCACTTATCTCTCCCAGAGAACATTCTGCTGAAGACTTATGCCATCTGTTTCTTTTATACAACTCTAGTCATCTCCAAAGCATAACTCATTGTAATCATCCCAACTTATTTTTTATGGTGTTTAAAAAATTAACAAGCATTTTTTTTGCCTTTTTATAACTGATTGTGGGAGTCCCAAAATGAATTTTGGAGTCATAAGTTCAGATGTGGGCTCTGACTAGTGGTGTTACCCTAAGTGAGATTGCTAATTTCTACAAGGCTGGCTCCTTGTCTGAAAAAAAGTCAAGGATGTTAGGGATGTAAACCATAGGGTTTAGTGGATGTAAGGCTTAGAAATCTGGTGCAGAACAATATTTGACTCAGTGCCTTTATTATTTTGGAACTTTTATTAGTGTACAGTTTAACGCTGTTGTCTTTTTTGTCTTGTACTGCTGCAGTTTTGCCACAGAGGGCACTGACTTTCTGATTCTTTTGTCTTTCCAAGGTATATCTTAGGAAGAAAGAATTTTCTTCTACTGATAGTCTACCAATATTGACTGACTTTAATTTTTTTATTCTCCCTGCATATAATACATAGTGACCAAAGCCTCACCTTGCTCTACTCCTCCCAGTTCTCCACCTACCCCCTTGCCCGATCCACTGCTCCTCTAATTCTCTTCAAAGAAGAGCAAGCCTCCAATGGTTATCAACCAAACATGACATAATAAGATGCAATAAAATTAGGCACAAACCCTCATGTTAAAGCAGGACAAGGCAATTGAGTAGGAGGAAAAAGTTCTCAAGAGCTGGCAAAAGAGTCAGAGACATCCCTACCCCCACTGTTAGGAGTCACACAAAAACGCCAAGCTAAACAACCACAACATATATGCAGAGGACCTTGTACAGACCCATGAAGCCTCCATGATTGTAGCTTCAGTCTCTGTGAGACCCTGTGAGCCCAGTTTGGTTGACTCTGAAGTTTGTGTTCCCCTAGCATCCTTGACCCCACTGGCTCCTACAAGCCTTCTTTCCATTCTTCTTCAGGGTCCCCCTAATTTTGACTGTGGGTCTCTGCATTGACTGACTTTTTGAAAGAGTTTAAACTGCTTATTCATTTGTCAGAGAAGTTGATTTACTTTGCTGTATTCCAACATCAGGAAAATGTAGCAAAATGAAATCTAGTAAGAATGTGATAGTTGCTGACATAAAAATTTATTACCTGTACTGAATCCACCAGGTTTAAATGAATCCCCAGGGGTGTCTTGGTCCTGGAGGACATGGGAATGGAGGGGGGGAAGGTGGGGGTGGGGACAGGAGGGGGGAGGACAGGGGAACTCATGGCTGATGTATAAAATTAAAGCACATAATAATAAAGAAAAAATTTATTATCTAGATTAAGTATCTAATGTATATTAAATTCATTAATACAGACCTGTAAAAAATAGTATGTTTCTTGGTTAAAAATAAGAAAGCAATCTGATCCTGAAATTAAATACACTGAATCCAACTTGATTTGGAGATTTCATTCAGTAACTAATGGTTGTGGACAGTGCTGCAGTCACATTAGCACATATCCAAAACTTCAAGTCCTACTTCTCATCTATCTGTTGGTAAAACAAAAACATTGGCTTTTCGGAGAAAATAAAGAAGAGAAATTGTTCAAATTAAAATCCCGGGTATAAAACTTAAGTGAACAGCAGGTAATATAACATGATTATCTGGCAACGGGGTTCCACATGAACCAACATGTCTTACCCTAGCCTGTCTTTGCAGCAGACTAGCTTCCATACTGTAACCATGTGAATCTTCCCAAGGTTGGCTTCCATAAGAGCAGTACAATCCCTGTAGGCTATGACATAGTATAAAATGCAATTTTTTTCTTTTTTTCAGTGTAAGACTCTAGTTAACTAACCCTAACTCCTCTCTCTCATCCAAACATAATCTCAGACTTCCCAGACCATCCTGAGTGCCATTATGAATTCAAATCATTGTTTATTTTACCCCAAGCTCCATCCTCACTGTTCTCTCTCTCTCTCTCTCTCTCTCTCTCTCTCTCTCTCTCTCTCTCTCTCTCTCACACACACACACACACACACACACACACACACACACACACACACACACTTCATTGGATTTCTTTTCCAACAAATCATGTATCCTCCTCAGCTTCTACAACTGTCTTAGTTCTATCTGCAATAGTTCTGTACGTCTCTGTTTACACATTTATTCTGAAACACCACCTGAATCTGCTATAACATGAGTCAACTGTATTTGTAGATATGTCCTATATTCCCAGTCAGGCCGCGAGCTCATAAAGGAAAAGGCTTCTGCTCACACTGTAGTTTCTGTGGCCCATTGGCAATCCTCTCATTGCCTGCTATCTTATGTTGTATGTCAACATGTCTGAAACCACTGTACACCAGCCACATAACACTACTTGATTCCTCCCAAAGTAAAAGCAGGAAAAGGTAAAGATAACCAGACATATACAAACATCTAAAAGGCCACTGGAGTCAATGAAAGGATATGTCAAAAAAGTGTTTTCCTCTCTTATAGAGTATTGAGTATCTAGGTCACTCATAGGGGAGTCATTATTTGAAAATGACTCATACTTCTATTTTCCTTTTACTAGAAATCTTCCTACGAAGTGATGTAAAAGTTATTCTGCTTTATCTGAAATTTCTAAAGAGGGAAGTACTAGGATATAGACGTATCATCTACTTTTTGTGAAATATGATATTTTACATTATCATAAAACCATAACATTTGACATGATTTTGTTCAATAAACACATAGGCAAACCTGAGGAGATTTATGTGTTTGGCAGTTGGTTACACTTGGCCTTGAATGCATTTGATTAACGGGTTTCTCCTTGAGCTTTTTTGCTGAAAAAGAATTCAAGGATTAATTCACCAGTCATAGGAAAATGTGATTCTTTATAATGTGGGATGTGAATTTTAGAAGACAGAGAATTAGCCTCACACCTTAGTGCACTATCATCCTTCCTCCTTCGAAGGGGACTTGATTAGAAGCAAAACTCCACTTTGAGATTTCCAGAAAGGCAAGAAAGCCCATTGTTCCCAGCAGTCTGGAGCCATTTCAACAGCAGGCACTTGAGCATTTAATGAAAATCAGGTTGAACAGTGTGGTATCAGGGAGCTGCCCAGCCTATCTGTCCACCAGAAAAAAAAAAAAAAAATAACTGCTCAACTTGCTGCTGCCCTCCTGTTCTAATCAAAAACTCAAACACCCCCACAATATCTCAGAATTATTCTTCAAGCCAAGGCTGATGCTGAAGAAAAAGGTTTTAAAACTATCAAAATGGCTATTGCTAATTATACAGTTCTGCTCATAGGGCAAAGGAGATTCTTTTCTGACCCCTGCGGTGATTAATTTATGCCCCGAAGCATAAGATTTGATTACCCCTCTCTTAGCATGTGTAACTTGTGAGCCTTATTACTGGTCATAAAATTATTCAGCCTCCATAGTTGGTTCAATGGCCTCCCGAGGCAGTCCGTTCAGCTATCTGGCTTCCTGCTGGTAGAGATATATAGCCTGACATTGGCTCAGAATTCACCTGCTACTGGTTTCATCAGTACATATTTGATGCGAATGATCTCTAAGTTTCTAGAAAATTGTTGTGCCTCCCTTTAAAAGAACTAGGCAATTTGTCTATAAAGAATGAATAGCCAGCAAAATTCGCACAAAACAGGGTGTTTTAATTGAAGTGAACATTCCAATTTAGTCAGAAATCCTCTGTGTTTTGCATCCTTGTTTAAAATCCTTATAAAACACATTAGTCTATGTTTCTGGCTCAGTAAGTACAGTATAGTGTGCTGAAGCTAGTTAATGCTTCCCTGATAACTATAACTCCCAGTGTGCCTGAAGATCACTATACTGAAAAATCATCACGGTGCTACAGAAAGGTGGACAGCACAGAGCAGAACAGTTAAGGCCTGTGATGCTCAGATCTTCTAGCAAATTCTGGAAATACTTAAGCTGTGTATTTTGCTTTTGTTTCTTTATTCTTTACTTTGTCACACAGAGGATATGAGGCCCCAAAACACCTTAGGGTAATTTTAAAACTTATTTGAACCAGGGCAAAGAAACTGTATGGAGATTTGCAAACACACAAAAGGATGAAAGGAGTTCTTTTATAAAGGCCCAGCAGACAGTACTCAAAAGCATGTGCCTTATGAGGTAGCCAAAGCAAGGGGAATAGGATCAGCCACAAAATTCAGTTTTGAAAAGATTAAACCCTGGAACATAAAACTTGTCTTTGGAGAAATACAGTTTTATTCTTGACTATGTGTGCCATTGTGGTATTTTTGTAATTATTTTATTACAAGTCTCATGAAAGGACACTGCTGAGGATTGGTTCCCACCACCTCTCATGGTGTATGTATAGATCACCTAGGAATCCGGTTACAGATGGACTCTGGGCATTAGACCTGCCCAGGAGTGTGGTTGATACACCTAGTGACACACCAATGGAGAAAACTGATTCTCCTTTTCCAGCAGGAAATTTCAATTACACATGTCCTATTGGTTAGGGTTGAGACACTGTGTCCACTTCTCCTTCTCCCTGATGGGTTTTATCCAGTTTGAACTTATACGAGTTTTGTGCTTTTAGTTTGATTTATTTCTGTATTTTTTGAGAGAAAGATGGAAAGACAAAGAGGGGGGAGAGAGACAGAGAGAGAGACAGAGAGAGAGACAAAGAGAGATACAGAGAGAGAAAGAGAGACAGAGAGAGAGAAGACATGAAATTGAGAGGGTAAGGAGGTGGAGAGAATCTGGGAGAAGTGGGGGAGGAGAGAGAAAATGATCAAGATATATGTCAAAAAAATAAATGAAAAAAGTAGAATTTTGACTCCAAAAATCTCAGGATAAGGCCTGTGATTCTGAATTTTTCACAGCTCAGATAATATGAGAGGTGTTAGTTCAGGAATAACATGTTGAGCAGTAAGACACAGATACCAGAAAGAATAATCCAGCTGGAAACCCACCAATAGTAAATTTAATCAATGTCTTACAGCATCCTTCATGGTATACTGCTGACACTCATCAATTCTGTAACTACAGTGACTTTTTATGGTAGATATCGGACGACCTTTATTCAGGCAAACATCTCTCTTAATGTCTGCTTTGTTGTGACATAAAAATTAAAAGCAGATAAGGAAAAGGAAAACAACACATCTCCCCATGTAAGTCACATGAACAAGTTAATAGGCATCAGTTTCCTTGTATCTGATCATTTCTTCTGATACGAAAAGAATTAAGAGTAGTTTATAGTCTATAATTTGGTTCTTTGTCACTATAGTGATTGTAAATGTAGGATGAAGCCTTTATAATAGCATGTTATAAATATTTTCAGTTTCATATTAATCTAATTTACAATTTGCATATTCATGTATATGACTGCATATTAAGTTATTTAAAGATTTATGTTTTCTATCCTAGCAAAATTTCAGGCATTGATCATTTTCAAAAGAAAAAAAGGAAAGCTTTTATCTACACTATTTAAGCAATTATTCTAAACTATGTGAAAATGAAGAATAAGGAAGAGAAGTTTTAAGTTAATTATTTCTATAATAGAATTTCTTTCCTTTTGTAAAGTCATAAAACAGTAGAATTACAAAGTTAAAAGAGGCTTCCTTTACAAAATAGAAATAAAACTAGGGGAAATTAGAGGACACCCTCAAGGTCATACTACTTAGGCTTTTGACTAGTATACTAACAGTTACATCCCCTATGCCACATTTCTATACAATCTCTACTCCAGTTGATCTACAAGTCCCAGGGTCATTGCCATTTACTATAGTGGTATAGAGCACTTTTCAATAACTAACCAAGTGCATTTGGAAAACCAATGATGCAATAGTCACTGACTTGAGAGTAGAACAGAATGCAATAATAGACAGCATCACTAGCTCCTCCTGGGATACACATGAAGTATACACATAGGCAAGAACTAATAACATTAGGAATAATCTGATGAGTGTTACAAGCAACATATACACATGAAGTCATATCAGAAACTAGAGGAAGTAAAGTTTCACGTAAGATCTGAGTATTTGATATCTTTTGGCTAGAAGTAACAGAAAAACATATTTTTGAGAATCCAGAAGAATCCCACATACATTCCTTATGACCATAACAAATACAGAGTGGGAATAAGGTGAAGAACTAGGAAGAGAGGAATAAAAAGAAATAAAAAATGCATTTTGGCTTCCACCTTCACAAGACTGAAAATAATACAGTCGGGAGCCATGATTTTCGTTATTTACCATTAGGTGAAAATAATAATGGCTGCACAAGACAAGAAAATGTCTGACAATATGAGGGCAAGTCATCCAGCTTACATGACTATTCTGAGGTGTTCTCTAGAAGACTCCCTTTGCTGCATTTATCATTTAGCAATGTTAAGATAACTTTGCAACTCAAATGGCTTTACACACTGACCATTCCCAATGATTATGTCTATATCACAGACAAGTGCTCAATACTTCATAAGAAATATAAGAACAACAATAGAGTATGTGCTTGGAATGCATGAGGCCCTGGGTTCATGTCTCAAGCACAAAAAGAAGGATAAAAGAAATTATCCTCTGAGACCTTCAACATTCTCTGAAAGTAGAGAGGTAATAAAGAGAATGGAAGTAATAGTCTCACATACCTGTTCTGTGTCCTTGAACTGCTTCAACCTGATTAAAATTTCTCCCATTAATGATTAGCTGCTGCTCCATGCCCAAGCAGATGCTCAGTTTATGAAGGCAGCTAACACTGCATGCTGACTTGATGGCATATTGTTGGGTATCGCAACTCCATCAAGGTCAGATAGCTTTCAAGGGACCATTTCACAAGATTATTGATTGGCAGAAATTGACCTAGCTTTGCTCTAAGCCCTAGAGATCATAACTGTAATTTTTCCTTTAGGAATTTGTCAGATGTTATACAGTTTATTTATTTCCAGGTACATCAAATATTATATAGGAGCTTCTGGGTCATTAGCTCAAATAGAACAATGGTTTTCGCCACAGCCTGACTAGCCTTTTCTTCTGGTGATAAGCCTTTTGAGTTATTCAGTAAAAACAGTGGAGAAGTAAAGTTAGTATGGTATGTGCTATTTCCAATATCTAAACAAGTTAGTATGTCTTGTGTCACCATGGTCTTTGAAAACTAAATTGATGTAGAAAGAAGAAATGTTGGTATAGTTGTAAGGAAAAACTATGAAAATTCACTGTTGATTCTGCCTAGGAAAACCATTCTGCAGTTGACTTTTTCAATCTTTTATAATGACAAAGGCATTTTCTTGATCAATTGATGTGCATCAGGTCCAAGGAGCTTGTCTAATCTGCCTCAGCAGAGAAACCACATCTGGAACCACAGCTGCAATTGGAATCAATGCCTGATTGCATTTACGATAATCCACAGCATTTCTCTAAGACACCCATCTCCTTCAAAATCTAAGTGAGTTAAATGAGAACATAACAGAAATGACCACACTTGCATATTTCGAGTTTTTGATGACTCCATTGATCTGCAGATTATCTGGGGCTGGTGTCACTTTACTTTCACTATCCTGGCAGGGATGAGAAGTTCTAGAAGCTTTGGAATCTCCTGCTGGGATAGGTATCATCATATTAGTTGGGGGTCACTATTAGCAACCCAAAGGTTGCCATATAAGCATCTTCTAATTGTATAGGAAGACATTAAGAAAATAATCACATTGTGGACTCATGGACCGTTGCTCCAAACCACACTTGTAAACTCAGGTGTGAGATTTCGGTCAGGGTTGACACTTACATAAATATGTGAGTTCGTTCAAAAGTTGTGTATATTAAATGCCTGGCTCACTTCATCCTTGTCCTGGCATTACCTACTTGACAACCATAATCCCCTACATTGCCTGGTAATTGTGATATCATTTTGGATTCTCATGAATTGAATTTTTTTTTCAATAATAGCTGCATATATTTGGTACTTTCATCATCAAAATGTAGGGCTATCCAAGTTAGTATTTACTGATCCCTTTGAGGGAACAGGATGGTTACATACTTAGTGGCAAAAAGTTCTCTTGGAGGAAATGCCAAGAAGAGCAGGCAAATACTTAAGGTAGTGTCAGACTTCACCTGGTGAGAGCTTGGCCTCTAAGTCAGGAGGTTCAAATCAGATTCAAGGGATGGTTCAAGCCACCATTATACACAGGCTTTTGTCTTTTTTAAAGAATAAAGAAATATTGTAGAAAGACACCCCATATATTCTGCTGTTATGAAAACCATAGAAATTATCTACACCAAAAAGTCTATCAGCTAACAAATTCTCAGTGCTGGTTGCCACTACTGCTTTCTACTGATGTCCTGTCCTTTGTATCCTATGGGTTAGACACTCACATTTGGACTTTTCTCTTCTAAAACTGCAACATCACCCATAAATCCAGGGAGGCTATCGCAATGGTAACATTTCCACTCACCTCTGGTCTATAGAAGAGTCAGGTGGATCTCTGTGAGTTCGAGGCCAGCCTGGTCTACCAAGTGAGTTCCAGGAAAGGCGCAAAGCTACACAGAGAAACCCTGTCTCGAAAAAGAAGAAGTAGAAGAAGAAGAAGAAGAAGAAGAAGAAGAAGAAGAAGAAGAAGAAGAAGAAGAAGAAAACTGTATGGTTCTACTAGACAATGTATTTCTCAAATTCTAACCTAAAGGAATATCCTTTAAGATTTTAAGATATCTCGGATATGCTACAGCTGTGGCTTCCCTACACTGAGGGAAGAAGGACTTGATTGTGCCTGTCTCAGAAGTCCAATCAACCTCAGCATCTGCCTAACATGCTTTTGATTTTCCTCCAATATAATATCTCATAAGTACTAGACATCGAATCTGGTGAATGCAGACCATGATTTGGTCAAGATTTTTGTTAACTAACCAGCTTTCTGAACCACAAACTGAAATACTACAACTTTCACATCAGTAAATTTAGCTTTATTCAGTCTTAAGTTGCCCCTTTAATCTAAAATCACCCATTTCAATATAAATCAATAGTCACTGTAATTCCACAATATGACAGACATATTATCTTGGGTCATACCTTCTACTTGTTCTGGAGTATCCTAATATGTGATTGTAGTTATGGGTCTAGAAACAATATGTGGTTTGAATAGACCTTGAGAAGAATGGCATCCCTTCACAGAGCAAATACTCCAAGTAACTGCTGACACATTAAGCAAATGAGCCTAATAAAATTTCTTTCTTCTATTGGTGGGTTAATCTAAAAATCAAGGAATTAAAATGAGTCTGTTAGGGCTGACTTAAATCTGATCTCATATAAAGACTTGGAACAAAGACTTAAAGTCATGAATTTGCTTTCTTTTTTTCTTTTATTGAAAATGGATGTTTTCTTACATAATATATCCTTGTTACAGTTTCCCCTCCCTCTACTCCTCCAGTTCCTCCCCATCTCCTCTTCCACCTGAATCTACCCCACATCTATCTCACCTTAGAAAGCAAACAGTTTTCTAAAGGGATAATAATAAAACAAAACAAAAGCCAACATAGGACAAAATAAATAGACAGAAGGAAAAGAACACAAGACAAAGTACAAGAAACAGATATAGATACACAGACCCACTCCTTTACACATTCAGGAATCCCATAAAAACACAAAACTGGAAGCTATGATATATAAACAAAGGAATTTTTGAGAAAAAAGGGAAAAACAAATTATATAAACATATATAATATAAAACAAAAATAAGATAAAATTTAAAAAACTGACACAATATTATTATGCATGGAACCTCCATAGATGCTGTTGAACTCATTTTATATTTGCCATCTACTGCTGGGCATGTAGCCTACCTTAAGAGTATATTGTTTCTCCATGGAGACTCCTTTGGAGAAAACTAAATTTACATTTCAAAGTGGTTATCAATTGGAAATAGCTTCTGGGTTGGAGATGAAGGCTCCTGTCCACTTCTCATTCAGCTCTGCCCCCTACCTCCATGCAGACCCATGCCCTGTTCACAATACCTACATAGAGCCTTCATCCTGTATCTTTAATGCAGGATAGAACTCTACATGCTATCAAAGGGGCAACATAAACACCAACCCAGCTATAAACCTTTTGATCTACAGTGGTACCCTGTCTGCAACATATGCAGGTACAATTTTGGCATAAAGCTTGTGGAGTAACTAATCAATATCTGATTTGACTTAAGGCCCACTTGAAAAGATAGACCCCCATATCTAACATTGCTTAGATGATCAAGAATCTGAGACTAGATAGCCCAGGGACCTACAAGGAAACAAAATACTACAGTTCAACTAAAAATATGCAGCAATAAAATTACTTCTAATGATATTCTGCTACCCTCTTAGATCAGTTCCTTGCTCAGCTGTCATCAGAGAAGCTTCTTCCTGCAGCAGATGGGAATAAATTCAGAGACTCATAGACAGACATTGTACATGGACTGAGAGACCTGGGAACGAACACTCAGTCCTAACTGGGAAGTCTCTATCAAATCTCTCCCCGCAGGGTTCAGTGATCCCTCCAGAAGTGGAGGCAGAAATTTGTCCATTTTAAAAACATTTAAGCTTATCTTTTCACCTGATGCATGGTAATATATAAATTTTACATATTTTTAGGGCACCAGGTACTGTTTTATTGTTGTTTATATTGAATAATAATTATTTCATTTGCATTTCAAATACTCAGTACTAGGTATTTCATTGCAGTAACAGAGAGATGGTTAACACAAATTATGTTACAAATATCTTCTCCAAAATGCACTTTGTGTTTAAATCAGGTTACATAAGTTCATATTCTCAAACATTATCTCCTTATGACAAAAATATTCAAATAATATCTTCTGGCTTTTTCAGAATCATGGTATATATTTTCATCTGTAGTCACCCCAGCACACAACAAACAGCAAATCGGAAGAACTTCTTAAGACCTATTAAACCATAATAGTGCTGCATGCTCATGTGAGCATGCTCTCTTGCTCTCTGTGTTGCTTTTACTCTCCAGCCTCTGGAAGCCAACTGTTCTACACCCCTTCCATAGAATGTGTACTTCTCATCACTTCAACAACAGCCAAGATTCAACATCCATTTAATCATGCCAATATCTTGCTTCAGCAGACACTTCATTTAAATTCACCAGAGGCAATGTTTAATTATGTGTCACTGCATACTATAAGCAATGGGTCAGCATGACTTGCAAGAAAATAGCTAAACAAACCAATCTCACAGTGTTAACCAAATCCAGAGTGTATTCTCATGGTACTAGACATACTGTTGTGGAGTGTTGAGGGGAAGCTAAAACTAAATCTAGGGTTTCAACAAGGAGTATATACAAGGAGAATTGGTTTCGTGGATGTTAAAAAGCTGACAGAGAATGGGGGTTACAGTACATAGCAAAGATAACAATTGTACAAGATAGCTTCCATTACTAAGGGAGAGATATAGAAAGGAGCCTTTAATAATGCATAGGTACTACAAGCACATAGGAGGGGGTGGGAGTCGGAACTCTGAAGACAGTAACTACTTGCTAGTTCTACAACTTGGAGAAAGCATTATGGGGCTTGTTTGGTGAAAGCTGGAGGTTCTAGCCACCTTGTTGCTAAGGATGTGCTGACCATGACAAGCAAATAAGAGAGTGAAGTCCCATCTCTTCTCCAGTGCCCCCTACTGGAGGACTCTCGCATGAGGGCTGATAGAGGCAATTAGAAATCCAGTTTCTTATTCCCAAGGAAGAAGAGCTTTACAACCAAAAGATAATAGCTTGATAACCAAGACATATGCTATAAGAACAAAATAAAATCACACAAAAAATTCTAACGGCTTAGGAACCAGGTTTTAGTCTCGACCACATGTCTAAATAACTATAAGATTTTTAGCAGGTTATTCCACAGTTCTGAATATTAGTTTCACTTGAAAAATTCCCCTAACAATATCACATCTGCCTTTTTCACAAAAGGCATAATGGAGGTCAATAAGTATATACTGCTATATAATCATAAGTATTTCTCACTGCTATTGTCCATGCTAAAGGAATAATAGATTAATGTAATTCAAATAATCTTTAAATCTTCTTTTAGACGGTTTTATGTTTTCCTTCCTATTCAACCAGTCTGTTCAATGGTACACAAAATAGTTAACTGAGATCCACCCCTAGCTTCCTGCAGAGATACTAACAAGCAAAACATCAACCTTAGGAGAGTAGCAGGGTAATGATAGAATACCAGGAACCTTGTTAATTCTTGCGTAGACAGAAGTATGCATTGCCTAACCTCAGCCACACTAGCCTCAACAGCTTCCATAACCTTTTGAGATGCCCAAAAAGCCCCAGCAAAAGCTGAATTTGAAAATTTAACTATAACCCACAAGAATGATCAAAGAATTTATTATTAAATTGGATGACATAAAGCAAATGACAAAATTAGAATGCAGATGCACTCTATCTTATACAGAGATCATGAGTACTTTTGATAAGGAACTAGCTAAAAGATGCACTTATACCTTTTAGTTAGTAGACTTTCCACTTGTGAGCCCCCAAACAAGCAAAAATAAAGACTACTATACTTAGTTCTCAGAGTCTGAGGTTCATTCTAAACTGTGAAGAATGGTAGACTTCACCTTTATTTTCAGAACTTTAACTCTAGTGAATTAAACTAAAGGACATCTGTCAAAGTAAATGAATATTTACTCATCCAACCAATATTTACTGTCTTATTTGTGACAAATCCTACATTCTGAGACTATATAAGTGAGGATCTGATATTGCCATAGATTATACATGAGGAGTAAGTACATAAAATGCAGTGGGCAGATAATTATCCCTACCTCAAGGTTCTAGGGAAAGATTCTCAAATGTGACATTTAAGACGAGCCTAACAATCCAAAATCAAGTTTGCTATTTAGAAGGAAGTGGAAGGGCAGTAAAGAATTGGCAGCTGCATCACTAAGGCAGACTCATAAAAGGCAGTGACATTAGGGAACAATCAGAAGCACTGTACCCACAGAATTTAAGATTCAAGGAGTGGAAGCAGAGAGGGCCGACAGAGACAGGACATTGAAGATGGAGAAGTGATCCAGCCCAATGAATAAAGGGATTTGTTCAAATGCTGCAAAGTACTCACTTGATTCTGTGGCGCACAGGATCTTAATGGCGTGTTTAATAAAGGAGAGGAATGCTCTAGGTTATTTAATATTCACATGATAACGCTGACACTAGGAAAGGCAAAATGCACTGTAAAAAAACAGAAGTTAAAAGAAGTATTGAAAATGTCCAGGAAGGCTCTGATCAGGATGCCCTAAGATTCTGAAAAAGTTTTAAAAATGAGGAGTCTGTGTGTACACAGGGACACTTTGCTCAGTCTGGAAGGAGGTGACAGGACCTGCCTGTACTGAATCTACCAGGTTTAAATGAATCCCTAGGGGAGTCTTGATCCTGGAGGAGATGGGAATGGAGGGGAGGGGCTGGGGGGAAGGTGGGGTTGGGGGAGGGGGGAGGACAGGTGAACCCATGGCTGATGTATAAAATTAAAAACACATAATAATAAATACACACACACACACACACACACACACACACACACACACACACACACACACACATATATATATAAAATGAGGAGTCTGAGTTGGGGGTGGGGCACTCCCTACCACTTCAGTGTGAGGCTCCTCGGGAGCAGATACAGGAACCGATTAAGTAAATGCAGATGCATTCCAGGAAAGCATGATTTACTTACAGTGAAATTTTAATTTCATTTGATTTTTACATAGCAGAAAATACTGTTTTCTCTCAGTCATTTACAGATGCAACAGTTATTCCCATATCTCAGATTGTGCAAAACTACATAATCAGCTGGACCAGGCCCAGACCATACTTGGCTCACACTTACAACAGAGAAAACATGGGAAAGAAGAGTGTACTGTTTAAGTGTGGGATGCTGTAGACAGCAGGACAAGAATATCTAGTAATCAGATATATAGCTGTGGCACTCACTAAAGAGATTTCTCATATGCAGTACACGCACTGCTCTTCTAAAGAACCCAAAGGATGTGGAGAGACAAATCCAACAGGGAGGTGATTGGCCATATTGTACTCTAATGCTGCTTTGAAAGTTCTTTTTAATTGAAGGTAAAACAACATTTGAGGTTTTATATTATCAGACCCGGCACTTATCTCCATAACAGGCACTTAGAAGCCAAGGCCAAAGAGATAAAGCATTTCTGACAGAACTTATAAAAGGAATGAACAGTGATGGAGGACAAGACCTAGCTAAGAAGCCATAGAACTATCTATTTCATCCTTTATGGGGGACAGACAGAAATGAAGCCCGATTTAATTTGAGAGAACAAATCATTTGTCACCCGTCAAGGATTGATGCACAAAAGAAATGGGACCAATGGAAGCCTTCTTCCTAGGAAGTATGTAACAACAACCAGCATTGCACTTCCAGCATTGCACTTGTTAAATAAGGTGCAGAACACACCAACCATTCCAAACAGAAAGAGTTTACAATTTAATCTGGTGTAGAGGGCATGGCAGCTTTTCAGGTGCCTCGGTGGGAAGCTTCTTAGACACGTGTGGCCTGTCTTTCGCAGACAGTGTAATGGAAAGTAAATTTATCTTTGGGTTTCACCATTTATTTGGCTGAGGCACGGTATCTCTGGTCCACACTGGTTTTTTAACAGATGAAATATTTCCCAAACCAAGTAATTTGATTCTGTGCAGATAGTAACCACAGGCAGTGTAATTAATTTCTTTTATATCTTCCACAAAGTAAGTGAGTGGCTCTTCTCTTTCTATCCATAAGACAAAGCTAGACACAAATCACCATGAGAAGCAAGGTGCAATGTGAAGATTAGTGAAATGTTAAAAATCAGTCTTTAATCCATGTCAATTTCCAATGCAAAATGGCCCAAACAGACTGAGACAGATTATTTTAACTTGTACTTTTCCCATCATCAGAAGGCTGTCAAAAATCATTTGATATAGCACAGAGTATGTTGATGTATTTATTCTCTGGAATCAATTTTTCAGTGTTGGAGTTGAAATGCTCTGGTGAGAATACCTAGAACGGTGGCTCACAAAACTGTCACATCCTTTCAAAATTACACTTTTTGTTAGAATTACTGCCAAGTTCATTCCTCTCAGCTACTCTTCTTCAGAATAATAATATTGTTGGTACCTGATACAATGAAACACGGACATTGGAAAGAACGTTTTACTGTGTGAATGTCTACAAAGGAGAAGGTAGACATAAAACTAAACAGCTTTCCTTGCCAACAACTGCCTGTTTTAAGATCTGCAAGTAAAAATCTATAGGTTTCTCACTCGTTACAGTCATGAATCAAGTATGATGAGACAGACCTGTGATAGGAAAGGATAATTCAAAACACACATAAACATGAATCCAAGTTTAAATTTAAAAACCATGACAAAAGTTGGTTTCTTATTATACCACCCAGGAATTGGATTAGAGTGAAGACAAAGGGCCATAATTACAATTTTTTTTTTTAATTTTGTATTAGCAACTGGAAAATTATTAGATCCATTCTTTCTCTCTAAACTTACCTTTTTTATTAAATAGATTGAGTCGATGACTTTATTTCATCGCTAGTGGACACACAATTTAAAATTTAAGCATATACATTAAGAATATTATCAGAATACTTTACAACAATGGATCAACTTCTGAAAAGCAGTCTGTGCTGGCATAATTTAACAATGTAATTAATAGAGTCTTTGGAGCAATTTGGTCTGGGTTCAAAAGCAGCACCTGTGGCAGATTAGCTGATTGTCTTGGGGAAGTAACAGTTCATCTAAGAGACTGCCAGTTTAGTTCTTTCTAGACTAACCAAATACAGAAATCCAGAAACCAAAGTTTCTGAGTCATCTACCTAATCACTATCTAGATACAGTTTTCAATTAATCAGACTAATAGTTCCCAACATAGAACAATACAATGCATGGGTATAAATGCATAAAAATAAAATGCATGGGTGCAACTTACACATACTACAAAATATATGTGCAATGCCCCCACAAAACATTTTTAGTAGGCAAATACAGATGAAGATGCTGAAGTCAGAGTCCCATTCTTATGCAGAATGTCATCAATAAGATGTCAGGAATCAACGAGCTAAACACCATGCATGTCATTGTCATCAATGGTTCAACTTTTCCCAAGCAATAAGCCAAGAAAAGTATAGTTCTGAAAAATACAGTTACAAAGATTCCATCATTGTGCATAATAATCACATTTTTAAAAATTTAGTATATAGTAAAACTATGGAAAACTGTGAATATATAACACACAATTGTAAATATGTTTCTGCTTGCATGAATTTCCAGTTGGATAGTTGAAAATTGTATGAAATGTGAGTGGAAATGATTTTCCTTATGTAAAACTCACCCATGCAGTATAATAAAGTGAGTATTTCTTACTCTACTAGCCTTCTTACATGTTTCTCATGTCACACCTCTCCAAATCAATTCTTCATATAATAGCTAGAGTGATATCTTTACAAACGCTACTAATCACACCATGTTATTTAGGTAAGTCGCCAGTAATCTCATTTCACATTTGGAATATAATCCAAATTTTCTTTCATAACCTTCAGACATTTAGTGACCCTGTTATAACCACCTTTACCATCAACTACCCACCATGATTCTCATTCAATGTCTCAGACACACTTGACATCTTGCTGGTCCTAAAATCCTCAAACCCTATACCAAATGCAAGGCTTCATGCCTGAAGTGCCAACATAATCCTTGCCTAATCCTCTTCTTGGGACATGTTTCCTACCAGACTTCTGCTTGACTCTTTCCCAAACTACAGACCATCCTCACTCACTCCTTAAATGATCACCCTCTGTTTCATTCAACAGCATATACCCAGGCAGTGGTTCAGTCTAAACCTTTGCTATTTCGTTCTCCGTCATCATTGTGTGTTACCTCTCCCATGCCGTTTTACATACCCCCGACTCCATTCTGCCTTTGCTTGGGTCTGTCCATTTTCCATCCAACACCAAGAGTGACATCTTACAGATAAAGGTCATATTTTGTTTCATTCAATCCCTCCCTTAAACCCTGACACAAATTCTTGGTACCATAGTCTGCAAGATGACCCATTACCTGGTTCCCTCACCTCATTGTTTACTTTTATCTGGCTCATTCTCTACACAAATGACCCTTTTTCTGGTGTAATAAATAAGTCATGCTCATCCCTTCTAAAGACTTAGGCTGTATCCTAGAACTGTGCCTGGAAGTTACTGTGACATATTCATATATGACATATATATTAGACATCTTCTAATCAGGTGTCAGCTTAAAATTCCATGGTCCCAGAAAAATATTCTCCAATATCTCAAGTCTGCTGAAGCCCCACCCCAATCCCTTTTAAATTATATTACTTTCTTTTAATCACAGAATTGACTGTTCTATGGCATTTTTGGATCACTTCATTTTTTTATTAAATTTCCTGCACTGAAAATAAGAATTTTGTTTAAATTAAGCATTAGGATGTACCCACTACCTACAGAGTCATTCTTCTGTGTATCTCTTGAGTGAATAAATGAACAAGAGGTTCAGTATTCTAGTAGGTTTCTGGATATACTCTTTAGCATCATGATTTTCAATCTGTGTGAGCATAACCCTAGAATTATTAGCTAATTAGCAAAACTATAGATAAAACCATAAGAAAATATGATATATTTACTAAAACACTTTCATATAAAGGCATGTAAGATAATATAATTATGTAATAGATAAGAATATAAAATAAGAATATATAATTTGCATGATCATGTGAAATTGATCATGCGTTCTGTGAAATTTCAAATTTTATGCTGTTGCTTAAAGCTTTAATTCAAAATCTTCAGATATACAGCACAATCTTTTATGGTCTTAAGTATATTAATATTAAAAGAAGAAAAGTTTAAAGGACAAGAGTTGTTTCATGACTTTCCTGGGTGAGGGAGTGGGAAACTGCAGTACTTTTAATGTTCCATTAGAAATATCACCAGACAAGATCAGGGGCATTCAGGGTGGTATGACCCTGACATTAACCCGCCCACCTATGAACATATAATTTTTGACAAAGAAGCCAAAAATGTACAATGGAAAAAAGAAAGCATCTTCAACAAATGGTGCTGACATAACTGGATGTCAACATGTAGAAGGCTGCAAATAGATCCATATCTGTCACCGTGCACAAAACTTAAGTCCAAGTGGATCAAAGACCTCAACATAAATCCAGTTACTCTGAACCTGATAAAAGAGAAAGTAGGAAGTAGTCTTTAACGCATTGGCATAGGAGATCACGTCCTAAATGTAACACCAGTAGCAAAAACACTGAGAGAAACAATCAATCAATGGGACTTCAGGAAACTGAGAAGCTTTTGTAGAGCAAAGGACACTGTCAGCAAGACAAAATGACAGCCTAAAGAATGGGAAAAGGTCTTCACCAACCCCACATCTGACAGAGGGCTGATATCCAGAATGTATAAAGAGCTCAAGAAATTAGACATCAAAATGCCCAACAGTCCAATTAAGAAATGGGCTATAGCACCAAACAGAGAATTCTCAACAGAGGAAGCTCAAATGGCTGAAAGACATTTAAGGAATTTCTCAACATCCCTAATTATCCAGGAAATGCAAATCAAAATGACTCTGAGATACCACCTTATACCTGTCAGAATGGCTAAGATCAAAAACACTGAAGACAGCTTATGCTGAAGAGGATGTGGAGCAAGGGGAACTCTCCTCCACTGCTGGTGGGAATGCAAGTTTGTACAGTCACTTTGAAAATCAATATGGCACTTCCTTAGAAAACTGGGAATCCATCTCCCCCAAGATCCAACTGTAACACTCTTGGGTATATACCCAAGAAATGCTCAATCATACCACAAGGGCATTTGCTCAGCTATGTTCAAATCAGCATTGTTTGTAATAGCCAGAACCTGGAAACAGCCTAGATGCCCTTCAACTGAAGAATGGATAAAGAAAATATGGTACATATACACAATGGAGTACTATTCAGCAGAGAAAAATAATGACATCTTAAGGTTTGCTGGCAAATGGATGGATCTAGAAAAAGTCATCCTGAGTGAGGTAACCCAGACTCACAAAGACAAGCATGGTATGTACTCACTCATAGAAGGATACTAGATGTAAAACAAAGATGACTAGACTGCTACTTACAACTCCAGGGAGGCTACCTAGAAAACAGTACCCTAAGAAAGACACAGGGATCGCCCAATGATAGAGAAATGGATGAGATCTACATGAACAACCTGGACGACAGTGGGATTAATGAAGGGCAAGATTTGAGGGAAAGAAAGCTTAGGGGAGCAGGAGATACCAGCTGGATCAGAAAGGGAGAACAAGGAATAACAGAATAACAAATGAAGACCACATGAGAACAGGAAGAAGCAAAATGCTAGAGAGGCCCCCAGAAATCCACAATTATACCTCCACTGTAGACTACTAGCAATGGTCAAGAGAAAGCCCAAACTGACTTAGTCTGGTGCTCAGATGGCCAAACACCCTCACTGTCGTGCTGGAACTCTCATTCAATAACTGATAGAAGTGGATACAGAGATCCTCAGCCAGGCCCCAGATGGAGCTCCAGGAGTCCAATTGGTGAGAAAGAGAAGGGATTGTATGAGTGAGAATTGTTGAGACCAAGATTGGAAAAAGCACAGGGACAAATAGCCAAACTAATGGAAACATATGAATATGAACCAAAAGCTGTGGAGCCCCCAACTGGATCAGGCCTCCTGGATAAGTGAGACAAATGAATAGCTTGAACTATTTGGGAGACACCCAGGCAGTGGGACCAGGACCTGTACCTAGTGCGTGAGCTGGCTGTTTGGAACCTGGGGCTTATGTGGGGACACTTTGCTCAGCCTGGAAGGAGGGGACTGTAATTGCCTGTACTGAATCCACCAGGTTGAGCTGAATCCCCAGGGAAGTCTTTGCCCTGTAGGAGATGGGAATGGAGGGGAGAGGCTGGGGAAAGTTGGGGGTGGGAGGGGGGAGGACAGGGAACCCATGGCTGATATATAAAATTAAAACACAAATATCCGTATAACAAATAAAATTTGAAATAAAATTTAAAAGAAAAAAGAAAAAGAAATATCACCAGAGATGATAAGCAAGTCCTCCAGCTGGGTGGGGGTGGTAATTTCTAGTGTCTGAATCTAGACAGTTGTAGGTTTGTAGGTTTGTGTTCTTTTTCAGAAAGCTTTAAAGGTAATTTCCTGCCAGTGGTGGTCAGTATTTGATGTGGTACAAAATACTTGCTTGTTAAGATCAAACTAAAAATCCAGGACCAAAAGGCAGTCAAATTCCTTAAGAAGAAAGGCCAAGGAACTATCAAACATGTACAACAATCGAAGAGGCAAGAAGCACGTAGCTAGTGTGCACTTGAGACTTGAAATGACGATGATGTAAGTAAGGGAATATGGAGATAGTCAACAAGCATTTAGGACAAGAGGAAGTTATGACTAAATTTACATAGTCTAGAAATAAAATATGATGCTAATGCCAGACACAGTATACTTCAAAGGAATGCTATCAACCAAGCTCCTAAATTGCAGCCATTATATCCACAACAGAATGCACCTTTTACTACAGAAACTAAAAGTATCCATCCTACCCTAATTTCAGTTTTAATATAGAAGAAAGTTTGATTCAATATTACCAATGAATATTTAATTTTTCCAAAAGAAATGTTTTAATAAAAGTGGATTTCCTAGTTCTGCCAGACATCCAAATTCTGTCCAGTACATTTAAAAGTCTAAATTCTCTAATACTTGGTTTTAAAGTAATAATGTATTCAGAGATTTCTTTCCTAGGCAGACTGAATTATCACTGGAACTCCAAATCCTGCCCTGAAGTATTCATTATAAACTTAATTTCGCACTTATTTTCTTCAACATTTTCAATGTGTTACACTTCTGGGAAGTTAGCAAGATACCTGAAGGGAAAGTTATTTCATGTAACTTTCTAGTTGTATTACCAGATAGAGAGTTTGCAAAGAAAGAAGAGTAAGACAGATTTTGTGGGTGATTGACATTTATTTATTAATTTCTTGCTAGACTATACAAATATCAATTGAATTGTGAGTTAAACAATGAAGAATATAATAAGTGTTATTATAACTAGTTTTCTTAAATCCTGGATAAAATATCCAGGATTGCATGTCACTCAACAACCATTTGACATAGTGCTGGGGAAATATATAAACTAAAATATTTCAAAGATTTTTTTTCTATCATGCAGAAAGATCATGAAATGAAATCAACATCTCCACATTCCAGAACCATCTAGTCAAACTTTCTGATGGGACTTAGAAAACTGGTCCCCACTCCAAAAATTAGTGATGCTCTGGCAAGCATTTGGAGACAGCAAAGGAAAATTCAGTTCTTCCAATAACACATTCAGGCATTTGAATCATAGAACTAACTTTGAATTTGCACTGAGAAGATTGGAGCAATGAAACTGTCGCAATGTCTAGGGACGTTCATGACATACACTTTGAGAAAATGACCCACACCAATATGTCTGTTCTACCACCATTGTCCCAGTAGGGACAGGCCATTATTTAGGGAGTAGTGACAGCTCCTATCATTTAGGGGACGATAGTGAGATTTTTACATATTTGGTATATAAGGAACTCCTATTTTAACCAGAAAGTCATTTTTACAAATGCAACTCTGACTTGAATCATCCTTTATAGAAACTTAAGCCCTCCAGAGACAAATAATTCAATTACTTCTTGGATAGGCACATGGGTAATATGCACTTTAGGCAATATGGTCATGAAACATGTTATCCAGAGGTGAACATTTAAGGGAAATATGGGAACACATTAACAACTGTGCTTAACCAAAGGGATTAAATCTTCCATGGTATCTTAAGAGAAAAATAGTTTTAAACAATACACTTATGTAAGAAAACATTTGGAACTAAAATGTAAACATTGTGGGTTGAAAAATTAATGAGAAATAATAATGGAAATAGAAATGCAATTAAGAAGCAAAAAATTAAGATAAAAATAGTCATTATTGATTATCTTCTTTAGACTAAGAAAAACTCCAACACTAAGGTGTTAAGTAGTGTGGATGTGTTAGATAGCCATCTTGGGGTATCCACATTAGTTACGTTTTAGAGCTGGGAAACCAAGTTTAGAAAGACTAAGCCTCCTGTCAAAGACAATTAGATAACAAATGATGGAAACTGGATTAGAACATTGAAAGCTCCTTCCACTCTTCCCAAGATCACTATCATTTAGACATGATATTTCCATTTGGTGCATGTGAATGTGAAACTAAAGGGCTGTTCTCTGTTCAAGTTTACACATTTACTTTGGAAGACAAACTCAAACTTAGTTCTGCCTGACTCTGAAGTCTACATTCTTTCTCCCAGGAGTGAGATTTTTCTTATCACTTTTGCTTATGTTTTCAGTGGGAAGGAGCATTTTCCCAGCCTTCATGCTTTGATTTTGTTTAAGCTCCATGTCTGCTCGCTATTTTCCCCTCCTTGGCCTCTCACTTTTCTTTCTCTGTGATTTAGGGAATCATTTAAATGTTTGATCAAGATGTCAGAACTGGGCTCATCAGAAGTCTTACCTTGCTAATAAGGAGCTTCAGTAATTCACACCCTTGCATCAATTACAGGCTGTGTTTTGTCTAGGAGTGATTTGTTCAAACCTCCTTTTCCTTGTCAGATTATATCAAATGGCTCAATCATAATTACTAAGTTTTGTCAGCCTGACACAAAGGGATGAGTCTAGATGGCTTTATTAAAGTCATCTATTTTTTCTTCTAAAAAATGCTCATATCACTCTGTCACAACAGGAAAGAACTTGTGAGTGCTGCAAAGGAAGGCAAGTGCACTCTACTCACCCAGTCTTACCTTACCCACTAAAGTGAAAACGAGTTTGGAGTTTCCTGGCATCCTTCAGTTTTAGGGCTCATGTCTTAGTACAATTAGGAATAATCATATCCCTTTTCATTCTCAAAATATTGTAATTTAGACAGTCATAGAAGGCATCTATCACTATGCTCATGACAGATTCATAGATGAAAACATAACTGAATAGATCCATTCTGTTTTCTCTTCACTCTGCTCTTCTTGGAAGCTGGCCTACATGTACTCTTTTAGTGGCTTCCCTTCTAAGCAAATATTGTCAGTCAGAAACCTTAGTGGGGCATGAGATGGTTCAGCAAGGTGGAGTCAGGTTGTACATACTCTGGTTTGCTTCCTACCTGGCTATGGTCTCTTAGCATCACTACCAAAGCAGGGATTCAGTGGCTAGTTGATGTAGAAGCACTAGTTCTGGCTTCTTAAAGTCTACACTTACCCTTGGCATGTAAAGCTTTCTGCACTTCTATTTCCCTCAGGGTGTTCATAGTATCTTGCAAATTTCTTTAATCTTGCCTACATTTTTTTTTTTTTTTTGGTAAAATAGTCTCACCCCAATCTTGTATTTCTTGCTAGGACGCTGAATGATAGAATGTTTCTGCCTTTTTTTCTTTCAATTTATCTACAGTGAATGTAGAAAGCATATATATCCATTTTGCTTATGAGAAAGTTTAAGCTCAAAGAAGAATGAAATTTGATTTTCAATGCCCCTGACTATGAAAGCTTCAGGCTGTCATTCTATATCAAGTTAGTCAACCTATCAAATGCTTTCAATATTAGATAATGAAGGGAAAAGCAGGTTCTTGCAAATTTTTCTATCACAAGAGGATATGAATTTGGGAGGTAAATGGGGGGGGGGGTTTCCAGGAAGAGTTGGAGGGGGAAGTAGAGGGTGGATATGATCTAAATACATTATATACATGTATAAAAAATAGTAAAGAATAAAAGAGAAATCTGTCAATCACATATGAATATATATTCATTTAACAAATACTTTTTGTGTGTTTTTTGAAAATAATTTTAAACAATATATTCTAATCATGGTTTCTCTCCTTCACCTCCTCCCAGATCCTCTCCACTCCCCACCCATCCAACTTCATGCCTTCTTTCTCTCTCTATCTTTAGAGCAAGTGAGTTACTTATGAATTGAGAACTGAACTAGATAGGAAAATCACTAGAAGAAAACAAAATAAAGTTCATTTAAAACGAAGACACCTAGCAATCCTAATAGGTGCTAGATTTAAACTGTGACCATACAGAATCTATGAGCATCATCAGGATAGTCCTAAAATCCATACACCATTTCTCTAATATTTTTCAACTGCTTTCTGATAAACTGAAATCTGGCTCATTAGCTGTGTCTTCACAAGGAAAATCTGTCTGCAGTCTCTAAGTAGTATCCCAAGTATAGCTGAGGTGATGAGCTGGATAAGAACAAAATATATTACTTATTCCTTTTTCTAACTACACACTACCTATTAATGAGTGCCAAAGATATAAAAAGATATTTTTTCTAATTGAATATAATACAACACATTAACCTCAACCATTATCTGTTTTTCCTGTCATGCCACAGATCAGTGATTGATACCCTTTGCTTGTAAAATTGTCAAACTTTGAATGTAAGCATTCAATGTCCTTTATCTATGATGAGTATAACATGCAAAATAAGGGCAGAAGCAGCACCAGAACCATTGCATTCAGTGAAAAGGTAAAAGGCACATTAATCAATAATGATTTTAATGTGAAATATCCACCAGAAAGTAACATGTTTGAGTTCTTAGTCCTCAGCTGTTGCAAGTGCTTGGGAAGTTGTGCATCCTGGCTGGCATATGCCAGTCTCTAGGGATGAACATCTACAAGTATAGCCACCCCTGTTTCCCATCACTGTCTCTCTGAGGAAGGATAGAGTAGTCATCTTGTGAGAAGCAGCAGGTGCACAATCCTGCTCTAATCCCTTCATGATGAACTGAAATCCCCATAGCCATGAGCCCAAAGAGAGTCTTTGATCTTGTAGATTTCTTCTGCCCAGTATTTTGTCACAATGACAATAAAGACAATTAATACACTAAGATCCAAACTCTGTTATGTTAATTATAGGCACAAAGAATTGATTCTAGAGTAAGATGTGCAAAGGAATTTACAACATATCCCTTGACTTACTTTGCTGTTTTTTTTTTTTTTTTAAATAGGTCTATTACACTGAGAAGTAAGATTCCAGAGCATCAGCTCAGTCTGTCTGTTCTGAATTTTGAAGATATTTTTATTTAGAAGGCTCATCCAGACTAAATAAAAGGCCCCCCAAGACTCCAGGGAAGAGTAGATTGTGAGTATGTAGCTTTTTTTCCGCAGTTTTTCGAGACAGGGTTTCTCTGTGTTGTTTTGGTGCCTGTCCTGGATCTCACTCTGTATACCAGGCTGGCCTCAAACTCACAGAGATCTGTCTGCCTCTGCTTCCTGACTGCTGAAATTAAAGGTGTAGCTTTACAGAATCACCTACATCAGTTTTCTAACAAGTACTTTTTATATTTCTTGAAATTAAAAGTGTGCTGCCACAGGGGCCATGGTGACATCTAGGTCCAAGCTGCTGCTGCCATGTCTGGGTCCATTGTCCTGCAGTCGTTGGTGTCTATGATGATGTCCATGGCTCCTGTTGCCATGTATGGTTATAAGAAACATGCCTGTTGAAACTGAGGGCCTTGTTGAGCTGCCCTGCCCCTCACTGTTCCTGGGATGGTTGGCCCTGCCCTCATTGGACATGGCAGCAGGAGAGCTGGTCCCACCCTTCAATTGGGCCAAGGGGAGCTGGCTCTGCCCCTCACCTGGGAAAGGAGGCACAGGAAGCAGGGTGTAGGGGTTGGTGGGTGGCTGTCCCTGTGGCCAGGACCTACCAGCTCACCTATCACCCAGACCTACATCCAGTGTCTTGAGTTGGCCCACCATAATGTCTACCCCATTTATCACTTGCTGGAATGTGTGAAGGGACTGGTCTTTGGGAACAATAACCACAGGATCTCCAGGACTCAAGGAAACAGCAAGATATTCAAGAGCAGTTTTGATGAGGGTCCAGTAATGGTGATGTGCCAGAGGACTTGAACCAGACCAATGACTCACTGCAATAAACATTTTGTGAATGGGACCAACTGAACAATAGTATACACTATGTGACACACTGCAGCAACAATGCCATTAAGATGAATGAAGAGGTGTTGAAAAGATGGGGGAGGAGAGATAGGTTTTTTTCCTGTGTTTTGTCTCATTTTTAATTAATTTTGGGCAAGTTTCTTTGAGGAAGATGCTGGAGGGGGTCAAGGGAAGATATGAAGGGACTGGAAGGTAAGCAGGATTGGAATGCATGATGTGAATTTCCCAAAGTATCAATAAAGAAAAATGTTTATTTTTTTAAAGTTTAAATTAATGCTCTCCTAACTCACTTATTCCAAATTAACTTGCATATACTCAAAATAACAAAATAAAAAACAGAACCTGATAGTTTTGATTTGGGACCTATAGAAAACTGCAATCCCATTTATATACCATAAATCTGACCTTAAACAAGTTTTCCAAATGTGTCAGCACAGAGATAGTTGTGTCAGTAACAACAGCAGCAGACTGTCCTGAAAGTTCAGCAGATGCCAAGACAGATAACACAAAAGTGTCATCTCTGTCACCTCAAAGTCTCATCGAGTTATTACCAGTCCTTCACTAAGAGAAAATGGGTGAACTGTGTGGTTATTACTTGCCAAAGCTTACTTTGCTGCTCAGTGGTAATACCACTACTTAAAACCATTTCTTTCTGATTCAGGACCATGTACTCAGAGAGACAGAAAGGTCCAGAAACAAGGGTTTGTCAGAAAAAACAAACAAACCAGAACAAAAAGCAAAACAAACAACAACCACAACAAAAACATGCTTCTTCTATAAGAAAAATAAAGGTAAGATCATGTTTCAACATAGCATTTTCCCACATGAACCTCTGCACATTCACAGTATTAAATGGGGAAAATGAGGAACAATACACCAGAAATTAGTCATATCAACATTAAAGACTTGATTCTCTTATTTCAGTTTTCCTCATCCTTCTCAGTTTCCTCCTCGAAACACAAATACCTCTATATTTCCATTAGGTTTCCCAAGCAGTGTGGATCTCCCAAAAGGCAAACCTAGCCTCATGAGCTTACCCATCTGCCACAGTTTACCTGCTCATATCCTGGGGCTCTGAGCACAGCTGTACCACATACTAAGGCTATGGGTTATCATTGACATATAACGTGGCTTTATATCAAGGGGAGCTTGTTTTGAGCCTCTGGCCCTTGAGTAGTACTTTCCAAACCACATCATATTAATAACAATTTATTTCATCCTTATGTAAAACCGATATTCCCCCAAAACAAAACTTCCTGTCTTTCTTTCCTTTACAATAACTTATAGACAATGTAAGTATCATAATCTATTTGCTATAGTGTGTAAATCAGAATAAAATGCAGAATTCTTATACACAAATCCCTCCTGATGTTACTGACAACAGTTCCAGTTTGTCATAAAACTCAGTTGTTTTGAATAAAAAACAATATTTAAGCTGCAAATGCCATTCTGGACACAACATTTTTAACATTACTATCATATCTTCAGCAGGACTGCTACTAACAGCTGGTGAAATTATACCACTTGTCTCCTTGGCTTTAGCATATTTGCGGAGTTAACCTCCCTTGTTTTTTACCCTTGCTTATCAGAGCAGGAATATAATTATGATATGAGCAATTACATAAAGAAACTATAGTTTATCTGTGTACAGATGACCTTCTATCCAGCCAGACTGCTCTACTCTTCCCACAAGACAGCCAAGCACTCTATTATTTCTTCAAAGGTCATATTCAAGTGGAACAAATACACCTGATATTTTCGACATTATTTGCATGTAATTTGCTTATGCCCAAACAGAATGATTTTGAGGAGTACAAATCTAATTTAAATTTTCCTGAACCACCACAGTGAAATGATAACTGTGCTTTCTGAATTTTGACAGCAGTACAGAATTTTCATTAGATGTTAGAAGAAAACATCAAACACTGGAGGAAAGGAACATATTCTAAATGCAAAGTAGAAGCAGGAACCTTGTAGATATAAAACACCAAGCACATTTGCTAAACTTAAGGTCATACCTAACAGGGAGTTTCAGAAATATCCTATCAAACACTTAATTTAAAGTGACTCTTTGTTCCAGGGTTGGGAGAAGGTAAAAGATATGTTATTTATTTTAATGAGCTAGGGACAGCTCTCTATAGCAAACATACTCAATTAGAAAAATAATTCCTTTGGCTTGGAGTTTTAAAAGTAATTTTAAAGCAAATAACATAAATAAGGGAAACCTGCCAGCTATCCACTCATTAAGCCTGGAGTGACTGGATTTGTAGGAGCATCACTAAACAGCAAATGCTTGCAGAAAGCTGGCAGAAGCTGTGCCTGAGAGAGGAGGCAAGTCCATGAGCAAAGGGCAGAAGCGAAGGCTGACAACCTCGAATGAAGTTCCCAGCTTCCAGTGCTGTCCACAGCAGCCCCAGGATACACTTGGTGGACTCCCACCTTTTAAAACTCAATATTCTGAACTAATTGTATTGGGGGAAAAGCCACTGTTTTTGTTGGATAGTAAATAATTATTATTGTTGTTCAAATACATGTTATGAAATATCTAAGCATCATCAGCTGGAAAAAAAAATGATAACTTTAAAAATGGTAAACAAGGACCAGTGAGATGGCCCACGGGGTTAAACAATTTGACGCTAGACTTAACAACCCAAGTTCAACCCGGGACATACATACATACATGTTATAAGGAGAGAACAGGGTCCTTCAAACTGTCTAACTTCTACATGCAGGCTGTGAAATGTGTGTGCATACATATACTAAACACACACACACACACACAAACACACACACACACACAAACACACACACACACACACACACACACACACACACACACACAAGTGAATAAATCCAAATAATAAAATGGTGAGGAAAAAAAATGGCTTCCAGAGGAATATGGTAAATGTAAGGAAACACACTAGATACTGGGAGCAACAATTTGCAATTTCATTGCCATTCTGAGAAATGTTGGTTTCAGAATATATTTCCTGTTAGGCATGGTTGGCTGAAGTAAAACCTCCTCAAATACACTCAACCTCTCCTTGCAGACACTGCTCTGCACTGATGCCATGTTTTTAAAGAAGAAGAAACTGTGAATGCCCAAGGTTTCCTTGGTATCAGGGGCTTTGTGTTTTCTATTTTATTTTAATCACTTGGTTCTCTTTCCAACATTCATATGATCTTGAACCATCCTATAATGAAGAAATTAAGAATTAATAAAATCAGAGGCTTGCCTGACTAAAACAGTCAAAATAGTAGGAAGACTGAATGTAACCTTTCTCTTTAACTATAACATATCAAAGCCAAGTTTCAAGGCCATCACAGCAGTCAAGTGTCTTCTAAAAATGAGCCCTAGAGTGACTGCTACCCTCGTAGAGAACATGCCTAACAGCAAAGATGCCCCTCGGGCAGAAATAAAAAATCAACAAGCCTAGAAAAGGCCAGGTCTGAAGAAAGTGTCTTCCTGATAAACCACACCAAGGAGCCTCTCTAGTGGTGCTTTGCCACCTCTCATCAAAACCACTTTGACACTCCTTTCCCAGCATTTCCATCATGTGCCCCGTACACCAAAAGAAATTATTCACTGCTCTCTAAGCATACTCTAGTACTTTCAATTCTCTGTGCCTTCCAAGTCAGATGGACACAAAAACCAGCCCTCACACAAGGCCCAGCAAGATACAGTAAAACTAGGCTCAAAGCATTGTATCAACGCTGGACAAGGCAACTTGCTCCCCTAGTAAATCTGACCCACACCATAGATAAGCTCACTTAGTTTAAGTTATTACGAGACTCATCACTTCATAACACATTATTTCTTCCTCCTTGGTAACAGTATATGGCTCATCATTGCTATTAAATTCTAGGTTCTATGGAGGTAGATTTTGCATATTAAGTACTTCAATGCCTTGAACATTATATATATATGAATGTTAAATGGGTCTTGGGAAATGGCTCAGTTCATGAAGGTTGACAAACAAGCATCAGGAACAGAGTTCAGTCCCACAAAAAAAGCCAGGCATGTTGACATAATTTCAGTATGCAGAAAGAGACAAGAGAAACAGAGTTTGCAGGCCAGCCATTCTAGTCTACTTGACTAGATTTCGGTTCAGTGAAAAACCTTTAAAAAATAAAGTATGTGTGGGGTGTGGTCTGGAGAGATGGCTCAGTGGTTAAAAGCACTTTTTGCTCTTGCAGCAGACCCAGGTTTAATTCCCAGCATGTCTATAGTGACTTACAACTGTTTGTAACTTCAGTGTAAGGGGATCTGATGCCTTCCTCTGGCCTTCACATGGACACAATGCACACACATGGTGCACAGACATTCATATGTAGGCCAAACACCCATACACAAATTATAGCAACAACAACAAAAACAATAATAATGATGATAATAATCATTTTAAAATGAGTTGGGGGCTGGAGAGACGTCTCAGTGGTAAGGAGTGCAAGTTTCTCTTGCAATGACTCCTGTTTGAGGCCCAGTGCCCACATGGTGGCTCACAACTGTCTGCTTCTGGCTCTATGAGATCTGACACACTCGTCATGTCTCTGTGATCACATGTACATACTCCACACACATGCATATCATTTAAAGTACAATGAATCTTTTTAAATTGTTTTGCATAAGGTAGACAACATAAGAAAGACAGCTAATACTGACTTCTGATCTTTATAGGATGTAGACATACACACACGTGTGTGTGTGTGCACACATGAGCAGATATACACAAACATGTACACACAGAGAAACACAAAAAAAGTCTATTAGGTGAATGACTAAACACATGATGTGATATTCTACAGGGGAAAGACATTGATCAAGGAGCTAGAAACAGAAGTTAATAGTGTCTTTACAATTAAAGAGATCTAGGGCTTGCAAGGCAGCTCAGTGGGAGAAAACACTGGCTCAGCAAGACTGATCGTCCTAATTCAGATCCCTGGAAGCCACATGCAAAGCCACTTGATACCCATGCATCTGTATCCACAGTGCTCCTCCTGAAGCTGAGAGGTAGACACAGGAGAATTCCCTAGAAGCTTACAGACCAGCCTGCCTGAAGTATAGTATGCAGTAGCAGGAACCAGCAAGACTGTTTTGAAACAAGGTGGAAGGTGAAAATCAGCTCCTGAAACTTGTCTTCTCACCTCCACATATATGCTGGGGCATTCATACAAACACATACAAGCACATAATACACATGTAAATCTGTGCCACATACATCATACACACATATATGCATACCCTACCCCCTACACACATTCACACCACCCACATATCGTATGCACATATATACATACCAACACACACACACACACACACACACACACACACGTCATACAGACACATATCCATACCTCTCCTTACACTGAAAGGGGTGGATATTTAAAGACAATAAATTCAAATTGAAAAATTACCTTGTAAGTTTAATGTCTTGTGAAAGAACACAAACTATATAGGAACATTTTTGCCATCACTATTGCACTATATTCATCTGGTCCATGCTTATAGGTCCTGAGTCACCATGACAAATATCATATAGAGTCACATAGCCATGAAGATATAAGCCCTTTCTCTCTCAGATCATGAAACAGCGGAGTGCAGTCCACTCAGCTAGTCAGTGGCTGAATAACACCCAGGACCCAGATTGAGTCAAACTCTTGCTCACACAAGCCTTCTCATGAAAAAAAAAAAAAAAAAAAAAACCTGTTTCCCCTGCTCTCTTAAAATATTCAACATCACATTTTAATTACTTGACCTACAAAAAGGTTAACAATATGTTCATTCTTTTATATGGAATGTTTTGTGCTACATTTTAGAAAAAGCATCAGTCATCATTAATACAATGCTGAAATGATGTCTTTTGACTGATGGTCAATAATTTTATTTATGTATTCCCAGAGACTAGTCAGTGGGTATTCCCTTCCACTAATCATCAGAGGCATGACATTGTGTTACAACTTGGTATCTGTTTGTTGATTGTCCCGTCTTATTCAAATGAACTTCATATGAATGAAAAGGAAATGTGATAAAGTGGAAATGTTATAAGCATTTTAGGACTGTATTAAATATTAAAATATAATTATTGATCATCATATTCATTACTAAAATGAATATAAAGTATATTCAGAGTAATGTAGCCCCAAATCAGACATGTACCAGAATTCTAGAGGTTTGCACTGAATGTGTACAAAGTCAATATGAGCATCTTACCATGCTCAGAATTGGATATGAGCTTCAGAGGCATGTGGCATTTGATGTTACTGGTACTAAGACTAATCTGACAGTTGCTGCTGCTGGTCCTAAAGCTAAGTATTTCTCCAGGAATTCTAAATTCTCTTCTTACCCATGTAGTTTCGCTTGGGTTTTGTTTCTGGTGAGCTAACTACTCTATGTCATTGCTTTTTTTTTTTTTTTTTTTGGCTTTTCGAGACAGTGTTTCTCTGTGTAGCTTTGTGCCTTTCCTGGATCTTGCTCTGTAGATCAGGCTGGCCTTGAACTCACAAAGATCCACCTGCCTCTGCCTCCCGAGTCCTGGGATTAAAGGCATGCACAACCACCACCCAGTGGCTAGGTCATTGTTCTTAATATCTAGCACCTAATTCCTTTCAAGATCTCCCAGAGAATGTTTTTTGTGTCTTCGTGTTTAGTTTTAGCCATGCACTCTGATTCCTACATTCTCTTCCCAGAGCCCAACCAAGCACCCTCTTCCTCATTCTCTGATCTGCCCTCAATTAGCCTTTTCAATGAGACAGACATGCTGAAGGTGACCCACCACTCCATCCCCCTGTGACTCACTCAGATCTTTCACAGACCTGCTCACCCATCACCTCTCTTCTTCCTATCTTCTTGTTACGGTTCCTGATCTCTATACCTAGAATGACTCCTGGTTTTCAGACTCAACTTTCAGATTTCTAAAAATGAGACAATGTCTTTGCCAGTCTCACTGAAATAAACTCTATACCTATGAGCTGTATAAATTCCAACCCAGGGATTTGTGCTACACTGGCCTATGTTTCCAAACTTTCCATGATGACGCATGACCCACATTGGTGTTTCTCAAAGCAAGAAGCTTCCTTGAAGCATCAGTCACAAGCATCATAATTCATTATAATAATTAAGATCTCATTTGTCAATATGTCTTAAGAGACTAAATTGTCCTCCATGCTCATGCATCCTCTCCAAAGTCATGTAGTCTTCCTGTTGAGTTAAGGACATGTCTACTGACACAGCAGAGGTCAGGACACTGGTCCTATCCTACTAATGAACTTTCTTCACTTAGAGTAGTTTTATTAAATTTTACATTAAAACATACGTACATACATACATGCACACACACACACACACACACACACACACACACACATGCACACACATATGATCCCTTTGGTCTTGAGAAATTAAAGAAACCTACATTACTGGTGAGATTATCTCACAACGTGTAACCTTCAAATAAAGGAACATAAATCAAATAAATGTGACATTAATTTGGTATTTCTGCATAATATGTCACTTTGTCATGCAAAAACTGTTTATGTGTGCATGGTAGAAAGATCTCAAATCTAAAAGTAAAAGAACTAGATATTAATAATAGTAAGTAATACTATTACTATTATTCTATCTTTGACACTAAATAATTTGGAAAGACAGCGAAATGCATATCTCTCATGAGTACATGTTTATCTAACCACCTAGTGTAACAGAATGGGTTTTTCTTCTATTGTGAGAGGAGTACACTGTACTCAGCTCTTAGCCAGCTATGGGCTGCTAAGCAACTCAGTGTACTTGTATGAGCCTGTTTACATATGTGGGAAATGAGAAAAAGAACTAGACATTCTCCTAAGGATGACCTAGTTGAAACATCTGAGTTTCTGTAAGCCTCAGATCAGGATGATCCTTGGCCAGCGACAACATTCTGTTAATAGAAATTTCCCTCATGGGTAGCATGGGAGCTGTTTTAGCACTTCTGAGCTAGTAGGAGATGCTGATAGCAGGTATTTTCAGCTGAAGATATCTCATTAATGATGGCAGCTTCCAGTTCTGATTTCATATGAATAACTCCTATGGTGACCCCTTGTATTATATGAATTCCCTCCTTTGATCATCTTGATAATTCTAAAGTTTCCTCAGTCACTACTGTCTTAACAAAACACTTAACTTATTCAGAAAAACTACACATTTCCTACACACACACACACACACACACACACACACACACACACACTTCAATTCATTTTAAAATACTTTTCTGTCATCAAGTGAATAATAAATAGGTATCTCTGTGTACTGATTATCATTTACTCTTAAATCTCATGGATAAAAACCATCTGTAAGAGAGATTTATTTTGATCAATAATTTTTTTTTTCCTTTGGGTTTTTTGAGACAGGGTTTCTTTGTGTAGTTTTGTGCCTTTCCTGGATCTTGCTCTGTAGTCCAGGCTGGCCTCGAACTCACAAAGATCTGCCTGCCTCCGCCTCCCAAGTGCTGGGATTAAAGGCATGCACAACCACCACCCGGCAGTAAACAATTTTTAATTTATGAGATTTATTTTTATTTTATGTTAATGTTAATTTCTCCTACATGTACATATGTGCACCCCATGCATGTCTGATGGCACAGAGACCAGAAGAGCTCATTAGATTCCCTGGAACTGGAGTTACAGGCTGTGTTATCCACCATATGGGGGCTGATATTCAATCCCAGTCCCCTGAAAGAGCATCCAGTGCTCTTAACCACTGAGCAATCTCTCCAGTCCCTGAATTACATGAATTTGAAACACAAATTCTATGTCTTTGTAACTTCAGCTATAGCTGATCATGCTGGATACATTTTTCTATGCACACAGATTCTTCTGACCATCTGAAAGAAAGTAACTTTCTTTCCTCCTTACACCATATCACAAAATAATTGCTTAATTCATCCATAAATCTCTACATAGCTGATGCTTCAAGGGCACTAAGGAACTAATGGAAATGAATATTCCTCCTTTTGTACAATTATTAGTACAGGCAAACCTACCAGCACTAAATGAAAGGTTTCCAATAGTGATAGTTAATCAAACCATGAATGAATGTCATTCTACTCCTGAAAAATAGTTTATGAACAGCTGGTTTTGCTCAATCCTTATTGAAGAGACCAAACATAGAAGATCTGCAAGATGCAGACTACAAAGAAATGAGCCTCATCAGACTCGGACATGTTTGATATATGGATTTACTATTTACCAAAAGGCTTCTATTTCATACCAAAATAACTTTTAAAATGAATTCATGATAAAATCGAAAGAAAACTGACAGAGTTGAATGATTAACAATTTCAGTGCATACATAACCTATAAATAAATAAAGTCCTTTAATTCTTTATATCTACCAATTGAATATATTAACTTAATCACATCGTGGATTCTTATGGGTCCTGTATAGAACCTCATTCAGGACATTGGGCTCATGGGAGTCTCTGATTTATCTAATCATAGAGGGAGCAAGAATGACTAGAGATGTCAGTGATCCCGTGCATAAGCATGCCTCCACACACTAACATTGTTGCCAATTGGCACCAATATCTCCATTATGGACTGTAGTAAGTAGCAAAAAGGAGATTCAGCTGAAGAAAAGAGACACTGGAAAGGTCAAGACTATACAGGAAAAGTCCCAAAACCCCAGAGAAATCTAGAATTGGGGAGGATACATAAAAGAAGTGAAATTCAAATCTAAACAGAATATAGGAAAAGGAAAAATAATTCTCTATATAGAGAAGAGATATGGGCTTATATATAGGTCATTAGACTAGGTAGCCAATGTTTGAGTTCATGAAGCTTATTATAGTCTCACTCACAGCATTATCATCCAAAGTACTAAGAAATTTGGTAGATCACCTGCTGTGGTGAGTACTTGAAATACAAGTATATATTATTCCTACATCCAACTAATTCCCTTAAAAATATCTCCCATCTCCTCCATCCTTAAAGACTTCTTCTCTACATGTCCCCATTTACATCATTCCCATATAAGGTGAGATACTTGTATTTTATGAGGCTAAGGATTATTATGAACCTCGTATTATATATATGGCTTTAAAAAAAGAAGAGAAAACTTTCTTGAGGTCATTCATGATGGCCAACATGTACAATCTCACCATCTGTGAGGCAGATATAAGAAGATCAGAAGTTCAAGGTCATCTTTGGATATATATATATCTTGAATTCAAGGCTAGCCTGAGCTACATTAAACCCTGTCTCAAAACATAAGAACAACCAAAAAATGTCTCTTTTATACTAGATTTATTTTTACTTTTCTTGCTCTAAATTTAATGTGTCAGAATTTTCTTTCACTAAAGGGCCCATTTCCCAAGAAATGCTTCACTACTATGGAACAGGCTTCAGCTGGCCCAGAGTTTTCGTTGGACTACATATCCCAGTACTCACAGTGTCTGGTTTCATACATTCTCACTCATCCTCTGGTACGCAGAGAATTTCATGACTAGTTCTGGCATCTGTCTCTAGCTTTCCCTGGCAATAGCTTAGCAAATAACTCATCTGATACTACTGTTCCTATTATGAAACTCTTCATCTTTAGTCTTTCATTTCTTCAATGTACTTCTCAATACTTTCCCATTCAGAATTTAATAACCTCTACTTACATTGAACCTAACAAATAAGTTACCTCCCTACCCATCCAACTTTATGCCCTCTGTCTCTCTCATTCTCACTCTCTTGCCTTCAAAAAACCTATAGAAACACAAAAAAATGAAAATCAAAAAAAACAAATAAGAAACTAGTGATTCTTAATAATTCTGAAAAATCAATGTATAGAGCTCTAAGTTTCAGCCAATGTATTTTCTAGCACGAATATCCTAGAACATGAAGTGTCAGCCTGTATATTTTTACTTTGCCTCATTAAACATTAACTAATTTGTTTAAAAAAAAAAAAACTAGCAATTACCAAGAAGCTGCAAAGTTCTATATGAAAATTATACTACTCAGCCGGGCAGTGGCGGCGCACGCCTTTAATCCCAGCACTAGGGAGGCAGAGGCAAGCGGATCTCCGTGAGTTCAAGGCCAGCCTGGCCTACAGAGCGAGATCTAGGAAAGGCACAAAGCTGCACAGAGAAACCCTGTCTCCAAAAACAAAATAAAACAAACAAAAAATTAACTACTCATTGACATCTTAAGTCACCAGCCAGCACTTCATTTCTAGCAACATAAATGCATATATCACAAATATATTTACATATCTAGACATTTTCCTCTGCACAGACTTTGCTAGGCAAAATAAATTTTAAATATATTTGTTCCAACAATGAATAAAGAAAAGCATGTTTTCCTCTGCAAGGTTTTTCCTACCTATTTTATCCCATCCAAATAAAAGTCACAGAAGTATAGAAAAGGGTTGATTTGGGACTCTCAGGTTCAGTATGCCATATGCACGTGACTTCAGCTCCCTGCTGCTCACTCTAAATCACAGGGTCATCTGAGTTGCACACAGCTTTAGAATTCTGTTTCCCTCTGATATTTTGAACAAAATGTAAGTGCTGTGTTTAATACACTGTTTCATCATGCATCATAGATGCTTAGAATCACGTCAATCTAGAAATGGGGAGTTGTCATCTGTTCAACCTATAACGGGGCAAAGCAGCATATTCTTTGAAACGTTCATACGTAACAAAACTGAGCATTTTAATAATGGTACATCTTCATCAGCACTGACCATGGTTAGATTGGTTAGAAAAACATCTAATATTATACCCACAATTGTAAAACCAATCCCAAGAGTTTTGTTTACACAGCCAAGCAATAAAGGAAGCATGACAATTAAACATAGGAAAAGCCCAGGGTGGGAGGCAATGTTTGGGAAGGACTAGATAATTGTGCTTGTCTTTGGCTAGGGATTGAATTCACTGTTGAAAATTCCTTACATATTTTAATGGACTGTGTCTAGTGACATAGGATGACATTTATACTTAGGAGACTGAAGCAGAAACATTGCAAGCTCAAAGCCAGACTTAGGAAATTAACAAGACACTGTCACAAAAATATTAAAGGGAGCTAAGAGTATTGATCTGTGGTAGATCATTTGATAAACAAGTGTAAAGCCCTACATTCAATTTTCAGAGTAATGAGAGAGAGAGAGAGAGAGAGAGAGAGAGAGAGAGAGAGAGAGAGAGAAAGGAGGGAGGGAGGCAGATGAGTTCCAAAACTCAGAAGTGAGTTCTGTTTACCACACAAGCCTTCCTTATTTTTGTATACATCACTACACATGAGGAATACGTCATTATATTCAGCCTCTCTGAGCCAGGTAACCCATACATTAAATGCACCACAGATAAAGCCATCCCTTGCTTGATTTTAGATGCTTCTTGAGCACCTTGTCCTCATTGAATTGTGCAGTTATTTCCCGACGTGAAGAATTAGTAAACAATGTCACTTCCTCCATTTCTATAATCTCAGTCCCTGACATAGTTCCCATCACAACTGATATATCAACTGGTGATTGTTGGGTGTAATGTCAAATTATTCATCAAGAATGTGAAGACTTGCTGGGTGGCAGTGGTGCACACCTTTAATCCCAGCACTCAGGAGGCAGAGCCAGGTGGATCTCTGTCAGTTGGAGACCAGCCTGGTCTACAAAGCGAGATCCAGGAGAGGCACCAAAACTACACACAGAGACCCTGTCTTGAAAAAAAGAAAGGAAGGAAGGAAGGAAGGAAGGAAGGAAGGAAGGAAAGAAAGAAAGAAAGAAAGAAAGAAAGAAAGAAAGAAAGAAAGAAAGAAAGAAAGAAAAGAATGTGAAGAAGTCATATGATTAATAAGATGTATCTAGAACACTGTTTTCCAGTTCTTATATCTAAATAAAAGAAGGCTAGTACAGCTAATAATTACTAAAGAAATATTATGAGACTAAAATTTATGAAATTATCTTACACATTTTAGGCAGGTGTTGTTAGTCTCATTTTAGAGATTAAGACTTTTGGGCCTTAGAAGATAGGTTATTCACAGAACATCACAAGACATAACTGAAAGAGCTGGCATTTTGATCTAAGTATCTCTGACACCAGAGTCCCTGTTCTTTCCCCTAAACACAAGACTGGGAAGACTCAGCCTAACTATGCTTTGTTCTATTTTATTACATAACCATGCACACTCAGTCCAAAAAAACTCTGTCAGCCCTGGTAGGACAAAGCCTACCCTGCCCTGTCACTAAACTGGCTTAGAAAATGTTAATTTTTCATTTGTAGCTGCCTTCACCCATAGAGGCTGGACTACAAGATTCCCCCCTTGAAATCCTGTCTCGGTTTCTAGGTCAACTGTTCCTGATGAGTGTTCATACCTCATCTGAGTGATGTATGGATTCTTGTTAGCTGCATCCCTTCTGTGATAGGCCTCCAGAGAGCATGAGTTACACTTTGGTGCATGCTGCTGGCTGTCAGCTTGAGTCACCCCAAATTGACAAGAACCTGCTTCATTAGCACAGGTACCAGCCAGGCTTTCTGTCATCAGGCTCACATTGTCCCACTCTGTCTACTAATCAGTATCTCCCAGTTTTGTCTCTGTTCTGTGTATGTCTGGAACCTGTGCATTCCCTTAGAAGATTGTTTCCCTTTCTGCCTCTGACTGTCTGTCAGTCTCCATCAGACACAGAAATGTGTCTCTAGAGACAATACATTTTATAAGGGAGATTATTTTTTAAATACTATACATTACCCAAACATGGCACGGACTATTGAAAACAAGTAAAACTTGATGCAAATAAGTTTCCTTTTTTATTAATTTATGAAATCATAATATAATTACAAAATTTTCTTTTCTCTTTTCTCCCTCCACACTGTCCCATATATCCTGCCTTACTCTCTTTCAAAGCCATAGCCTATTCATTAATTATTATTATATGAATATAAACAAAATTACAAGGGATAGTCAAGAATTTTTCCTTTTATTTAGTTTGTAACTTTAAGAAAGTCTAACATTAGTATTACAGTCTGTCAGATCTCAGTTTTTCCACCTGTGATCTGATCTGTCTTTTGGGGCTATAGCAAGGTTTGATCTATGGGGTGTATGGGATGTGGTATGTGTGTGCACACGTTGTATTTATGTACTGTAGACATAGATTAGAAATATACCTTTAAATCACCATGTAATTATTTTCATGACATAGTGATGTCTCCTAGAAATTTTTCTTAAAAATCAGATATAATACCAATACTATGTTGCATAAATAAATATAACAGAAGATGGTTTCCAAATTTGATTATAGATATCTAAACTGTATTTCTTCTTTAGCTCTTTCTTGATGAGTTAATAAAATTCTCCTATTATTGATCTTATGTTAGGCCCAAATAATTCACTTTTCTAGTGTCTGAATGTATTTGATGCTTAATATTAATGCTAAAGTAATTCTGGCAAGATAACCAAATACAGTTGCTTCTATGTGACACTATGACATTGCCCACAACTCTACTACTAGTGATGACAATTATCTGTGAAATTATTAAGGCCACTCCACGTAGTTAAAAGGGAGGTTTATTTTGTGGGGTAACTTACAAATAAAGGGATAGGTTGTAGGGTCTGGCAAAGGTATGGCACAGTACATCGATGTTCTCTGGAGAACTCTCTCAGTCTGCCCCCAGCGTCCAGGGTCCCAGAACCAAGAGAGACCTCCTCTCGATCCTGGGTCTTCAGCTTCCTTCCCTCAGCCCCACCTTGTGGGCATGACCATTACCAAAGCCTCAGTGGGGGTTGGAACTTCCAGGCCAATGCTGGGATGGCTACCCACTACAGACAATAACTGTAGCATGAATCTTAAAAGGGCTTATTAATAAAAACAAACCCGGAGCCAGGTATTGAGGTGAACGCTGAAAGATCAGAGAGACAGAATGGGCCACAGATAACCTCACCTAGCCAACTTCTCAGCTGATCCTGTTTCCTCAAACTGGAAGCCTCTGAGTCCTCATCCAGAATGAATCTCAGCTGAACTGCTGCTAAAAGCCTAAAAGCTTAACCAGACTCTAGTTCCTGGTCCTCACACCTTATATACCTTTCTGCTTCTTGCCATCACTTCCTGTAATTAAAGCCATGTGTCCTTCCCAAGAAAGACATAAGAAGATCTCAAGTGCTAGAATTAAAGGTGTGTGTGTGTCACCGTGCCTGGTTGTTTCCAGTGTGGCTGTGAACTCACAGAGATCCAGATAGATCTCTGCCTCTGGAATGCTAGGATTAAAGGTGTGTGCTACCACTGCCTAACCTCTGTTTAATACAGAGGCTGTTCTGTTCTCTGACCCCAGGTAAGTTTACTGGGGTGCACAATATCAACCACACATAATAGCACCTAATACAGATTGAATACTTAGTCTCTGCCAAGCAAAGATTGTGTCACTCCTAGTCATTCATTGTTTTAGTTACTTTTCATGCATACATAGAGATAAACATGAACTATACCAGATAAAATTAGTATTCCCAGATTTCTATATGAAAGCATGAAGCACAAAGCAAATAGGTAGTTAGTCCAAGGGAATGTTGCCACTTACTAACTATGAGAGGGAGTACAACCTAGCACACTCAGATCCAAAGCTCAAACCATGAGGCCTCATACACAGCTTCTCCAACTGGGGAAACAATACAAGCCCATAAACAAACTAACTTGCACTTTAACTATATATCTAAAGTACTATTTCTCTACTGGGGCCTCTAATTTACAAATAGCAGTGGCATCACCCTCTAATCATATCTGAACATTTAATGTTGTTCTCAGTATTCATTCTATTTAACTGTTATTATCTTAATCAGAACTGCCTTATAAGTGTGTTTTGGTTTGTTTGTTTGTTTGTTTTTTCTGTATCTCCCCAAATCTTTAGCTTTTCCTTATCATTTTTTTTCCTTTTGATAAAGTAAATTTACATTCCTTTACAAAATTTAAAATAATTGTATTCAAATTGGGGAGTTATCGTTAATACAGAATCTAAAACTGGAGCAATAATGTTTAATATTTATTCAGAATAGAATGCGTGTTCATGATTGCACTGTTTTCTACTCATCACTTTTAGATATCGTTTTGCAAAAGCAGAATGCCTTTCAGTCTTTTCAGATGAGTATGTAGACTCTGATGAAGACAATCCCCATGCAGAGTTCTAGGGCAGGGTTCAAACCCTGTCTAACCACCCCCAACTTTAACAACACAAAGGGAAGGACAGAGGAGGGGGTTGTGAGAAGTAAAGAGAGGAGAAGCAAGTGGAAGGGAGATCAGGCAAGGGAAATCCTTGTAGTTGGAAAGGAAGAAAGAACAATGATGGTGACCCATGTTAGTTGGTAGACAATGTCGATAGGAATCAAAATTACTCGCATCACCGCCATGAAACAGTGCTCCTCCTTAATTTCATCTCTGCTTTTCATGTCTTCAAAACAGATACCTTTTATACCAGATGCTGTAACCATCACAGCAGTGTGGCTTCAAAACAAAAACTTGAAAAGCAATCACACAGAACCATTCCAGATTTATCTTCCATAGTTTTTTTCCGAAAGAGGATAGCAAATGCTTACATTTTTTAACATACTTTTGAACACACTGTTTCAGAAATAATGAAATAATTAATATTTACATAATAACTACATGAAAGAACTGGTGTAAGTCCATTTTTTTTCTGATCAGCAGTGTTTTCCTGAACCAAACTTACCTAAGCCATTAAAACCATTCAAAACAAGACCTAAAACGACCTCAGCACCATGATGGAGTCACCCACCCACTGAAGAAAGAGCTTCATTAAGACGGCTCCGGGAATATAAATAGCCATTTTGTTTTTAAAGCCCTTAATGGGAGGTAATTATACGACCTTCTGCATTAGCTCATTTCAGGACTCTAAAATGCTTCTCACATTGCAACTGAGAGAAAGTATCAGGGTTTTCCTTCTTTCTAGAAAATATACAAAAAGAAAATTATCTCCCAAAACAAACTTCTTATTACTGATCAAAAAAGTTGTTTTGAAATGCTCAAAGCTTTGATAGGTAAAGACAACTGGGTGCTTAATATGGTAAAATTGTTAGTCAAATGCAAGTTTCTCCACACACTAGAATTTTATATAACAGCTATCCTGATCTTTCTCTTCTCCACACAAAATTTTTTTAAAAAACAATTCATGTATGTAATACCAACATAAACATACAGTAGTATTATCTATTTAAAACTTGTGTATGGAAATATTGCTACCATTATGTGGGATTAGGAAAGTTTATATATTTATTTAGGCAAATGTCAGGAATGTTCTTTTGACCAGAGACAATTTTAAGTGCAATGCTTTAGTAAATTTTACTTAAGGAACTTGATGATGATTTGAGAAGATGGAAACATCTCAGCTAAATCAGACTATGTCACACCCCTGGTAGATTAAGCTGTCAGCCTGTGTAGCAAGAAAAACATTGTGTATTTATCAGTCTTAAGAATTAGAAAGCAAGACCCCCAAGAAGTGAATGTGCAGAAATCTGTGGAGAAACAGGAACAGGGACATCTATCCATGATACCGCATGAAAAAAAAAAAAAAAAAAAAAAAAAACCACTTTCCATTCATGTATTTTAGATGTTTAAAGTTGTTGTTTTTAAGAACTGCTTACATTGTGATGTGTGATATGTCAGATCTTGTTTTATTAACAGCTTCTGTGTCAAAGAGTACGTTTATTTTTAGATAAATGAGGACATGGAATTGCTCAAAAGTAATGTTAACAATAGTTACAAGATTTATTTAAATAATGGAAAATCAACTTCAGTGATAGCAAATAAAAAGGAGGGAGGGATAGCTCTGGGTAGGGTGGCACAGAAAATGGAGACTTTACTGCAGATTATTTTAGGGGGGGGGGTCAGAGATTGAGATGGCAGTTGGTATCACTAAAAGGAATCTGGGGTCACAAATAGAGTTTCAATTGGTTAAATTCAATTTTAGATGAATTTGAATAAGCCTAGTTTCATTTTTATTCATTTATTCATTGCTTAAAAATATAAGATAAAATAAAAATTATCACATCAAAGTTGGGCAAGACAAACCAACAGAAGGAAAAGAACCCAACAGATGGCACAGGAATCAGAGACCCAGTTGTTTGCACACTAAGGAAACACATAAAAACCCTAAACTGGAAGCCATAGTATAAATGGAGATGAGTTACCGAAGGCTGGTACAGGATATGTGCATACTGCTTCAGTCCCTGTGAGTTCATATGAACTTTGATCATGTTAATTTAGAGGGCCTTGTTTTCTTGTTGTCCTCCATCCCCTCTGGCTCTCAGACTCTTTCTACCTTCTCTTCCATGGGGCCCCTGAGCTCTGAGTGGAGGGATTTGATGGACACATCCTATTTAGGGCTGGATATTCCAAGATCTCCCATTCTCTGCATATCTGGCTGTGGTTCTCTATATTTGTCCCTATACCCTGCAAAAGGAAGCTCCTCTGCTGATAGATGAACAAGGCACTGATTTATGAATATAGGAGAATGTCATTAGGAGTCATTTTATTTCTACATTTTTTCCTTTTATTTAGACCAGTATTACTTGGTTTACCCTATATCCCTGGGTTATCTAGTCTTAGGGTATTGATCACCTAAGCAGTGTTGGAAATGGACTCCATGTTGTGGAGTGGGCCTTAAATCAAATCAGTTATTGTTTGGCTACTCCCACAAGCTTTGTGCCACCATTGCCCCAGCACATCTAGCAGGTTGTACACTATTGTAGATAAAAGGCTTGTGGCTGGCTTGGTGTTTATGATTTCCTTTTGAGAACATGCAGAATACCATCCTGTATAAAACACAACAACAGCAATCACAAAATGCTGGAAGGTAGGGGTGAAGGCTCTGGTAAGCACAAACTCCACATCTCCATCTTTAATGAGCTGTCTAGGTGTTGTCTTCAGCAATGGGGCCTTGCTATCAGTTTATGGAGAGCAACCTATAGTCTTGTCTACAGCTTGAAATTGTTTGGGGATTCCCATGAGCCATTTTGGCCAGCAACTCAATCAGATATTACATAATCCTATTGCCAAGAGATGGCTAGTTTAGACTATGTTTCCTCCATTATTTGGCAATTTAATTTAGACTGCCTTCATATATGTAAATAGTTTATGAAGTTTCTACTGTATTAAGTATCCATATTTCCCCTCAAATACCCCTTAATATTATCTGTCTCCCTCTGTATACTCCCTACAATCCTCTTCTTCCCCACTTAAGCCTCCCATTCCACATGCCCCCATTATCCATCCATGACTGTCTATCTATTTTCCTTTCCTAACAAGATTTAAATGTTCCCTCTAGTTACTCACTCAGTGCCTACCCTCTGTAATTTTGTGGATTATAGCTTGGTAATCATTGCCTTAATGGCTAATATCCCCCATATAAATGAATGAATACCATAATTTTCTTTCAGAGTTTGTGATACCTCATTCAGGATGATTTTTTTTCTAGTTCTATCCCTTTGCCTATAATATTATGATGTCATCATTTTTAACAGCTGAGTAAAATTCCATTGTGTAAATGTATCACATTTTCTGTATCCATTTGTTTGTTGATGTACATCTAGCTTATTTCCAATTTCTGTCTGTTATGAATAGAGCAGCAATGAACATGGTTGAACAAGTGCCTTTGTGATAGGATAAGCATCCTTTGGGTATATGCCTAAGGTTGGTATATCTGGATTTTGAGGTAGATCAATTTCCATCTTCTTGGAGAACCACCACACTGATTTCCATAGTGGCTGTACCAGTTTGCATTCCCACCAGCAATGGATGAATGTTCCATTTGAATGTTCCTTTTATTCCACATCTTTGCCAGCATGACCAGTCATTTATTTTGTTGAACTTAGCCATTTTGACAGGTGTAAGAAGAAATCTAAAACTAGTTTTGATTTGCACTCCCCTAGGGCTAATCATGTTGAACATTTCTTAGTGTTTCTCAGCCATTTGAGTTTCCTTGATTAAGAATTCTCTGTTTAGATCTGTATCCCAATTTTTAATTGGATTGTTTGTTTTCTTGATATCTGGTTTCTTGAATTCTTCATAGATTTTGTTATTAGCCCTCTATCAGATGTGAAGTTGGTAAAAATCTTTTTCCATTCATCAGGCTGCAGATTGGTCCAAATGACAGTGTTGTTTGCCATTGTCTTAATTAGGCTTTCTATTTCAGTGACTTAACACCATGACCATAAAGCAAATTGGGGAGGAAAGGGTTTAATCAGCTTACATTTCCACATTGCTGTTCACCACTAAAGCAGTCATGACAGGAACTCAAACAGGACAGGATCCTGGACGCAGGAGCTGATGCAGAGGACATGGAGGGTGCTACTTACTGGCTTGTTCCCCGTCTTTGTTTCTTGTAGAATCCAGAACTACAAACCTAGGGATGGCAGCATGCACAATGTGATGGACCCTCCACCATTGATCACTAATTGAGAAATGCCTTACAGCTGCATCTCATGGAGGCATTTCTTCCACTGAGGTTCCTTCCTCTCTGATGACTCTATTTTGTATCGGTTTGACACAAAACCAGCCATTACAGCCATGCAGAAGTTTCCCAGGTTCATGTTGTCTCATTGTGGATTGTTCATCTTAGTTTCTGTGCTAATAGTGTTCTGTTTAGAAAAGCTTTTCTTGTGCCAATGATTTCAAGGCTTTCCTCCACTTTCTCTTCTATCAGGTTCAGTATGTATAATTTTATGTTGAGGTCTGTGATCCATTTGGAGTTGAATTTTGTGCAGATAATAAATATGGGTCTATTTAAAGTCTTCTAACAGCCTAGTTTCATTTTAACTATTGGTTTCAGTTTTAGTAGGAAAAAATAACAAATTTCAACAGTGAAATACAGATTTGGTAAAAATAAATTACCCCGAAGAAAGTCTATGATAAAAGAATGGAAATATGACCATTTAGGTCATCTATAATTATAGAAAGGGAGAGGACTAGGGAGTTGGGAAAAAATAGTCAAGGCTGAAAGAGCTTCAGCTTTAAACACCAGCAGGTAGACCAAATAGCGGAGAAACAGGAACTAGCTCAGGTTGGTACCACTGAGAATCACTACTTATATTCGGTTGAGCACTCTTACTGTTTGTTCATAATACAAAAGATTGTTAAGTCCTAACAACTTAAGATTAGCATCTGATCCAGCAAGATGGCAGCAAGATATCAAAATAGGATTTTCTAACTCTAATCCTCAACACAAACATCAGTTTGAACCATTACTTATGCATGAGTATATCTTCACAGGGGCTAAGAGAGCAAGGCAAGACAGTAAACAAAAAACATGAATGAAAAAGAATTGCAAAGACAAGTTCATGTTATCCACATCACCTTCTCCACCGACCCAGGTAGAACTATAGGAAAAGAGGAGGTATTTGCTTGGGGAAATGAAAGAGAAGTCAGCATAAGATTTGCCTACAACTGCAACACAAGCCCTGCCAAGTGAAAGCAAATGTTGGTCATGAAATTATAACTGACCTTCTATGACATTCTGTACTTTTGTCCTGGGAGTATTATACCTTCATTCCTCCCTCTATACACTCAATTATCAGATCCATAAAAGGGAGACAGAATGGAGCATTGACAAGATAATTCCTAAGTGCCAGGTTCTTCTACCTGCTGACTCAGGAAGATCAGACTGTTTGAGCATTCTAGCAAGTTCAGCAGTGGCTCAAATCAGATGGCCTGTTTGGAATCTCTTTATGGACAGAATGCTGAAGGTATTTCTAGATAAAGACATTCCACACATACTGGAATGATTATTTATATTTTCAAAAGTACAAACATAAACATAAAAGACAAAGAAAAACAAAGAAGCAAATGTAACACATCAAAAAAATTATAATAATAATCTCTCAGAAGCTGGATCAGACCTCAGAGAAACAGAGGTATGAAAACTGTGAGAAAATTCAAAATTATTCTCAGTAATCTCAGAACTTCAAAAAATGCACAGAAATTATATAAAATAATTATAAAATAATAAGCAAGAATACTAGAAGGAGATTGAAGCTACACATTTGTTTAAAAATATGAACTATAAAAAACAGTTAATAATTTGAAAATTCCATATGAAGCAATATTAAAACTGACCAAATAGAAGAAAGGAATCATGTAATCAAATAAAAATTAGTGAATATGTATAATAGATATGAAAGAATAAAAACCAAATGGCCAAATAAAGCTTAAATGATGAATGGTACATAGGTAACAGAGCATTTGAATAGTAGGACTTTCTTCAAAAAGGAAAATAAAGAAGTGAAAGATACAAAGCTAATTTAAGGAACTAATAGTGAGGACTGCAGATACAATTCATTGGCAGAGTAAGCGATTCCATTAAGCACAGAGAATATGCTGTGTTTAATCCAAAGAGTCCTTCCTTACCAGAAAAGGAAATAACAGTAAACTTTCTAAAAATGCATACTCTTTTTACCTTCTATATAGCAATAAAGTACATAAACAAACAACTGAAAGAAGGCTATATTTTGGCTCATGGTTTCTTAGGCATCAGTTCACAGTTTCTTAGGCTTCTTGCCATGAACCTGGAGTAAGAAAAGACAGAGAACCATGGTAGAGCAAGTGAAGTGGAGCCAAGTATCATAACTGATGGTGAGCCACGAAGTAGAGAAACAAAGAGCCTGTGGACCAGTGCAGCATAAATATTTGGAGGGTTTTTTTTAATGGATTAAAATGTTAAATTACTTTTTAAAATAGTGTACTATATTTTATATGAACTTAAACATAACCATATAGAAAAAAACCTACAGAACACTGTTTTTCAAGCTGTGGGTAGAGACCCTTTTGGGAGTCAAATGATCCTTTCACAGGGGTCACCTAAGACCACCCGAAAACACAGATATTTACATCATGATCCATAAGAGTAGCAAAATTACAGTTATGAATTAGCAATGAAAATAATGTTATAGTTGGGGTCACTACAATATGAGGAGCTGTATTATAGGGTCACAGCATTAAGAAGGCAGAGAGTCACTGCTATAGGGGCCAAACAAAAAGGAATCAAGCATCACAAAAGAAAATGATCTAGTCACAAAGGAACACTTCCAGAGTAGAATAAAGAAACAAAGGATTTACAAAGAAACCAGGAAACATTAACAAAATGACAGTGCTAAGTTCTTACCTATTAGCAATTACCTGGAAAATAAGTTGATTAAATTATCCAATTGAAAGACTTGAATGGTTGAATGGATTTCAATAAAGAAGATCCAACAATCTACTGCCTTTAAGAGACTCAATTAACTTTTATAGACATCCATAGACTAGCAGTGGATGGAAGGATTTGGAAAAGATATCTATGCAAGTGAAAATTAAAAGGGACCAATTCTGTCTATATTTATATCAGATGAAACAGACACTAAGTCAAAACCTATTAAAAAAACAAAGACAACTCTTATATAATTGATAAAGACTCCATTTATCAAGAAGATATAATAATTGTGCATATATCTACATCTAATACTTTAGCACTGAAATTCAAAAATAAAGAAATTATCAGTGCCAATAAATATAATGATGGACTATAATATAATAGGAGTAGAGACTCAGTCAATATCATAGTTCCTAAAATGATCAGAATGTCCATACAGAAAATATAGGATATATAAGAAAAAAAGAATATATCAGACATAAGCTAGAATTTATATCAATGACCCCACTGTATAAAGAGAAACTTCATCCAACTGCAATGGAATATACCTTCTTGTGAAAGGTACAGTGACAGTCAAGCAGATATTAGCTACAAAGTGCGTTTTAAATTAAAGAAAAGAAAATACATTGAGTATTTTCTGTCCACACAGCATGGAAGCAGACATCAACAACAAGATGAATGTTAACAAAATTCACAAATACTACTCACTAAACAAGATACCTAGAAATAACCAGTATGTGACAGAAGAAATGAAGAGAAATTAAAAATTATCTTGATCAAACTAAAAATGGGTACTAAATATACCAAATCTTACCAAATAGTTTAAATTAAAATTCCAAACACCCTTAGAACTTGAAAAAGAACAGTTTTAGCACAGTGTGAGCAGAGGAGAGAATACAATAAAGATCAAAAGAAAGTAAATGCAATACAGACAAAAAAAGAAAAAAAGATTGTTAAGACCAAGGCTTATATTGACAAACTTTAGTAAAATGATAAAACAGAGGAGACCGAAATAAATAAAATCAGAATGTATAAAGGATATTACAAGTAATACAATATTCATACAAAGGACCTTAAGATACTACAATGAAAAGACATGAGCAATGCATAAAAGCTAGACACATGAAACCCATCATGACTGCAGCATGAATAAACAGAAGAGCTGAACAGATGATGTAGAAGGAAATTAGGTGAGCATTAAATTATCTCCTGTCCAAGAGCAGTCTAGGGCATCAGGCTTCATAGATGAATTCTGACATCCATTAAAAACAAAAACAAAGGTTGGGGATTTAGCTCAGTGGTAGAGCACTTACTTAGCAAGCGCAAGGCCCTAGGTTCTATCCTCAGCTCAAAAAACAAAACAAAACAAAACAACAAAAAAACCCAATATCTTTCAATCACTTAATTAAATATCGAAGAGAAAAATTTATATTATGAGGCTTGAAACTACAAGACAATATCTTTCATGAAGGTGTAAGTAAAAATAATACAAAAGAAAGTAGCAAGTCAAATTTCTAAGCATATCAAAAAGATCATGCATCATGACCAAATAGGACTTATCTCAGAAATGCAAGAATGGTTCAAACTACACAGACCAGTAAATGCATATTAAAATAACAAAAGACAAAAACTATATGCTCATCTCAGTAGATGTAGAAAACACATTCAAAGATAACTAACATCTTTTCATGGTAAACATTCAAAGAAAATTAGATAACATATATAAATATATATACATATATCTCAAAAGATGTGTCTGACAAGCCCACAGCTGACATCCCAGTCATCAGGAGAACTAAACGAAGATTTTTAAAGTCTACACAGTAAGACTCTTCCCATTTCTTTTCCTCCTTTCAGTGGAAGTCCTAGCTGAACAATCAGGTAGGAGAATGTAAACAGAATATCCAAATAAGGGTAGGAGAGAAGTATAATTGAAACAAATTTAAGAAGAACTGATCTTTTTCCAATAGATTCTGTACCATTCAAAGTAATATGCAGATTCAGTTCAGTCCTGGAATATGGCATTCTTCACAGAAATGGAAAAAGTAATTCTTTTTTTTCCTTATAATTGAAAAAAAGTTTTGATGCAGTATATTCTGATCACACTTTTCTCTTCCCCCAACTCCTCCTGATCTTCCCCTTCTCCCTACCCTTCCATCCACTCAGCTTCATCCCTTTCTTTCTGTCTTCAGAAAACAAATAGGCAAACAACAACAAAAATGAAACCAATGGCAAATTCGTAGGTTCCTAACAGATGATAAGCCATGGCTCTTGATGACTCTTTGCTCCTTTAGTGACTAACAAGGTGCTGACATCATCCAGTCTAGTTATACGCCCCTACAAGGTGTTGGGAATCACCCTTGGAAGCAAAGACAAGAAGAGTACACATCTTCTCTTGAGACAGTAGTTCTCAACCCTCCTAATTCTGTGACATTTTAACACAGTTCCTCATATTGTGGTGAACCCTAACCATGAAATTATTTACATTGCTACTTCATAACTGTAATTTTGCTACTGTCAAGATTTACAATATAATATCTATGTTGTCTCATGGTCTTCGGTAGCTCCTGTGGAAGGGTCACTGCACCCTGAAAGAGGTTGCAGCCCACAAGTTGAGGACCACTGTCTTATGCTATCTAAACATGTGCATGTTTATTTACTCATAAGTAATACTCAACATGCGTGAAATTTCTACTGATGGTGATGAAAACAGTGACTGGACACTTAGGAAGCCATTTCATGGTCTAGGGTAAGTTTGGGGATGGAAGGTCTCTGGAAAGTCTTATTTGATTTGCTTAACATATTTTACCTATTTCATGGCTTTAAGCTAGTTGGTCACTCTTTGTTCTTCATGTGTAAGAGTATACGCACTTAATTTTTCTTGGTCAGTCACAATTTTCCTTGTGTCAGTCACAATTGGTGGGGCATTATTAGAAATATGAAGAGAGAATTGTTTTACAGCAATCAAGAATGAAGCCAAGTTAAGAACTAAAAATTAATGACAACTTTGTAGAAGAGGAATTTTTATCTCAACCTGGCTATTTCTACACATGTTGGATCCTGGAATAAAATTGAACCAAGGCCATCAATTCTATTTATATGTTGCGTTTCCCTGTTTTGCAGTGCCACTTATTTGTTTATTTATCTGTTTGTTTGTTTGTTGAATTCCCCTCTCATACATTACAACCCCACCAGTTTCCCAGTCTTCCTTCACATCTTCCCCTTTTAATGCCCCTTATTTATCAACTATTGGTTATCACTTGAAGCACTTGTTGTATCCAAATCTCATAATAATTTTAGATTTACTGAGCCAGACTGTTACTTAAGAAGTGTAGGTGAGAGATGAGCACTTTAGTGCTGGTATCCCTGGGAATGGAGCTATTTTATTTGGTCTGTAGCTCTTCATCGCTGTTCTCCATGAACTGTTTTGTGTGCCACAACTTTAGAGCAACTCAGGGTTTCAAATATTTAAAGGAAAAAGCAAAATACTCAGAGGTTTGAAAATGAAGATACCTCTGCTTTCTGTTTCTTCTGTGACTGCTTATTATTCCTGCATGACTTTCAGAGGAAGCAATCATGCCACTGTCCTTCCCTACACCAGTGAGCACTTCTTAATCAAAAGAGATTACCAGAGGAAAAGATCATTCCATCTAAGGATATGTATAATGGTGTCAGTCACATTTATTATTAAATGTGAGAAACATAAAAATTATGTCCTCTGATTTTCAAGTAATTACTGCATTCTCATTATAAAATTAACTTTTTAATCTAAAAAATTTTGATAAGCACAAGACAATTTAGGAAAGCTAAAACTATAAATGATGAATCTTCCAGGCAACCTTCCAATGATTCCTATTATGCACTTTAAAAATATATTTGCATAACTCCAACTTCTTATTGAAAGAGGGATGTGACTCTTTCCTTTGAATGTGTTGTGCTGCTTCAATCAAACACAAATATTTGACAGCTATTCTTGTGCTGAAAACACACTCAGTTGCTATCATTGAAGGGGATTTCTGTTCCAGAGAACGGGTTCATGGCTGTCCAATTCAATTCAAACTTACATTTCATGTTCTTCAGGCACCTCCCCCTCAATACTGACATGCATTTTACTTTGAAGCCTTATTGAATCATAAAATCTCACTGCATTAGGTCCTGTCATTTTGTCATTTTTAAATGGGTGGCTGTTTAAATATGAGAAAGCCTGTCCCTTATTTTGAGCAGTAGTTGTATTAATTACAAACCTGAGCACAAAACCACTAAAAAAGACACACTAGGTTTATGTACAGGCAGATTTTTAAGTCCACCACTACTTTTCTCTATTTCTGTATTGCTCTGACTGTTAGTTGACTTTCTTTATCTGATAAATATCAGCAATAACAAAGCAAAATAGCAGGATAATTTACCTTGCCATTATTCCATTTCCCACTTCATATTACCTGTATCCTGCTATGCACTTCCCAAAGCACACGCGTGCGCGCGCACACACACACACACACACACACACACACACACACACACACACACCGTTACTGTTCCTAATACTTTCCTTGTTTCTGTGGTTATGCCATATTGTATGCTCACATTTGAGAGAGAATTCAGAGTTAAGAACTGCTGATAAACAACAAGATGCAACATGTACTATCCATATTTCTGGGTCTGGATTACCTAATTCAATATAATCATTTCTAAGAGTGGTATAGCTGTGTCATATGGTAGAATTATTTTCAGTGTTTTGAAGATTCTGCAAACTGATTTCAAGAGTGACTCTACCAACTTGCAATTATTGTCTCACCAACAATAAATGAAAATTCCTTTCTCTACAACCTCACCAGCATTTAGTGTGTGTGTGTGTGTGTGTGTGTGTGTGTGTTAAAAGACATTAAATTGCTTTGACAGTGTTTCCCACAAGAACCACAGTCTAACAGAAACTCTAGTCCCAGCAAATAGAAACTCTCCTTTTTGAATGGTTGATCAGGATAGTACAAGTGACTCCCAAAATAATGTAAAGTATCCATGTATTTCCTCGGTTATCAGTCATGGGTTGATGGTGGCCCCTGTTGCTGAAGACACAGGTGGGACACAGGACTCCAATGATTTGAGCTGGATCTGACAGAAAAGCCTCTTTGCTGTAGTTTACCTTGCATAGTTCTAGATAATACTACTACACAAGCTACTAAGGGAAGGAAGGTCTTAAACAGCCCTACCCAGTTGCAATACCTATGAACCAAGACAATGACCACATGACAAGATGTATACATAAAACTACACTAAGTGGCAATCAAATGTCAGTGGCAGCCAATAGCTATCTAACTGAATTTCAGTTCCACTCAACAGAAAGGAAATCACTCTTGGTGCCAGAAATTTAGCTTCCTAGGGCAAGTGAGGTAGGTCATAGATCTTAGAAAAGAATCTACTGCTGCCACTTTGTTAGACAAGCATAATTCCTTACCATGTTCTAAATTTTATCCTCATACCCACAGATATGTGTAGCTAGCACCCCTCATCAATGAAGCTTCTCTTTGCAGCAAACAGATACTGTAACAGAAACCCATACCTGGACATAATACAGACATGGACAGATCATGGGAAGCCCAGGTGCATTGGATGCATCTACCTCACATCTCCTGCACGTATGGCTCAGTGTACATAATGGAAGAGGGACAAGCAAATTAAGAGCCAGAATTCCAGAAAGTCTGCTGAAAAATGATCTCTCCTAGAAATGACCATAAACAAACCTGAAACAGTGGCGATATCTGTGTACATGTAAACGTGGAAGAGGGGAATTTTTACAGGATCCTACCTCTAGATAAAGAGTTACAGACAACTAATGATTCCTAGAAAAGGAAAAATTACCCCCTCTCAAGGATGAATCCCCTTAATCTCTGTCTAACATGGAGTGGTTGGCCTTGAAACCATACATACACAAAAATAAAAATGTGCTCAGCAAGTTGTATTTACATGTATTTGCTATAGACTTACATATGATTATTAGTGTGTGTGTGTGTGTGTGTGTGTGTGTGTGTGTGTGTGTGTGTGTAATGATAAAAAAATTAAAACATCAATTTTAGGGAGGGGACATATGGGAGGGGTTCATAGGTGGGTAGCTAGGCAGGGCTGTAGAGCAAGAGGAAAGAAAAAAACATGACATAATTCTATTCAATTAAAAATATATTTTTAAAAAGAATCTGAATCAAACTGTGCCCATTACAGTTCATCATGGCTTTCTAGATGACTAGCCTACTTTCTCCCAGCATACCTCATACAATTTGAACTATTCTCCCTCACATACACATTATTCTATATTATTGCATTTTTACATATGTGACATAAAAAGGTTTACCATTATTTCTATGAGAACATAAACACAAGGGAAAATGTGGGAAGCAAATGTAGCAAATATTGTGTAAGACAATGGATTTTTAGTGAGAGCAATAGATAGTTATTATAATTAAGTAGTAGTATGGAACCAAGATCTTTAATGATTTTAGATCTCCTTTGATTACATAAAGTACACATAAGTGACAAATTTAGATGAAAGGTTATTATGTAAAATATTTGAGTGTACCCATGTTTAGTTGACATTTCTTTTCAGCTAATCATCAGTTTATTGATGTGACTTACAAGGATAATCTATATACTTTTATGTCTTAGATTTGTTCATAATCAGAAATCAGATTATCTTATCTCATAGTGTGTATCATATTTCTTTTAGCTGTAGTTACAATATGCTCTAAAAAATAAACCAATTGAAATTCAAGAAATAATTACTTTCTTAGATACTATTGTATACTTAATGAAAAATTATTCACTAATTAAATTCTCAAAGTGCACTTGATATAAATTAGGCACTATGGTAAAAGCTAAAAGGACAAGTAAAACATACCAGTAGAAACTCATAATTTAGGCCTGTGATATATGATCAAATAGGCATTAAAACTGATTTTATGACAGGCAACAGTGATGCACACCTTTAACCCCCCCACTTGGGAGGCAGAGCCAGGAGGATCTCTATGAGTTCAAGGCCAGCCTGGTCTACAGATGGAGACCCAGGACAGGTACCAAAACTACACAGAGAAACCCTGCCTTGAACAAAAACTGATTTTATTTAAGATTACAAGAGAGCATAAATGAGCATGTGTACTAGATATACTTCATTTCCACTGTCATCAAAGATTGGTTTGAACATGCATAGAGTGTGAAGTTAACTTTGAATTGTTGCTTCTCACTAGATTTTCTCTTTCTTTAAAAAGAAGTGAGTTGTTTCACAAAGAAAAAAACCACATGATCATCTCACTAGATGCAGAAAAGGCATTTGACAAAATCCAACACCCCTTCATGATAAAGGTCTTGGAGCCATCAGGAATACAGGGAACATACCTAAACATAATAAAGGCAATCTACAGCAAGACAACAGCCAACAGCCAACATCAAATTAAATGGAGAGAAACTCAAAGCAATACCACTAAAATCAGGAAAAAGGCAAGGCTGTCCCCTCTCCCCATACTTATTCAATATAGTACTTGAAGTTCTAGCCAGAGCTATAAGACAACATAAAGAGATTAAGGGGATACAAATTGGAAAGGAAGAAGTCAAGCTCTCCCTATTTGCAGATGACATGTTAGTATACATGAGTGACCCCAAAAATTCAACCAAGGAACTGATACAGCTAATAAAAACCTTCAGCAACATAGCAGGATACAAGATCAACTCAAAAAAATCAGTAGCCCTCCAATATAAAGTAGACAAACAGGCTGAGAAGGAAATCAGAGATACGTCACCCTTTACAATAGCCACAAATGATATAAAATACTTTGGGATCACTCTAACTAAGCATGTGAAGGACCTATATGACAAGAACTTTAAGTCCCTGAAAAAAGAAATTGAAGAATATGTCAGAAAATGGAAAGATCTCCCATGCTCATGGATAGTCAGGATTAACATAGTAAAAATGGCTATCTTACCAAAAGCAATCTACAGATTCAACACAATTCCCAAAAAATTACCAACACAATTCTTCACAGATCTGGAAAGAATAATACTCAACTTCATATGGAAAAACAAAAAACCCAGGATAGCCAACAGATTCCTGTACAATAAAACAACCTCTGGAGGCATCACAATGCCCAACCTCAAGCTCTACTATAGAGCTACTGTAATAAAAACAGCTTGGTACTGCCTTAAAAACTGACATGTGGACCAATGGAATCAAATTGAAGACCCTGACATTAAGCCGCACACCTATGACCATATAATTTTTGACAAAGAATCCAAAAATGTACAATGGAAAAAAGAAAGCATCTTCAACAAATGGTGTTGGCATAACTGGATGTCAATATGTAGAAGGCTGCAAATAGATGCATATCTGTCACCGTGCACAAAACTGAAATCCAAGTGGATCAAAGACCTCAACATAAATCCAGCTACTCTGAACCTGATAGTAGAGAAAGTAGGAAGTACTCTTGGATGCATTGGCACCAGAGATCACTTTCTAAATATAACACCAGTATCACAGACACTGAGAGAAACTATCAATCAATGGGACCTGTTGAAACTGAGAAGCTTTTGTAGAGCAAAGGACACGGTCAACAAGACAAAGTCATAGCCTACAGAATGGGAAAAGGTCTTCACCAACCCCACATCTGACAGAGGGCTGATATCCAGAATATATAAAGAACTCAAGAAATTAGACATCAAAATGCCCAACAGTCCAATTAAGAAATGGGCTATAGAACTAAACAGAGAATTCTCCACACAGGAAGTTCAAATGGCTGAAAGACATTTAAGGAATTGCTCAACATCCCTAATTATCCAGGAAATGCAAATAAAAATGACTCTGAGATACCACCTTACACCTGTCAGAATGGCTAAGATCAAAAGCACAGAAGGCAGCTTATGCTGAAGAGGATGTGGAGCAAGGGGAACTCTCCTCCACTGCTGGTGGGAATGCAAGCTTGTACAGTCACTTAGGAAATCAATATGGTGCTTCCTTAGAAAATTGGGAATCCATCTCCCCCAAGACCCAGCTATAGCACTCTTGGGCATATACCCCAAAAATGCTCAATCATACCACAAGGGCATTTGGTCAGCTATGTTCATATCAGCTTTGTTTGTAATAGCCAGAACCTGGAAACAGCCTAGATGCCCTTCAACTGAAGAATGGATAAAGAAAATATGGTACATATACACAGTGAAGTACTACTCAGCAGAGAAAAAACAATGACATCATGAGGTTTGCAGGCAAATGGATGGATCTAGGAAAAATCATCCTGAGTGAGGTAACCCAGACTCACAAGGACAAACACGGTATATACTCACTCATAGGAGGATACTAGATGTAAAACAAAGATGACTAGACTGCTACACAACTCCAGGGAGGCTACCTAGAAAACAGGACCCTAGGAAAGACCCAAGGATCACCCAATGACAGAGAAATGGATGAGGTCTACATGAACAACCTGGACGACAGTGGGAGTAATAAAGGGCAAGATTTGAGGGAAAGAAATCTTAGGGGAGCAGGAGATCCCAGCTGGATTAAGAACAGAAAGGGAGAATGAGAAATAACAGACCATGATAAATGAAGACCACATGAGAACAGGAATAGGCAGAGTGCTCGAGAGGTCCCCAGAAATCCACAATGATATATCCTCTGTAGTCTGCTGGCAATGGTGGAGAGAAAGCCTGATCTGACCTAGTCTGGTGATCAGATGACTAAATACACTAACAGTCGTCCTGGAACTCTCATCCAATAACTGATGGAAGTGGATGCAGAGATCCTCAGCCAGGCCCCAGGTGGAGCTCCAGGTGTCCAACTGTTGAGAAAGAGGAGGGTCTGCAAGAGTGTGAATTGTTGAATCCAAGATTGCAAAAAGCACAGGGACAAATAGCCAAACTAATGGAAACACATGAACTATGAACCAAAAGCTGAGGGACCCCCAACTGGATCAGGCCCTCTGGATAAGTGAGACAATTGAATAGCTTGAACTCTTTGGGAGGCACCCAGGCTGTGGGACCAGGACCTGTCCTTAGTGCATGAGCTGGCTGTTTGGAACCTGGGGCTTACACGGGGACACTTTGCTCAGCCTGGGAGGAGGGGACTGGACCTGCCTGTACTGAATCTACCAGGTTTAAATGAATCCCCAGGGGAGTCTTGGCCCTGGAGGAGATGGGAATGGAGGGGAGGGGCTGGGGGGAAGGTGGGGGTGGGGACAGGAGGGGGAGGACAGGGGAACCCATGGCTGATGTGTAAAATTAAAACACATAATAATAAAGAAAACTAAATGAATAAAAAGAAGTGAGTTGTTTCAGCCTTCTCATCACTATTATTCAAACCAAGAAACTTCTGTTATCTGTCATTTATGATAACGTTATGTAATTTATGCCCCTGCTACTACAATGTGGATGATCATTGATCCTTGAAACTACTCTTTCCGGACACCGACTTTCATTTCAGTGGGATGACCTCATTGTTGACCCAGTGATTCCCCCTTTACCAGAACCCACCCTGTCTCTACAAAGAGCACAGAAATTGTAGGAGACTTTTCCACTGCTCCGTTCTTGTACCTATGACAAATGTCTGGACACTTCTTGTATGAGGAAATATCCTGAAAAATCACTTCTAAAATCCAGACATGAATTACCACATGTTATAAACATGAGAAAGTTTCAAAATATCTTACAGTATCACCCAACCCAATGTACTGCCAATGTCTGCCCACAGTAATTCTTTTGCCTTGCTTCTGATGCCCCACCCATATTTTCCTGTAAAGTATCTTTTATAATTACATAACATTACAATCTTTGGGTATTCATTTAAGATTAGAATTGCAAATTGATTATTTTATTCTTTTATAGACTAAATGCTGTCTCTGGAAGACACTGTGACTGAAGTAAGTAAAACACAGGATTTGCCCTTAAATAGCTAAGACTATATATTTTGAAGCAGCCAGGTAAACACCATATGCATAAAAGTATAATAAACAGTTTTTGATTCAAAGAACCATCAACCATGTGAAACTACATCTTACTCTACCACACATGATTGGGAACTGAACCAGAATTTTAAAATCCACGAATGCAAAACTATACCCATGGGCAACCCAGAAAGCAGTGAAGAGCTAGGAAGAAACAAGGATCGGATAAGTACTGGCTCCATTGCTTATAATCATTTTGGTAAGACTATTTAGTATCTTGAGTTTCCTTCCTTATTTTTATTATTAGAGATGATGATGCGTCAATCACAGAGCAATGGAAGTAAAATGAAAAAAGTAACATTTATTCAATGCCTAGTACATATCAATATTCAGTAGCACATAGTTAATAGAAATAGAAATTACAAAATGCTAAGAATATCACTGTAGACCTATAGTCTCTTCATAACGCAAAGACAATTAATACATAGTATTAATTATTAGCCTGCCCTATTTGTTCTATTGACATATTTAAACTAAGAGAGTCTGTCTTCAGTACATTTCTGTATGTACATCTATTTTATATAAGAAACTACAATGTGAAATGAAGATAACAGTATACATCATTTAAATCAAGATAATTCATTCTATTTTATCTTACATATAATCTGTGAGAGCAAATTTCTAATCACGAGAGATATTATGTAGAGTTCTTCGTAGCTTTGCAATGAAGGTAGCCATGGAGAAAAGCTCATGAACACAAGATACAGCATTGCAAAACAAAATTTTGTTTAGAATCTAGAATGCAAAAGATGTCTGGGAGCACAAGAATCTAGGAATGATATCAGAGAAAAAAACATTTGAAAAGGACAAAAAAGAATTTTTTTGCAGGACTGTCAAGGTGGTTTGCACATATTAATTTTGTGCAAAACCTAAATTCAGCTACCAGAGCCTACTTCAGGCAGCTCACAACCACCTGTGACACCAAACACACAATATCTGATGCATTCTTCTGGCTTCTGCAGGCATGTATACTCATGCAGGCACCCACACAGAAATGCACATGCATAAACCTAATTAAATATAAAAACAAATATTTTAAAAATACATTTTCAGTGTGAAGAAAGGGAAGAGAAAAATCTGTAAGTAGAGTGAGAGTGGGTGAGGAGGTGTCTCTGCACAGCTGACCTCTGAGCTTCTCTTGAACTGCCTGCTTTCTCTGTTCATGGGAATTTCAATAAAAAGATGGTATTATATGAAAAAATATCTCTTCATAATCACAGATCAGGTACCACTATTCTCTTCCTATATTTAGAAATATTTCATGTTCTTGAGAAAAAAGACATAGTGGGGAATCAACTTCACAAAAAGCTGAATTTCTGTAATTCTATGAGAAACAATCTGAATAGCAATAGGTTCTTAACTTTTGTTCTTAAACAGCTGCCTTTACAATCACTCCCTTGCATTGCTGAGTCCTCTCATCTTCTAATGCACACAAAACTCAGTCAGCATCATCATATCAGCAATACCAGCAGATATTGTTCCAAAGCCTTCTTTTTCCTAAAACTCAGTCAAAATCATTCAAATGATGTTCTCCAAAGCCTCCATTTGCCCTGAATCCCTCAGAGTCCAGTTCAGAAACAGAAAATAGTTACTCAGTGCCGATGGAAACTCCTTAAAGAAACAAATGTGTCCTACCCGGACCTACCTGGAGCACCCTTGCCAAAGAAGTATCTATGGAAATAGGTGGCTTCAGTGGGAATCAAAATACTAGAAGAGATGAGATGAATGACTGTTATTGTGGCAATCACCACGTGCATTTTAGAATGTTTGCCAGGCCATGAAAAGCCAGGCATGACCTATCTATCAATAGGTGAAGATATGGGCTGATTTTTATAGGAATGAATCTTTTGTTTGTACGTGGGTGTGTGTTTGTGTGCATATGTTTGTGTGTGTATCATTTTTGTGTGTATGTATATATGTAGGTAAGTATGTATATGCTCATTAAACTGAGTATCTTCTTCATGGTGTAAGTTCAGAACAGGAATAAAATAACCATATCCATTTGTAGCCTTCTTAAAAATCATTTTTAAAAACATTTAAGATATAATAAATGTCTGTTGACTGTTTCATTGACTACAACTAAAAAGTCTTCTTAAATGTTAATCAAAATTTTAAATAGTAGTTGGGATCTGACCTCATGGAATCTGTAGCAACTGGTAACTAGAAAGGATCTAACAATCTGTTTTCAGAAATACATAAACATTAATACTGAATTATCACAGAATAAATGACACATAAAACCAGAATAGCTAAAAAAGCAACTTGCAATCTTTTCAAACATATGCATGAAAATGTTATGTAAAACATTGTTTTTACGCTAACTATAAAAATAATCAAAAGAGTAACACATCATTAAGTAGTAGATTTATCCCATAGATAACACATCATGAATAGCTTTAACCCAGTGATATGAATTTACTTTTTTATATTTATCTACTCTGCGTGTGTGTGTGTGTGTGTGTGTGTGTGTGTGTGTGTGTGTGAGAGAGAGAGAGAGAGAGAGAGAGAGAGAGAGAGAGACATTGCACTTATAGAGTTCATAAGACACTTGCAGGAACTAGATCACTCCTCCCACCATGTAGGTCCCAGAGACTAAGCTCAGGTCTTCAGACTTGGTAGCAAGTTCCTTTATCTGATGAGCCATCTTACATGCCCTATAATTTTACTTAATCTTAGAAAATAATCTGTTCAGCACCTTAGCAAAATAAGCATAAATTGATATTGATAACTCAATAAAATATTTCTGTTGTCCTCACATGTTAATATAAAAGGCAAAACTAAAATGAAAGCCTAATCAATTCTATTTTAGTGAGCTTCCACACAGTGACTCTAAACAATATATCTTAATATTAATAATATCAGAAATGTTATTCTAGTTTTTAAAATATGATAGTTGTCTCCAGCCAAGCAAAAATACAAAAAAGGAGAACAGCTACTCAGTTGTTTCCTAAAAAGAATGCAAACAAAAAAATGATATCCAAGTCATCTCATTTTCATGAAAAAACTGAAAATCTTATTAATCTGAAGATATATTTAATTACATAGAATTCTGTGAGACAATAGATAAGCAGTTCTGCACTTGCAAGGTCAAGTGTTTCCCAAAATGTAGAGTGAAATGGAGGTTACATACAGGAAAGTGTAGGAGAGACCATTCTTTGAAAATATGAATGACAAACTATAGAAATGATCCCTGAACATATTGATAGAGGGGGCCATTATGGGGTTAGGGAGAAATCTTGCACTAGGGAAATTTCCAGGAACCACAAGGATGACCCAGCTAAGACTCCAAGTGGTATTGAAGAGGGGTCCCTGGACTGGCCTTCCCCTGTAATCAGACCAATAACTACCCTAATTGTCATCATAGAATCTTCATCCAGTAACTGATAGAAGCAGATGCAAAGATTCACAACTAAGCACTGGGTGGAGCAATGGGAGTTCAGTTTAAAGAGAGGGAGGAGGGATTATATGGCCAAAGAGGTCAATATCATGTTGGGGAAACCCACAGAGACAGCTGACCTGAGCTAGTTGGAGCTCACTGACTCTGGACTGACAGCTTGGGAACCTGCATGGGACCAAACTAGGCCCTCTGAATGTGGGTGACAGTTGGGCAGTATGTGGGGTCCCTGGCAGTAGGACCAGGAATTATCCTTGGTACGTGAACAGGCTTTTTGGAACCCATTCCCTATGGAGGGATACCTTGCTCAGCCTTGATACAGGGGGAAGGGCCTTGGACCTGCCTCAACTTGATATGGCAGACTTCGTTGACTCACGGTGGGAGGCCTTTCCCTTTCTGAGGAGTGGATGGGGATTGGGATGGGAGGGAAGATGAATGGTGAGAGAGAGGAGGTGAGGGGGGGGAGATCTATGGTCGGTATGTAAAATGGAGAAAAAAAACTTTCAAATAAAAAAAGAGGAAAAAGAAAATAGAAATGACAAAGAAATTATGAGTCTTTTCACAGAATATGGAGAATTCAGGCTGGTACTCACCAGGAAATTTTATAACCCTCTGGCTAGTTTTCATAGTGCTGGATGTTGCTATGCAAGCTACCAGAGGGGAAACGTAATCTTCAATTACATCCAGCTATTAACCCAGCAAGCTACCACTGTAGGGTTCCATAGGTGCAGTTGTGGCAGGGATGCTCCATGAGATGGAACTCATACCTGGAACTGTGAACGGGGCTAAGAATATCCAGATAAATGGGTCATGATCCCTAGAGAAGATGCAAATACTATTATTATTCTGCTAAATGGACATAGTACTAACATAACTCTGAATGACTTATTGCTATAATCACAGAGCAGCATATCTCTCAATTCTCTTCAGTTAATATTATTATTTTAGTAGATTGCAGTGAACACGGAGACCACAATTGGTCAGCATGTAGAGAACAAGAAAACAAAAAATACTGAACCCTAAACAGGATGTGCATATCACACATTTTCCACCAAGGCTCAGGGTTCTTCCAGCAAGAAAGGGAAGAAAGATTGTAAGAGCTGGAGATGGAAGATGACTTCAAAGAAATAGTGTTTTCCAGAAACAATAGGGTAATGACATATATGAAATCACAAAGATTGTGACATCATGCATAAGACCTGACAAAATCCAAGGAGAGGCTTAAGTGGGCACAAAATCCCATCACTAGCTGAGGAGCTATTAGCATCTGATAGCTGATGGGACTGGAAGAGTCAATTTTCTTTAACTGTGTGTCCTCTTGATGTGCCTAATACACTACTAAACTCCTGGGACGATCTCAGTCCAAGAAGTAGCTGGGCAACACAAGTTAGATGGGATGAGTTTAGATAGATAGATAGATAGATAGATAGATAGATAGATAGATAGATAGATAGATAGATGATAGATAGATAGATAGATAGATAGACAGATAGATAATTAATTAATGGAAGAAACCCCTAAGTGGGGTGAATAAAGAGTTGAGGTCACACAGTGTGGATCTCAGAGAAATTGGGGGAGAGGTAAATATAGTCAAAACACATTCAATAAAATTATCAAATAATTAATACAAATATTATTATAAAAAGGATTTAAAATACATTTCTGTAAGTTATTTAAAAAGTTATTCCCAGTAACCATCTAGGAAAAGTGATATATGATCTTCACAGAAAAAAATTTGTTTACTAGATATATTCTAAAAAGCCTTTTCAAAACAGAGTATGACTTCATTAATAGGATAATGCTTAAAACTGTCATGTATCAAAATTAATGAATTTAATTAGTATCAAAATTATACCTGTAGAGCCTTAAAAATATGATACTAAAATATATACAAAAAATATACAACATGATTTTCAAAGAGACACTAGCAAAAAAACAAAAATATACAACAAAAATGTAACACAGATGGGATCAGGAGAAAGATGACAGAGACAAGTGAGAAACAACTGAATCTAAAAATAAATGTAAACCTGTGCAACTACTGTTTTGTAGGGAAATGTGGTGCTGAAAATTACATACTGTGCATCCATCTCATAACATACTCAAAACCTAAATTCCACATTGACCAGACACTCAAACAGGAGAAAGAAAAATACTGAAGTTAAAACACAAAGTCAAAACATATGTGATAGTCTTTATATATCTTTACAGGAGAATTGATACCTAAAATTTATTTAACTAAACTAAAAGTGAATTTAAGAGGCAAAAATGCCAGTGTCATGTGAAAATCTAAAAGCATTTCATGAAGAAATAACTTGAATATTATAAATATATGGAAGATACTGAAGAAACTACAAGTTAAGAAACTGAACATAAAACACAGCCTCCAATATAGCAGTTACAGAGATACGATGAGACTATAAAATATTGCTGAATACATAGACCCTAGAGAATGTCTGTATGAAACGTGTAGGTTTATAATACGAATATCTTAAGGAACTATCAATGTAATAAATTTAGAGGTATGTGACTCTCTCTTTCTCTCTCTCTCTCTCTCTCTCTCTCTCTCTCTCTCTCTCTGTCTCTGTGTGTGTGTGTGTGTGCATGCGTGCATGCGTGCGTGTGTGTGTGTGTGTGTGTGTGTGTGTGTGTGATAACCTAATCAGTCTAGACCTAAACAATAAACAACAGGAGTTCCTTATACATAGTAGAAAATTTTCTTAACAGGGCTGGAAATATGGCTCAGTGGTTAATAGCACTGGGTGCCCTTACAGAGGACCTGGGCTCAGTTTGCAGAACCTACTTGGTAGCTTACAAACAACTGTAACTGCAGTTCCAAAAGATCCAATGCCATCTTCTGGCATCTACTGGCATATATATATATAAAACAAAACAGCATATTGAGCAGAAAATAAGATATCAGAGCAGAACTTCTTATTATATAAAGTTAAAGCTATACAAAACTAAACAATGTAGTGTCTAGAACTATAAATAAGTATGGGTATAAATATAGATACAGTAAAAATCATTATTGCCAGGAATATCAGGACATACTTTAACTCCCTTTAGTTGGAAGGCTGAGGCAGAAGAATAGCAATTCCAAAGCCAGGCTGAAGTACTAGCCAAATTGTATCTCTGAAAAAATTACTACAAAGAGCAAAGGAATGATTTTTGTGAACTTTTAAGAGAATAATTGCCACTTGTACCAAAAGAAGGAGGTATACTTGGAAGTACCCCATAGCAAAGCTAAAATCATTATTATATTCCAATTTTTATAAAGTCATTAACATTGAATTTCTTTTTATTTCTTTCATTTTTGAAATTATAATACTATTACATCATTTCCCCCTTCCCTTTCCTCCTTCTCTCTCAAATTCATGGTCTGTTTCTTCATTACTTGCTGTTACAAACAATAAATAGCATGTCCATATAAATATATCCCTAAATACCACCTGTTCAGACTTCATAATACTCATTGTATGTGGGTTTTCTGGGATGACCATTTGGCATTGGATGGTTGATTGACGTGCTCTTCCCTGAGGAAGACTATTTCTCTTAAACTCTGCTACAAGTTTTATATTATTTCTAAAACTTAGATATAATAGGAGACCAACACAAGACATCAGGTTGAATAAGAATGTTCTTCTCCAAATCCCAGTATATCAAAAAACATGTGTACAATCCTAAAACAAAAATAAGTCTGGTCATCGGGTAGAAAGGATACTGTGACCAAACCTGGAACACAGAACTTACAGAAGAGACACGAGAATGGAGCCAAACTGACGGAGACAGCAGAGGAAAAAACTCCAGCCCAAAGTAGGCCTGAGTAAAAAAGCTCTTGCCAAGGTGAGAACCTTTCCTCCCAAAGGAGCTTCAGAGCAAGCCCAAGCTCAGAGTCAGCAAATTCAAAGGGCAGACATTCATGGGTACAATTAATTAAAAGACCATCAGTCAAAGGCAAGCACTGTGCCAGGACTGGCCCTCCTTCCTCCAACAGAGGAAGACTGTAGCTGCAAACGCTGGCATCTGCTACGAGGTTAAGGCCTACAGAATTACCTGCAAGAAAGAAGAATCTTTCCTGAGAGGGTTCTCAGCCTGGGTATCCAGGACAGGATGAAAAACAAAGGAAAGGTCCACACTGTTAGGAAAATAAATTAATATCATGTAAGTCTGTAAGGCCCACGTGTGAAACACACCGACCTTGCCTCAGTGAGGAACTGCTGGATGGTTTTGGTGCAAAAATTACTTTGTGAAGGTAAGGGATAATATATTCACAGAAGAACAAGCAGAGAACAATGAAACAATTCAAATAAGGAGGAAAGGACATATGCAAGTGAGAACAAAATTACGTAAGTCGAGCCCATGTGCTGACATAATCATAATAATGCACCTGAAAAATGAATTAACCAGGAGTAAGAAGCTGCTGTAATGGGGGAGGAGTGGGAAGCAAGGGGCTGATATGAGAGAACAATACATTCATCGGTCAACGTAGGAGGCAAACACCACAGGCGATGGCTAAATATAAAAGAAAGAAATGGGAGGGAAGGAAGGGTACAGCAAATCATGGTATTTAGAGACATGTGTGCATAGCCAGGAGACTGCTGGGAACGTCACCCACTGTCTCCAGTGGGTTAGGGAATTGGCACATGGCCCTGTGGTTCTTGTGGTATGCTAGTAACTGTTTAAAATTTGTTCTCTGGGGGGAATGCCCAGATTCGTGGTATATGTGCCAAGAGACCCATACAAACTGGCAGTAACCCATCAGTGTTTAGATCCAAGCATGAAGCTTTTGTTTCATTTGATGTTAAAATCCTATTTACATATTATTTTGATAAGCAAATTTTAGTAATTAAATAGCTTAAAGTTTAAATGTTGCTAAAAAGGATATTTCTTATAAAATAACAAGTATAAATACGTGAAATGAAACATGTTAAAGGTCAGCATGAAGACTATGACGAACTTTGTCTGATGATATTTTCTAAGACATGGAAAAAGTTTTCTCACACAACAGACTGTGTAGAATCAAGATGCTGAATCTCAGCCTAATCTAAATTGCCTTTTAATAGAGCTTTTCCAGCTAATTCTAAATATTATCTGAAAGACTAAGAAATATAAGATAATCATTAAAAAATTAGCAACTGAGCACTTTATTATATGGTAAAAATATCATAAGGTTACAGTTACTTAAATATTTCATTAATAATTGAAATCATAATTTATTAAATCAACAAATAGTGGTCATTAGTGACCAACACAATATATAAATGTAAAGCAAAAATTAAGTAAACAGATCAATGGAAGAAAGCAAAGTAATTTTGCAAATGCACAATAAATGCCTAATAAATGTTATCTAAAGATGAATGATTTAAAAAATGGACTTGTGAAAAGTGGTGTGAGTAGGGTGGAGATGTAGTTCAATGATAGAGCACTTGGCCAGCATGTAGAAGGCCTTTAGTGTAATCCTTAGAACCACAAAAACACAGAAACACCAATAAAAATCTAAATGTTCTACTAGTGAGAACACTAGTATATATAGACTTCTGTTTCACATATTAGGAAATCGGTTTAAATTCTGAAAATTAATAATGAAGCATTTTTTTAAAAATTAGAAGCATCTGAAGTGCAGATTTCTCTGTAAAGTTGAAGTTAAGAAGATCTTCCTAAGTCAATCATAAAACTCCAACACCTTAAAGGGAAAGTTTACAATGACATAAAATAAAAAATGATCATTTCTATGAAGCAAAACATGACCCAATCAAAAACTGAAAGGGAAGTAGAGATTGGGAACAAGAATTTATAATACACATTGAGTTAAAATCTTCACAGCAGTTTCTTAAAGCAATAGGGAAAACATAAATAATAGGACAGAAGTGGTCCAAGGACATGGTCAAGCAAGTCACATAATCTATGTGAATAGCCAATAGTGTATTTTAAATAGTTTCAACCTCATTAATAACTCAGAAAGTATAAACTAAAAAAAAAATACGTTTTAGCTGATATATTAGCAAAACACAACAAGTGTTAATGGCTTTTTTATTTTTGCAATGCAGATAGCAATGTGTATTGGTACAATCTTTCACAGGAGAATTCACCAAAGTGAATGTGATATTTATGTTTTCTGATAGACAATGTCTGAATCAGAGTGTGAAAACCTATTTGACTACATAGAGGTGTAAACCACCAGAGAATTCTCATTTCTCCAGTTACGTACATAGATAAGGTATCAGACTATTATATTTCCAAATTAAAACAGTTATAGTCAGGTCTGAAATTTGATAGCATGATGTTTGGATGGTCAGACTTCTCAAGGTAATAATTATATCAATTAGTCATTAGACAAAAAAAAAGTTTTAAGTGTCTTTCTTCTCTTCACCTTCTAAGAGCACATGTATTTGTTACCTTGCAAAAACACAAGTGTTTATGAAAAATATTATACCACAGAGCCCAAGATAAGAAACCCATTCATCCTCCCCATTCTTTATTAAATGCTCTCCTGTATATTACAACCTCTTCAGATGATATATTTCATAATGCCTTGCTTAACTATAACATTGAAGAGAGGATGCACTATGGCTGCTATCCTCTATCTCTACATCAACCACCAGGTCATGATGAACTGATGCATCTACAAATTGATGATCCCTGTACTTTTTTTCTTTACTCCTAATCTGCCTAAGATAATGAGCTTGCCAATGCCAGTTTGGAATCCTAGCACTTGGACATGGTTGCCGAGGTGTTTGTTCGTTTTTATTAGTCCATCGTGGATGTTGGCTCTTCTCCCAGACTGGCTGCTTTGTTTTCCTAGCCTGTGATTGTTTGGACCATCTGCTTCAGTAGATCATCATTGTCCTCTTTAGGATCTCCACTGAGAGTTGCTACAAGTTGGAGTTTTTCTTTATAAAGTCATGACCACCTGCATTATATCCATTTTTATATCAAATTCCCTAATTTTCTGCAGCTGACTTTTGCTTTTTGAAGGACTGTCTTACTTAATCTGATTTCTTGGACTGGGAATTTTAAATCTTATGCACTTTTAAATAAATGCCATAAATGTGTTGTAACTGTATCATCAGAATTACCACTAGTACATTACCCAGTTTGGTAAATACACATGCCTCTGTTGGCAGTAAACTTGATAGGTTCAACAGCTAGTGTGATGTTGTGAGCTTGTGCTACCAACTAACAAAGATCAGGGTATTTCAAGCCTAAAGGTTATTTCTAAACTTGAACAAACTCTAAACACAGCATGTAAGTCAAAAGCAGCTGCAGATACATCTGTGTTAAGAGGGGGTTAATCAGAGAGAGAAGAGTCTCCCTAACTAGACAATAAAATCAGAGTCAGCAGTAGCAAACAAGATCAGGAAAAGGAAGTGTAAGCAGCATGGCTTCAAAGAACAGAGCTGAACAAGAGGCAAAGACCAAACACATTCATGGTTTATATGCCAACTCTGGCCCCCATCCGTGGTCAGTGGCATGGGGAGAGAAAGGATGTTAATAAGAACTGCAACATGAAGTAGTTTGTTTTCATAAAAATCAAAACACTATACCTAGTTCTGCAATCTTACAGCCCAGTTATCAAAGCTGGCCTATTAGGAAAACTTCGATCATTGCTCATATTTTAACATCTCAGTAATTAAAGAGATCCAATGGCCCTAAATGCTGATGAACTCACTCTAGTAAGCCTTAGCAGCCTAAAAGCAAAGATGAATAATATACATCAAAAAGCGAGAAAGATCATGATAATGGTAGAACTGTAGAAATCTGTGCTGCTGAGCATCTTCAGTAGAAGCATAATCCATGGGTAACATATGCCATCCCTTGCTTTCCTACACCCGTGGCAGACATCAGCAGTCAACCACAGCATGCTTTCCCACTGAACCCAGATGCGGTGTCATCATCTCCCTTGGCTCACACTTCACACACATTTACTAATTGATTAGAATTGGCTTTCCATTGGAATTGAAATCAATTTGCTATCCTTGAGTTGCCCTTTCCCTTTCCAGTCCTTCGTTGTTAAGTTCTCATGGAAAATTTTAAAGGAATATCATTATCTTCTGCAAGCAGATGGCTGTAGATTCCATCCCTATTAATGTGGGAAGAAGGTGACTTGCAAACATCAGAGGCACTATGGAAATTCTGCTGACTGATGAGCACTTTTATGGGCTAGAACATATTTTTTTGGATCTTATCTAGAAGACAGTTCTCCAGATAAATTTCTTTAAATATTCCCAAAGTGTCCTAAGTTAAACTTTTGTTTAAAAGGAATATAGAGGCAAACACAGAGCGCTTTCACTTACATTCACTCAAAAATCCCGGAGGGCTGTTGCCAGAGTTTGGCTATTGAGTGGAGTAGTCTCCTGAGTCTGTGAACTCAAACACAATCCTTTTCAGAGTGGAAATGAAGCTGGGCACAATTAGGCAGAAAACGATATCTTTTAAGGAGAGAGAAGCTCTACGCAGGCTGCAGTCCAACTTCAGTTAAAAAATAAAAGGAAGAAAAGCTTTTACCCTTGGACAGAGAAAGTGACCTTCAGTGGCTATAGTGAAAAGTAAGGCTTTTAAGCATTGTGTCCCCTGGATTTTTCTTTCTTTCAAGGAGGAACTGAATTAACATACATTTTAAAATCTTACAAGTTCACTGGAGTAATTGACCAAATTTCTTTAAGCATATATATTCTAAATTTGGCTAAACCAATCTTCCCACAGATAAAAAAATTTACCAAATGTTCCCACAATTCAAAGGTTTTTAATGTTGATTTTTTTTTTTTTTACATTTTATTTTTAAATGTTTCAAACAGATTTTTTCTTAGTATTACCCCGTCATTGTTTAATCTTCTGACAGGTAATCTGATGATACTTCTTCATCTACATTATCTTTCTTTTTAATTTTTAATTGACCATGGAATTACCTTTAAATTTTAACAGTTGTCTCACTAATGGGGAAAATCTCTTAACAATCTGGAATTGTAGAGAATTTAATGGGAATCTTACCAAAGCTACTGAATATATTTAAAATATGAGAGAGAGGTGGAGGGAGAGAAAGGCTCACTTGAAAAAAGACTCTGAAGTGTTTTTGAGTTCAGTAGCTGTCCAACCAAGTTGAATGAAATTGAATGTGATGTGAGATTTTAGGCCAAAAAGCTATAAAGACTCCTGTGTATTAGTTTGTAAGGAGTTGTACCTCAAGCCTGCTGATTGCTGTCATTTCCATAACCTCTGAAGAAATGCACACCACAAACTCTGGCTCTGCGTTCACCTCTACCTTAGTGACACAGCATTTTTTTTTCCTCTTTCCAACTCTTATTCAGCAGTTGAAGCTAACAATTGAGAATCTGCCTCTTGCTTGACTGTTTCAGATAGATAAGACCTATAGCCTGCTTTGGAAAGAGTGGTTTAAAAAAGTAATTCTCAAAATTGTAATTATAGTCTCAAAAACTGTTCACATTTCTAGTAATATGACAATTGTGAGGAGAAAAAAAAAGTCATTTCTACCCTTAGTACAAACTTACACAGAAATTATTTGTCATGTAGTACTTCAAAATTGCCTAGTAAGAGAATTGAACTTGTTAATTCTAGAGTTCTCCATACTTACAACTAGTGAACTGATCAGAGATTGAGTCCAGAGAGGAAGTCTTTGTGTCTACATGCTTTCCTGTTAAGTCAGCACACTGATACAAGTGCTGTTATTTTCTGCATGATTTGCATCTTCAAGCAAACACACAACAAAATAAGGCTGTTATTTTTGAAAGAAATGCCCTGGAAAAGCTCTATAATTCGAGGAACTATGCAAGAAATAAAATTCCAAAGGATTTTATTCCTATGACCTTATAATTTAATGCAGATATTTCTGGATCATGGGACTGCAATAGCCACAAAACGAAACAAAACCAATTCCATCCCCATCTAGCATATGAGAAAAGAAACTGAAGCTCCCATGAGATTATTTAAACATAGCATCAGACCCAACTTTAGACCATTAGATTTTCCATGTGGTGAAGCAGAGGGTCCCAGCATGAAGATAAATTCATAATTAGAAGTGATTTGAAGTAAAGATTTGTTTATTCATTTTTAAAATTGGCCAAACACTTCCCATGAAAATTAGAAAAATACTTAAATTTAATATAAGCAATAAAGTGCTTTCTTAAGCAAACCTCAAGATTTGATTTATATGAAATTTAAGTTAAAAGGAAGTATATTATCATGTATGTGCATCTCTGTCAATTCTCACAAGGATCAGCCTGATCAACTGTATATCAGGAACCATCTATCCTTTTTTCTGCTCTTATGGGAAGTTGATTGGCAATTTCTTTTTACAAGTGAATGAAAGCTACAAAATAACCAATTGAATAGTTTGTGATATGTTTTGAAAGTTCAAGCATGCAAGTGAATTTTAGCACATCACTAGAACTTGCTGAAGCTAACGTGCTATCTGCTAGGAGCTTATCATGGAACACTGGGACACAATGTGTATGAACTTTGACACTGCTGCAATTTTAAGAATGGAAATTTACTGTCTGAACATCAATGGGTATACCAAAGGGAATAAAAACAAAGGAGATATCTTGTTTTGTTAGAAAGTTTTGTTTACTGGTATCTTTATTTTAAAACATTATGGTCATTTGGATTTCATCATTATTAACGATTTTATGTCAGTTGTGTATAAAAGTACATAGTTGCAGCATTAAGTATTCTTTAAAATTCTAATAACTGTCTTTGCCATACTAGACACATGTATTCACTACAGAATGAAAAAGAATTCTCTACACGTACATCTATAGCAAAATTGATATATATTATAAACAGAAGAATGAAAAAGTGTCTGCCCTAGAATATAATGATGATGCTTCCTTTCCATTTGTCCTTCTTTGTCACAGTCTTCATCTAAGTGAACTGTGGCTCAAAAAGAAACAAAAAATCTCAGAAAGATATCTGAGGAAATTTCTAACAAACGAGAAAACTTCTAGGAGAGTTGAAAGTTCTAATTTATGATTCTAACTCTATGCCAGGGAAGTCTTTCCTATAAGAGTAGAGATGAGCCAAAGTGACATTGTATGACTTTACAGGGAGAAATCTTGACACTACTGTCACCTCTTGAGAAGGACACTTTCTGGAGTAGAAGTGACTCCATTACCATGGGTGAACTGAAATCAGAGATTCCATGCTTCAGACACTGCCCCATAGGCCCCATTAGGAAGTAGGGGAGATGAGGCACAGAGAAAAGAAAAATCAAAGGCAGGAGCTAACGTGACAAGAGTGTCACTTACATCCAACAGCACAAATAGTCCAAGTGTAACTAGTAGAGAAATCGTAGGATGGTGCAGGATTATACACAGGCATGTGGTGCCTCGGACATAGAAGTAAAAATGGAGGACTTGAGATTTTAACATATAAAGTAGTGAGAGAAAATACCACATGGCAAACTGTGAGTTATCAGCAGTTGACTGCTTGGGGAAAGAATCAGTTTTCTCTAAGGTCATGGCCACTGGTGGGTTGACTGTGATCCAGTGGAAGGCTAAACATCTAGAAGTGTATAGTCAATGCTAATTGTACTTGATGGGTTTTAAAAAAAACTAAAAAACGAGGACAGAAAGCTAAGTGGGTATAAAAGAAGAAATGCATGTGTGCAGAGTCGGGGATGGAGCAATATGGTCAAAATACCTACTATGAAATCCTCAAAGAACTAATAAAATGAGAAAAATAAACAAAGTATTAATTAAAATAGACAAAAATTTCCCTGTAAGATGAAAGTTTACCAAGAATGTTCAAGGATGGATTTTATTATGCATTTATAAACTTGGAATATATTTTTACAAAAGCCATGTCGAGCTAGCTGCCTGTGCATGCTTTTGTTGCTTCTTGCACGTATTTCTTGTCTTTTTTCAAGGAATATTTTACATCTGGAATAACATCCAGTACTGGATCTAGTACACAAAACCCAGAAGTAAGTGTTTTGAGAGTAATGAGAATTTATAAAGCACATTTTGTGGTGGTTTAAATAAGAATCAGCCCTTCCCCCCACCCCCGGCCCACCACAGGCTCATATACTTACTTGCTTAGTTCCCAGATGATGAACTATTTGGGAAGGATTATGGAATGTGGCCTTGTTGGAATAGGTGTGGCCTAATTGGAAGAGATGTGTCACTGGGATGTTCTTTGAGGTTTCAAAAGCCTATGCCAGGTGCAGTCTCTCTCTCTCTCTCTCTCTCTCTCTCTCTCTCTCTCTCTCTCTCTCTCTCTCTCTCCAACATGACAGGCTACATGCCACCATGCTCCTTACCACAATGATATATACTAACCCTCTAAAATTATAAGCAAGACCTAGTTAAATACTTTCTCTTTTAAGAGTTGCCTTGGTCACGATGTCTCGTCACAGAAATAGAATAGTAAATAAGATTCAAACATCTCACATACAGAGTGATTTTTTACAATATTTTTTCCTAAAATTATGTGTTAAATTAAATTCAACCCAATACTAGAAGAAAAGTTAACTAGAAGATTAAACTGTTTTAAAAATCCTCATTACTTTCAAAACACTTACTGGAGGGTTTTGTGACCAAGGCTAGATGTTATTGAAGATGCAAAGTGTCCCCCTAGGGGGAAAAAAGAAAGAGATGTAAGAAAAGACAGTAAAAGCACAAATACAGGCAGTTTGGTGGCATTTGTAAAATACAATGCTTTCCAAATGTATAAATACATAAGGAAATCCATTCTTTAACATATCTTGATGAGCACAAGGCCCAGATACATAATGTCACCTGAGATTGAATCTATTATTTATTATTATAATATTATGTCAGTGTGATGCTACTGAACTACCATCAGTCAGCCTTACAACATAAGTTATACTAGAAAAGTTAATAATGTATTTTTTCTAAACCCTTGGGTAAAAGGCAGGGGAGAGAAATATTCAGTAACCTACCCATTTGCGTTTCTCTACCACAGTAAACAATCTGATGAAGAGATATATAAATTTACAGCCATAATGTAAGATATCCAGGGCAAGATATCTAATTCCACAGAAGCAAAGGGTTGTAGAATCTAAATTATCCACAGTGTCTGTCTAGGCTGATAAATGCTGCAGATAATTTCTGGCCTCTGTAGTTCACTTTGTCAGCGTAGCAACGACTGTGTTTGGAGAGTCTCACATAAGGCTTTAAATTGACTCATTTGTAATATACAGCAGATGGTTCTTCCCATTTGTTACTGGGTGTTGCCCTATACACGCTCATAACTCCAGCCTCTGGACAGGCATTTGAACATTTTTCACCAAGTAGCCTCCACTTTATAGATAATACTTTGTAGTTACTGCCTACCCATATAAAGAGCAATTTCAGTAATTCTGGAGAATTATCCACATAGCAGCTTGTAATATCATTTTAACGCACCAAACTCAAAATGAGTTTGCACTATTTTTAACTAGCTATGAAAATCTATTCTAAGATTTTAAAAGAAATTGTATTTCCCCTAATAGCACATTGGTCATTATAAGGTCCCTATGAGGAAGTATTTATTATGGTTCATACTAAGTCAACTTTCTTAGCAATTATAAATTGGCTATAATTTCTAAAAGTTTATCTCAGTTAGAAATAAACTTTCTAGAGCTGAGATAGCCTATGTTCAATGTCTATACACCATTATTTTCAAGACTCTTGAAATATTGCAAACTTTTATAGATAAAAGGAATCTTCAAGAAACATTAAGTCCTGCATAATGTTTGTGTCCATGCACTGGAATTTTGCAAATATAGACTTAAAATTAATTCTGTGATCAAAAAATAGTGAGAGCAAGGTGACTAAATATTTTTAAAGTCATTTTGCATCAATGCTTCTAAAACAGAACCTCATGGACTTTTTAATTTATTCCTCATTTCTTTCACTTGTTCCCCAAGACAAGAAAGAAGGCACAAAGCTATTAGGACAGTTTACTGGATTTATCTTAAATTTCTACCAAGAATTAGAATGCATGTGGCCTTGACCAATCTCATTAGTCTAATGATAGTAAGATGGATGTGGCTCTTGAACGCTAGCCCCATATGGGGTCTGGCTCCAAGGGAAAATGCAGCCTTCACAAAATAACCTCAGCAGATAATAACTGGCCCACTGTCTGCTCAGAACATGCTCAAACATCTGCTGAATGTATGCACTCTAGTTCTGAATTTTGGTTCTTCAAATCTATCCAGAACACATTCATTTGCATTTCTATTCTTTCAAGTACATCAGGCTTTTGCATACCACTCAAAATTATCTTGATGGGATCTATGTGTTGGTTTTTTATATATGAATAGAGTCATTTCCCAGCCCATTTCTTCATACACATACAAAAGATCTCATTCAATTACAGGAAATGGATGTGCTAGCTTAGCTACCTATTTTTTAATACTATCAACAGAAATTGTATTTTTTCCCTTGATGATCCTTTTTTAAAGAAAGGATTTGTTCTGGGATTTGGGTTTTTGTATCTCTTCTTATATTATCAAGGAACTGTACACAAATGTTCCAATGCAACCCACCTGGTTAGATTACTAAGAACCAATATTGGAGCTGAAATTTTGTCTGCAGATAGTTGACATCAAACAGAGTCACATTATTGATATTTTTATTTGTACTTTTCATCTCCTCTTACTGTGAAAACCCTTTGCAGAAACATTAGCAAGTTAAGAAGGCATCACATACTTTGCTTTACATTTCCTTGGCTTTGATTCAGGAAAGAAACTGTAGCTGCTATGTTTAAAAATAAGACCAACTTCTGAACACCCTAATGATCCTCTTGTCATGATCTCTCATTTGGACTCTGGCAATTATTCTCATATGTACCCGAGATAAGCTCACCAGTCTAGACGCTGTTTCTTCCTTGTCCTTCGCTTTTGCAAAAGTACTTTATGCCCATGCAGTGCCTTTCATCCACAGACCTCAAAGTGGTTCCTTTTCTCTAATATGCCTTTATATTCTCTAGAGAACCATAAAGGCTTTTTTTTATTGTAACTCTAGCCTTCTTTCATAGGTGAAATCTGGTCTGGTTGCTAAGAAGCATGGATTTGAATACACTCTGTAGCAGCGTCTACCTTCTGCTTTTTAAAATGGTTATTCTTTTTAATCCATTGAAGTGCATTTGACTATCATTTTTAAAAATCTCCTTTAAAAGTCAAAACGCAACTCTCTGGAAACCAATGAATCTCATTGCCACGGTATGGTAGGTCTCCTGCTTCCAGATCTATAATCATTTCTTCAGTGTCAGTAATAAAATGCTTCGGTAACCTCTCCCAGCCCCTTGGCAATCTGCCTAATAGTGTCAGGCCATTCTCCCCTGAAATCCTATGACTCAAAGAGCCAAGAGTGATGGTGCTGCTGCCATGGCAACATGGAGCATGGAAGGCCTGGAAGTCTTGTCTGTTTTACATGAGATACTAGCTAAAGAATGTATGCTACAGAACTGAGGTTTAATTCATTACAAATATCCCCTTGAGTCCATTTTCTCCCCCTATGTAGACTCACTTGTGTGTGTGTGTGTGTGTGTGTGTGTGTGTGTGTGTGTGTAATTTTGTTTCTGACTTAACTAGTGATTCTTTACCCTTCCTTATTTACCATGTGAATATTGTTCAAGATCACATGCATCTCAGTTACCTACCAGGCAAACATAAAAAAGAGGCAGAGTAATAAAGTCAGAGGTACTCACAGTATATAAATAAGATGGACACAGAGTCACTTTGCCCATTTGAGAGAAGAGGTCAGGAAAAATAATTTGGAAAAGGTTGTATGAAGTAGAAGTAGAAGTTTAGTAGGCATGGTATTGTGGTGATATATTACATACCTCAATATATTGGGTACCCTAATAAACTTATCCAGTGATCAGAGAACAGAACTAGCCACTAGATTAGACATAGAGGCCAGACAGTGGTGGCACACACCCTTAATCCTATCACTCAGGAGGCAGAGATGCATCTGGATCTCTGTGTAAATTCAAAGCCACACTGGAAACAGAGCCAGGCAGTGGTCGCATACACCTTTATTTAATGCCAGGACTTGAGATCTCATGTCTTTGCTTGGGAAGGACACATGCCTTTAATCCAAGGATGTGATGGTAGGAAGCAGAAAGGTATATAAGGTGTGAGGACCAGGAACTAGAGGTTTTTTAAGCAGTTCAGCTGAGATCCCTTCCAGGTAAAGACTCAGAAGCTTTCAGTCTGAGCTAACAAGATCAGCTGAGGAGTTGGTGAGGTGAGGTTGGCTGTGGCTTGTTCTGTTTCTCTGATCTTCAACTTTCACCCCAATATCTGGCTCTGAGTTTTCTTTTTAGTAATAAGACCTTTTAAGATTCATATTACATGGTATGATGGGGAAAGAGTCTTGCAAATAAGAAAATGTAAATAAGGTTTAGACATAATAATGAAGAAAATATTACATCTAGATAATTTCTAGGTTGTTCTTATTAAAACATAAAATCTAAATAGATCATGCCAGAAGAAATAATGGAAGAAACTACTAGGATGCAAGTTGGCTAAAGAATACTTTGGTTTCATGTGAACTAAAGCTTCAAACTGTATATTAGCACCAAGAACTGGGAACATGTGCTAGTGAAGCCTGTCTCTGTCAGTGCCTTTAACAAGTTACTTAGAGGAAGAGTGGGAACTTGAGTTTGGTAAAGTCATGAAGTCTAAGCAGCAGCCTGGCACATTACCTCAGCCAAAAGCAAGGCCTGGAGAGAGGGTGATCTCATGAGATGCCAAAGTACGGGGAGGTGCCAGGAATAAGCTGTTTCAATGATTATATGGTAGTAAAACACCAAAAGTAATGTCCATTTGTCTTTTTATTCCATGTTTTTGTTGCTTTCATTACAATTAGATGACTTTCTGTAGTAAAAAAAATTAAATTAAAAAGACAAATGTTACAAAAATTAGTATCTGGACTGGAGAGATAGATCACCAGTTTACAGCATTTGCTAATCTTATAGAGGGCCCAAGTTTGGTTCTGAACACCCACATGGAGGCTCACAACCATCTGTCACTTCAATTTCAGGCTATCTAATGCTCTGTTCTGGCCTCTATAGGCACCAGTAATACACATGGTGCACATACATACATACAGAAGGAAAAACATTTATATACATGAAAAGAAATTAAATTATGTCCATGATTTTAACTAAGTTACTATTCCCAGTTGAGACAAATACCCAAAGATGCACAGCCCATTTACTGCATCAGCAGTATGGCATCAAATCCTGAGAAATCCAGTCAGGATGCCAGGACTTTCCTTGCTTCTTTGTAGGACCAGCTTTCCTCATTGGATTTAATATAACCTCTCCTTGCTACTGAAGTCTACATGCTCAAAGGGAAAGATGTCCTTTAGCAGAGATTCAAAGAAGTATGAATCATCTCAAACATGAGAACTAATAGCACCTTGAATTTTCTATAACCCTAAATGAACCAAGAGAAAAGCAAAGTTCATCTATCACAGATTAGATAACTGATTTGCAGACCAAAAGATGATTATGTAACTAATTGAAGGTCACAGAGAAAATCAGTCACCTCAGGATCAGAGGCCAAGCCTCTGACTCATTGTTCTAAACCCCCATTATGTCATTTACTTAAAGAAATGCTGTGGGTTAATCTACAAATGCACTTTCACAAAATCCTTTCCAAAACCTTCAGATTGACATTGTTCTAGACTAACAGATGATGCCTGAATCACAAAGAGGATTTGAAGCTTTTTGTCTGTTTGTGATAACAGAGATCCGAAGGCTTTGTTAAGCAACTTGGTGAGGATACAGTTTGTACTCAAGCCTCTGGTAAATGTTCTGAGACACTGGGAACCACAGAGTGAAGAGGAATAGGTGGATTTCGAATGGAACACCTCCCTCTTCAGATCTATAATCATGCACTTCAGTCTTCCTAAGACCATTCCACACATTTCTTTCAGCCACTAACAGCTATGCCAGGAGTTGGCCAGGAAATCATTTGCCATCCTAGGCTAGTGACTTCAACAGAATAATACCAACTGTACGTTTTTCTGAATATTCAGACCTAATAAGATACAGAGAAGTTTATAATGGAGTAAAGATATGAGGTTGGAATTGGTCTCCCCCTGACTTATGAGAAATAGTTACAAATGAATAGCAAGTTGTTATGGCAGTTTCTCCATTTTTTTTTTAATTTATGGAAATTGGAAATAAAAACTAGAGAATAATTTTGCTCCTCAGCAAAGGTAAATTTCTTCAAAATATTGTATGATTTTGTATACTGACATCCTAATAACCTAATTATAAATCAGTGAGATTCCAGAGCAGAAAAAATATTTCTATCTCTATATGTGGTGTCAGTGGTCAAAACATTGGTGTAAACAAACATTCCACCCTGTATGGTAACACAGAGGCAGGAAACAATATATAGCTGGGATCAGTCCAATCTTGTCTACATATATTGTTTTGAAGAGCATAAAAACCAGTGGAATACATGTTGGAAGAATGGTAGATATCACTTCGTTAAGTATACATTTTTTTAAAGGAGACCTGTCAAAGTTTTATTAAAGAAAAACTTCCCTGGTTTGCTCTTCACCAGTCTGTTCCAGCATCCTTCTGGTAATATCAGAATCACCTGAGTAAATGGCAGCCAGTGTACTCTGTAGAAGTTCCTGCCTGCTGTGACCAATTCAATAGTATTGCCACTGTAGTGATGGACACCAGTTTTAGCCAACATGGCATAGTTTTCTATTTCAGATTTCCCCAAAGCTGGGCAGTTGTGGGTGAGGATAACCAATTTCACTTTGCCCTGACTGATCACAACATGGACTTCCCATGTTCCCTAACAAGTTGGAGCCTCAAGTTGACCCACTCCAGAGACTTTTTCCTCTTTGGGGCGGAGGGGACTATTTTTCTGCCTTAGGTGTTGGACAGCCACCAACCAAGAGGAGCGGTCAAGGTGGCCAAGGAGTGAGAAAAAGGTAAGCCTGAATTTTTGTTAAAACAAAAATAATTGAATCTCAGGGTGGCTTTTTATGGCACAGAAGCCATGACTTGAACCTGTGACATACTTCCTCCTCAGCTCATCATTCCTTCTTCTTGGTGAGGTCCTGTGCCTTCTCTATAGGTCACTATAACAGCCTTTTTTAAAAACAAACCTCTAGCTCAAGTTAAACCTCTTAAGTAATCTCCAAGGCCTTTTGTCTATGCTCTATGCTGCACTTGTCTGTCTTTTTACTTTGATGATCACTCAGCTTCAAAATGTTCCCAGTCTGCCTGCCATATCCCATGTGTTCTCTCCCTTTCTTTATATGATATGACTCCTTTATTTTCCTTCTGATTTGGTTTGTTCATCTGTTTTGCTGGCATCAAATCTTTCTTCTCATCACTTGGAGGCATTCTTAAAGGTCATTCTCAGTTTCCCTTTTGTATACTGATTTCCCATATTACTCATCTAATTGTGTAAATTCAGCCGTCCATCTCTGTGGCTGCCCACCAAAGTAGTGTCGCTAGCCCATATCCCTTGAGAGTCTTCTTCCAGAGTACTCTACTGGGAATCTCCGCACTACAGCTAAACACTTCTGAAATGGAATGTACTTTTCAAGCTTCTTTCCCAAAAGACTTTCCTGTCTCTGTTCGGAATGTGCCCACATCCATTCTGCAAGGCCCCTACGTCAAGACTCCCACTTAAGAAACACTTCTGCTGCTTTAACAACTCACCCAGTGCTGCCAATTATTCCAGCAACAGCTGCTCCTTCTTTACCACTCACTCTGCTTCTGCTTTAGGCTCCAATGCCTGACCTATTTCTCCCCATTCCCTCTAGCTCAGTGGTTATGATAGAAGTCTTCAACATAGAGAGAAATTGGAAGAGTAGCACAATGCTCTGCTGAACATCTATGCAGGCTATATGCAGTAATCTTTAACGTTATGTCAAATTAAGGTTTTGTGTATCCTCATGAGGCTATAAGTATAGAAACTGACAGAGAAATGACTAAAGTTATGATTATTCATATACATATCAACATAGTGCTTGGAACTCCAACATCTTTCAAAGGTCCATGTGTTGTAGACCTGGTCCCTGGTGTGGCAACACTGAGAGATGGTTCAAACTCTGAGTGGTGAGGCTTATAGAATGTTCCTTAAGTCTTTGGAATGTATCATGAAAGATCTTATAGGACCCCTGTCTCTTTCTGTCCCTCTTTATTCATATACAAACTAGTGCGCACATGGGCATGCACACACACACATACACACACATACACACACACACACACACACACACACACACACACACACACTTTGTAAAACAATTTGAAATTATGGGGTAGATATAATACTTACTGGCAACATGCTTAAGAGAAAGAATTTGGAATGTACCAGGCTTTGCTGACTCCTCATGGGAGGCCTTACCTTTTCAAAGGAGGGAGTGGGGACTAGGGTAAGAGGCTTGGCTGGCAGGGAGAGGGAAGAGGGAAGAGAAGGGGATCTGAAGTTGGTAGGTAAAATGAATTTTTAAAATCTTAATAAAGAAAAAAAAGAAGAATCTGTCTTTCATTCCCCCAAAGGTTATCGTAGCTAAAAATAATAAAAATAAAACTTTGCTAACAGAATCTGAAATCCAGCCACCAGTCAAATATTCTCACTGGTCCTCAAAATGGCTCCATAGCTAGTTTCTGAAACTATGATGCAACTGCATCTTACACTTTGCTGTGATATCTAATCATTTTGTTTCTGAACTGCACTGTCTTTTTTTTCTTTCCCTCCTGTTTGTCATGACATTCTACTCGGTCCTGGAGAATGTCTGACAATTTCAATTTGCCTGTTTCTTTAAAGGTTGTTTATCACGTTCCTCTTTCCCTTATAACTTGTGGGATTCTGACCAGTTGTAGCTTCTCTGTAGTTTGTGCTTCTCGCTCCTCCTCATTTTGACTCATATATAACAGGGATTCTTATTTCAACTCCCCTCAAGCTTTAATTCCTCACCCAAAATCTCCTACCCTCGTGTTCTCCCTAACAGTCTCCACAACAACTATCCTGACATCATAAAACCCAGGTCCTTGATTTTGCACTTAAGACTCCTACAAAGTGGCCCTGACCCACGGCTTGGTTTTATTTCTAACTATTCCACAGAAGTTGCTCCCGGGGCATGCTTTGCTTCCTCTTCTGTCTGGTTCTACTCTTTCTGATCTCAGGACACCCTCACCTCCAATCTACCCTGCCCAGCTCTCTGCAAACCTTTCTTTAGGAAGCTTCTTCAGAGCATTGCAGTGTTTCCAGTCATTTTCTTCCTTGGAACTCACAGTTCTTACTGCTCTTTCTTCGTTATTCCTTTGGTAGTTAGTCATAGACAGTCTCAAAGCAGCTGTTCACTCTTTTCTCATAGATAATATATGACTTCTCTAACTTTCCAAGTCCCATTGACCACTGTGTCTTTAAGTATATTTTACATTCTACTATGGCAAGACTCATGTTAAGTTTTATATATGTTTTCTTATAAAAGTCATTACATAGGAGTCATTTTATTGATTTTTTTCTAGAACAGTAGTATCTGGTTTTACCCTAGGTACCTGGGCTATCTAGTCTCTGGTTTTCCAAGCACTGTTGGGTATGGGTTCCATAGCAGAAAAAATGAGTCCTAATGACATTCTGCTAAACTCATAGATCACTGCCTCGCCCAGCCATCATCAGAGAAGGAGCTTCCTCCTGTAGCAGTTGGGAACAAATATAGAGACCCACAAACAGACACCATACAGAGTGAGAGACTTCAGAACATTTAAACCTAAATGGGATGTCTCCATCAAACCCCTCCCCTCTGGTCTCAGGGAAGCCTGAGGAAGAGGAAGTGGACTGAGTAAGAGTCAGAGTGGGTGGAGGACACTAAGAAAACAAGGCTGCCTAAATCATCAGGATCCAACTATTATTAATCCACAGGCTGAGGCAGCATGCAAAGTGCCTGCATAGATCTGCACCCGGTCCAGCCTTTAGGTACAATGGCTCTCAGTTTAGTGCTTTTCTGGGGGAAAGTGGGGCTCTGGTTCTTGTGCTTTCTTCCTTCTCTCTCTTTTTTGTCTTGTTCAAGTCAATTGTTTTTGTTTTCTAATGAGAGATCCATTTGGGAGGGGATGTAGAGAGGAACTGAGACAACTAGAGGGAAGGGAAACAGTAATCAGGATATAGTATGTGAGGGGAAAATTCTATTTTCAATAAAAAGAGGAGAAAATCATTAAATTTAGATTTATCCAACTAATAAGTAAATTAGAGAAAATATAACCAGACAATTGTAAAAATCAAACTTAAAGTTTGAGAGAAACTTAATCTCTGTCAGACCATCACTAATATGTGAAAACTACTCTAGGTATTCAGAATAACTAACAATACATCCAAGCACCAAGTTTTATCTGTATGTTTTGTCTGCTTATGAGCAGTAGTGGTGGAGGAAGAGTGGGATGAGACTGAAGGACCAGAATTCAAATCCCAGCTCATCTCACAACAAGAGTATGCCTTTAGATGACAAGCTATGTTAATACTTTAAATTTTGGTTTTCTATCTATAAAATGTGAATGATACCACATTTCTAGTATGCTGGAGAGATGGTGAGATCATAATAAATTCAACTCTTAGCAGTAGCAATATTTTCAATAATTGCTGATGGATCTAATTGAAGAGAAGCCATGTGCTTGCCCCTAAGAAGGAAGAACAAATCTCACGTTAAAGAGATACTCTTCAAATACTTGAAATCAAATCACCTGAAGAATTTGTAAGTAGTAACTCTGAGTATTAAACTCTATTAACTCTGAATATTTGCCAGATCTGCAAACACTCACCGAAGTGGAGGAAGAACTATAAAACTCACATTGCTAAGAGACTACTCTATCCATCTGAAAGAGGAGAGGCACTTTCACAGCACCAAACCTGTGCAGATTTCCAAGGCTCAGCTGGACCTGACAGACTCAAACACTTACAAGATTCATGAGTACGCACAGTTCTACATTAGATTTAGAAAACCATGGCTACTAAAAAGCACTTCAGTATTGCTGAGAGGGATAATCTACATGACACGCTCAACCTAATCTAGCCAACACTAAAGACTGTTACTATTACATGATCATGAGCTTTGTTCCAAGGATCTTATCAGGAGAGGTGGAAATTCCCAAGCTATGTCTCCCCCACACACACACACTCTTGGCTACAACCCTTCCTGTACAGTCACTAACTTCCTCAAGGACATTCTTCCTCACTCAAAGTTGTAGACAGAAGTATCTTCAGTCCTGCCCAGCCTGCAGTCCCACAGCTGCTTATAAAAAAATCACTCAAAGGCTTAATATAAATTACAAATTGTATGGCCTATGGTTCCTGCATATTATTAGCTAGCTAGCTCTTATAACTTAATTCAACCCATTCCTATTATTCTATGTCTTGCCATGTGGCTTCATGGCTTACTGGTACCTTCACATCTTGCTTCTCCTGGTGGTGGCTTGTAGCATCTCCTCTTCTCTTTCTCTTCTTCTGTCTCTTCAGTTTGAATGCACCACCTAACCTTATTCTGCCTCACCATTGCCCACACAGTTTTATCAACCAATCAGAGCAACACATATTCACAGCATACAGAAAGACAACCCACAGCACCAAGCCCTGTTTGTCCTGAAGATTCAGGATAGATTTGTTCCTCATCACTTGCTCAAGCATTAACAATTGAAACCAGTTCTGTCTCTTTCATTGACATTGTCACTTCTCAATCTATGTTGGCCTTATCTGCCTTCCACATCTCCCAATGACAACATATTACATTTACATAAATATGTATGCATCTGTATACATATAGTTTTGAGTCAATACATATATATGTGCACACACACACACACACACACACACACATATATATATATATATATATATATATATATATATATATATAAAGTCAAACTTAATTTTCATTCCACAATAAAATGTCTTTTCTTTACATACTTGCAAGATGATTTTGTTGCTATTTAACTAGAAGTATATTTGGATTCTTTATCTCTTATGTAATAACATCTAAATATAATCATCATAAAAGGAAATTTGGGGCTAATGTGATCCTATCTATGTTTTAAATTTATTTTATTTTTCATTATGTGTTTATGTGTGTATTTGTATGTGGGCTAGTGTACATGGGTGCAGTGCCACAGAGTCCAAGAGAGGGCACTAGATTGTCTAGAGATGGAGTTACAGATGGTTATGATCAAGCATAATTGTGAAAGAAACTGAACATGGATTTCCTACAAAAATAGTATGTGCTCTTAACCACTAAGATATTTCTCCAGCCATAGCTTCATGTAATTTTACAGTGCAGAATTACTCTTGGAATCTTTGTTGGGGGGGGACACTCACCCACATTCTAAGCTCTCTTTGGCTTTACTACTGGCTTCGGCATTAAACTTGATGAAGTATACAATTCTTAGACATCATTTCAAGTTTCTTGGACTCACTTCCCCACTTCAGAAATAAATTGGATGATAATGTAAGATTGCTACAGTACTTTCTCATGCACAGTTTATACTATTATCTGTATCTGCTTCAAAGCTCAATGTGTTCAAAGAGGTTGAGAGGTTGCTCAAAAATAGGCACAGCTAACACCACAGACACATGTAGATAGAAAAGGGTCAGCTAGAATATGAGTATTTGTTAATTTTTAGATTATTGATACATTACTTTAGGATCTTCAGAAAGACCACAAAGCATCATTTGCCTAAACAAATATAAACAAAATAAAACTAGGGTTAACTAAAACTCAAGTAAGTTTGGTAATAGACACTCATTATTAGCTTCATTCCCTAAGCTGAAACAGTTGTTAATAAGAGAATAGGAACAAATTCCTATAAAGTAGGATGATAAAAGATTACAGGCCGATCTCAGTGAGAAAACAAGAAAGAGAGTTCAAGCTAGATCAATTACCTAATGCCTGCCCAACAAGACTAACTGACCCTTCAAAAATGCATGCAACTTCAGACTATAAGATAAACAGATATAAGGGTAAAAACATTCGCCAAAGGTAAACAAAGCAGAGAAAACATAAATGGACAATGCAAAAATCTAACACCATGTCTTTTAACCTTTTTTTTTTCTGTTTAAAAATAGTAATACATAGCTTGGCGTAGAAGCACATGACTTTAATCCCAGCACTTGGAAGGCAAAAGGTGGATCTTTGCAAATTTGGGGCCAATCTGATCTACAGAGTAAGGTCCAAGACAACCATGGCTATGTAGGAAGTAGAAAGACCCTGTCTCAAAATAGAAAAGAAGAGAAAGGGGGAAAAAGGAAGAAATAAAGGAAGGAGAGAAAGAGAGGGGGAGGGAGGGAGGGAGAGAGACAGAGAGAAACAAAAGAAGAAAAACAAAAAGATTTTATTTTATTCTCCTACCATATTCTGGCATGAACTATTCTGTACAAAAAAAAAAAAAACCTGGGATCCTGATAAGTAAGGCTCATACAAGTCAGCATTACTTGAATCTGGATAATGTGTTTAGCATATATGCCAGCAATAAGAGGAAAAAAAGAGTACACATTCTTCAGCTCATCTTGCAGATTTGAAACATAAATGTATTGAACTAGATATCTTCTGTACTCCCAAAAGACCCTCAGAAGGACATGGCAATCACACTTGTGGGGGAAACAGTACATTTGCTGAAGGGTAAATCCTGATCCCTTGTTTTCAGCTCCTCTTTCTGCAAGTGAAATTTAAGCCTCATGAATGTCTAAGTGCCTGAAGGTTTATTCACAAACACAATACAGCTAATTTGACTTCTTCCTGTCAACACAAGCCTATAAAGGATGAAGTGAAATGTGATGAATGTGCTTGGGGTTGTTGAATATGAAGTTAATAAGATAATTATTAATAATTGCTTTCATATAGCCACTCATTAGCTGATCATTGGATAATCTACAGGGTGATGATAGCACTCTCCAAAGGAAGGATTCTATAGCTATTTTGATTAATCCTCTTCTTAGAATCAATGCTACCCATACCAGATGCATACAGTCTGGTGACTCACTGGTACTAATTAAATAAGTGCAAATATCAAACCAAATATAATTTCTAACCTGTATATCACTGTCATAAAATATATAGACAGATACTCACACTTCAATTATGAAGTACAAACATGATTAGGTATTTCTACTCTCCCCCATAGTTTTATCTCCACAAAAGAGAAGGTAAGACACAGGATAAAGAAAAGAATCAATGACTACATGCAGGCAGAATAGCTCTGCAGTGAATCTGAACCCTTGTCCATTCAGCTGTGGATAACCAAAGCTAAATATGATGATAACATCCTTCTTAATTCCCATACTATTTCAACACCAAGTGCCAAGTTTTTAACACTGAGTGATTTGTAAGGTCAGCTCTAAAATATAGTTTCTCAACTTTCATACCACTGATACTGGGGCTGGATCATTCTTTGTGTGGAGAATGTGCTGTGTGCTATAGGATGCCTTACAGAATCCATGGCCTACCTTTTGGCCCTGTGTTGTTACTGCTGCTGCTGTTGCTGCTGTTGCTGTTGCTGTTGCTGCTGCTGTTGTTGTTATTGTTGATCGAGAAGTGGGGCATGCTATGACATGCAATTGGAGTTCAAAGGAGTTCAAAGGTCAACTTTGTGGCATGGCTTCTTTCTTCCACATTTATGTCAAGCAGTAAGTGCCTTCACTCACTGCGCACATCTTAATGTCCACAACTTTTATTTAGCTACCTAACTTATGTGCCCTTATTTCCTCTTACTCCACCAACAACCCATCCTGAAGCCAGAATCACTAAGGTCACATCCTTCTCAGTTTAGGACACAATAGTTTCCATTGGATTGTAGGAGAAACCCTTAACAAAGGCCTGGTGCGGTCCTTCCCTACCTCTTCAGCCTCAGTCTCTCTGCAGTCTTGTGTTCACTCTGTTGAACAGCAGCAGTGTCCCTCGGCAGCTGGCATGTTCTCCTCCACCTGCTTTGGAGCTCTTGCATGCGCTGCCTTATCTGCCCTGTGTGATCTCTCTACAATGTCTATTCTTCACAAGCACTTCAAGGAACTGCTCTGAGAGCTAGAACTTCAGGAGTAAGCATTGCCTGGTCCCATGAAGATTTTAAACAATTGGGTAGAAATGGACAAGGTGGGGTGGGGAGAGCATATAAACAACTAAATGTATAAAATGTCGGGCTGTGATAACTACAGGGTAAGGATAACGGGGTGCTGGTAGAGACTGAGTTAATGTCGTCAGGGAAGAGCTTACTGATAAACCAAGGGGTTATCTGGAGAAGGCTGTTTTGAGCTGACAACAGTAAGATCAAAGGCTCTAACATGGGTTTATCTGTATGTTCCATGAACTCAGGACAATCTTAAGAAAGGAGTATAGAAAAATGAGGTCAGAGATGTAGCTGGAGGCAACCACATAAAGCTCTATAAGAGGAAGCAGAGGCTTGAAGATTTACTTTAAGGTGGGAATCATACTAAGATGGATTTGAGCAGAAGTCTAATGTAATCTGACTTTCCTTTTAATGGGAATACACAGACTACAATTTGAAGAATAGACTCTATAACCACTTGGTCAAAGAAGGCAACTAATTAAGATTGCATTGTTTCATCTATTTATCCCTTATAATTTTTTCAAAATGTGTTTCATCTCCCTTAGAAACCTGGATATTCATGATTTTATCATCTATGTAACATTTGGTATTCCTGCAACTTTACCTTTATTTGTATGACTATTTGATTAATATTTGTCTCCTTTGTTGGTCCATGAGCTCCTTCTGGAAGGGACAATGATACCTTTTTTTCCTTCTGTAATGCCAAGTGAGCATAGAACAACCCTGGCTCTCAGTAGATACTAAAGTAGATCCTAAAGAAACCCAGAGGGATAGAGAAAAGGGATAAGACTAAGAAGGAAAATGTTGACATAATGTCATCTGTAAATGTGTGCTTGTTGTAAGTATTCAAAAAAAAATTCCAACATGCTTGAGCAAGAAGTCTCAGATATTTTTTCTAAAACATATAGGGGAAGATTATGCCCTACCTTCCATGGAAGTCTGGTTACCAGGACATAGCAGTTAGAGCTATCTAGCTTTTGTTGAGAGCTGTCTCACTGAACCCTGTCCACAGCTTTAAGGAATTTGTATCATTGCCTTTTTCAGATGAGCAAATGAACTTAGAGATGGTAGTTACACAGTCAATAAACAATGGAACGGAGGGGTCCAACTCATGTTTAGCCTCTGTGCACGCTGCTTCCTACAGGGACAATCAATGGCAATTTTATTAAAGATTTAGCTCCTGCAATCCATCCTAAAGCACAGCATCCTTGTGTTGAGCAAATAGCTGTGTCTATCACAGATGTCTTTCTGGGCAGATACAATGTGCAAATTTTCCCCTCACAGAAACAATTTCAATCAGTGCCATACAATTTCATTTGAAATTTTAATGAGACACAACATGCAAATGTAAAAAAAAAAGATGAGAATTAAAAAAAAAAAAAAAAACAAAACAAAACTGGGCACACCTAACAGTGGAAGTCACAAAATTGTATCTGCTGCAGCATTGAAATACAGGCAGAATCTGTCTTCTCAAATGCCGTGAAGAAAGCCTTAGTCACTGTAATACATTAACAAGAAATATAATTTAATATCACTTTAGGTCACAAAATAATTCTTATTTCGGTATGCTCAATAAGAACAATAACTATCACCAAATGAATCTCTGTTTTTGATAAATCTTGAGAAACAGACAGAGGAAAGTGGATTTAAGGCTACACTTGGAAATTTTTTCATCACAGCTGCATAATGAAACATGGACTTCTAAAATATTTATGACAACTTTCATTACTTAAATCTTTTCAGTGAATTTCATTTTCCCCAAAAAAGGAACTATCCATTTTCTGTAGAAAAAATATTCATCTATCTAGAATTAGAAGGGCTTTGGTATAAATGTGTGTAGACATGAACATATATAAGCGTATTATATACATGTATGTTTGGTTTTCTTTCAGAAACAGACAGAAGAATTGTAAACAAATTCAATTTTTAGCATAAAATTAGAAAACAAATCTAAAACTTACTATGTTCATATTTTTACACAATAATATAATTTTAGGTTTTTGTCTTATGATAAATATTCAAGTATCATTCATGGTAAGATAAAAAAGATATAGTCTAGCTAATAAAGAATGAATCATTAAACTCAGGCACCAAGATACTATAATCTTATATTAACATTATAAACATCAAGACTATGTTAATGGTATACTAATAATTAAAAACAAGTAAAGTTTAAGACAATTACAGTATATGTCAACTTTTATAAAAACTTACATATCACTAATAAAAGTAAACAGAAATAAAAATTATCAAAATTTAGTTCAATATGGAAAGTGGAAATATGGGCTACATTTTAAATTACATACATCTTTATATGTGTTTAGAATATATGCATGTAATTTCTATGTGTATGACTTTGTAGTTTTCTAGTACAAAAGCAGCCAAGATACATTTCTTTCTAGATAGAAAATGACCAGTGTTACTGTGTTGTTTGTGTGTGTGTGTATTCATCATAAACACTGTTGTTGCAGAAAGACATTTTTACAGATTTTTATACTGTTAAAACTATCCCCCATGCCCTGTACTTCCATTTATCACCTCTTGCCCCTCTCACTTCTCTCTGTTCTCCTTCACTTCTATTTCCATGCCATATGTACATACATGATTTTATGCACATATGCTGTGGATGTTGCTCTGTATAATAAAATGCTGTTTGGCCAGTGGCTAGGCAGGAAATATAGGCGGGACAAGAGAGAAGAGAATTTTGGGAAGTGGAAGCTGGGGGAGGAGAGACACTGCCAGCCACCGCCATGACAGAAAAGACATAAGGTACTGGTAAGCCATGAGCCACGTGGAAAAGTATAGCTTAATAGAAATGGGTTAATTTAAGATAGAAGAAGTAGATAACAAGAAGCCTGCCTTGGCCATACAGTTTGTAAGTAATATAAGTCTCTGTGTGTTTACATGGTTGGTTCTGAGCATCTATGGCCTGGTGGGTGAGAGAGATTTGTCCTGACTGTGGGCCAGGCAGGAAAACTCTAACTACACACATATGTTAATTTATATGAAATCTGGGAAGCACTTATGAGAGAAAACATATGACAGCTGTCTTTCTGAAACCAGATTAATTCACTTACTGTGACAATTTTTTTTGGACTGAAAGAATTGTAATATACATTCCTTCAGTGTTGCCTTTTAAAAATAAAATCCCTACAGTCAATTACCTTTTATTATGGTGAAAAATAAAAATACTTATAACCAAGGTCAAAAGTTTAAGATATTTAATAGTTAATCAATGAATAAAATAAAAGTTACCACACAGCCTCTTATACACTGAACCACAGGTAGATAATGGTTCCTTGATTGTTTCCACATTAACCCATCATTTTACCTAATCTGCATTTCCTTAGCCTTTTAAGAACATTAAGAGGCTATATCAAGTATCTTACTATAATAAAAATACCCACTGTGTTCCCACTCAGGTTGTTAAGAAATCAAAGAGAGAAATTAGGTTAGTTTGGCATGATTTGTTTTTGATGAACCCATGTTGCCTTCTAATTATCACATTATTTTCCTCCAGATGTTTGCAAATTGAGTGAGTGTAGATTCTCTTTGTTGAAATGCTCTATGAAAGCCCTGGACAATAGCCTGTGTTTGAAAACCTTTCTTTTTTTTTTTCTTTTCCAAACTAGGTTTGCTAGCATTTAAAATGGAGCTTATCTGGATGAAAGAAAATTCACACATGCCTTAAAACATGGTGATAATTACTAAAAGGAGACAATTAATGAAGCAAATGACAGAGGAAACAACTGAAATCTGTAAGAGAAACACCAAGATCACAGCAGAAGGAAGGCTCAGGCACAGCTACACAAATGTAGAAACGAATGTCTAGAATAACAGGAAACTCAGCAATGCACCAATCACCTTTTTACAGTTTATTAAGATAAAAATAAAAATGATTAGGTAACCCACTGCCTAAGTAGATTTGCAGTAGCACATCTCCTGGCTGATAATTGAGACCTAACTTCAAGTACGATAAACAAAGAAATGAGGCTGCATTTTTTAAATACTTCTGTCTCCTATCAGCAGTGGCAGTGCGTGGACAAAACATTTGCCAGGTTGTTGACCTCTGTGTGTGTCTCCTTATCTACAAAGCAAGGTTAATGATGTCTTCCTGGGGAAGGGTTTAATGAATAAATGCAGCAGACTGGGAACACAGAATGGTAGCATGATAGTACTCAAATGTTTTGCTTTTTTGTTTTTTGTTTGTTTGTTTGTTTGTTTTAAATCTGAATCTTCTAAATTCTCTCTTTGCATCATAACAGGAGTTGATGCCAAAGTTACTGTTGTGATGCAGAATTTGTGGGGTTTTTTACAACCTGAGAGTATAAATGCTTATTTAATTCCTGACAGAAGTAGAAGTCAACCAATTCTTTCGTAAACCCATGATAGCTTTAGAATGCTCATGAAATATTAAGCTACATTGAGTTTTTCCTCAGTCTTATATCATATATCTGAGAATTTTTGACATGATAAATCAATTGCCTAAAATTTCACTACTAGAATTCTTCTGGCGGAAAAAAGCCTCTCCATGGCAATCTAGATTAAGATTACTAGATACCAATAGCAAAGCACTGATAAGAAAGGATCCCATGTGGCAGTTGGATGTACTTCATGCCCAAGCAAGGCAGCCACTACCTTGCCACTATGAATTCACAAAAATTCAGAAGAATTATAAATCACAGCATTCCAAGAAGTAACTTGAAATCCTTGGAAACATATTTGTGTGGGGCACTTCATTTGGATTCCTTTACCTAATTGCTGCCAGTGGGAATCCACAACCCCATCAATTCCCTGTCCCCTTTGCTCTGTCAAGACTCTTTTATGTTCTTTTTTACCCCAGAGCTTTGGTTCTGGAAGGTGATATATAGAATGGTTTTCTCCCAGAGCGTGCTTTTACTTTCAAAGAAACTGTCTGAAAACACAATGATTTCATCTAAAGCCCAAGAGCCAGCTTGTAGTAGGAGCTTTGAGCTAAGAGCAATCTTCACAGATTCCCTCAAATTATATCATGCAGCTACCTACCTGCCCTTCAATAAAAATGTATAAGCTACCAACAGGTCGAGTGTGGTGCAGTCCTTTACAATGAAGATAGATATAGTGTACATGATATGATTTACAAATTGTAAATTTGCAACTAATTCAACCTCATGCCATGGAGAGTGCTTGGATTTCTATAGGAAAGGTACAATTAGGTTCCCAGAAAGGCCCCCAGTTTTCCTAAGAAAGTTCCTATTCACCACTTCCTTTAATTAAAATCCTTTCACTTGGTGCTGTTAAACAATGTGAAACTGCAATTGTTGCTCAAAAAGATTATAAAGTTACATTAATTCTCTTAGCAACTTTCCACTTACAATAAAATGTATGAATTCTTCATAGCTCTCACTCTACCAAGCAAATAAGTCAACAAATCAAAGTTCACTATGCTTACCATGTTTGATAGCAGTACCTCTAAATCAAACAAGTAAATATTAATAATGTAATGCCTTTGCCACCAATAGATTTCAAAATCTAAATGGCAAAAATCAGTTATTTTAATAGCAAAATGTTATTGCACAATAGCATAACATAAATGAGGGATTTCTCTCTTATAATGATAAAAATAAGGAAACCACAGTCTGTTGGAGAAAAATCTTCTAAAACTGTGTCACATTAAGTCTTCTATCTTCAAAATGGCAGTCATTGCCCAGTTCCCCATCCCCACCATGGGATCCTTCACATAGCCACTCAGGCTAACAAAACTGTTGAAGTGGGTCTTGGAGCTGACTAAGGCTTGTATTTCTCTCCCTTCTTCCTTCTGTTGTGAGTCTTTTATACTATTTAATTGTCCTTTATATTTCTTATGCTCAAAGAGTAGTCTTCAGAGTAATCACATAGAGTCTATAACATTTAAGAGTAGAAGCTTCTAGAATATCTGAAACTATGTCTTTGGTTTTGGTGGGTTGATTCCATACACTGAGCTCCCAAAATTGTTTCTAGATTGAAAAGTCTGGTTAGTAGACTTCTTATCATTGTAAAACAATAAGAAAGAGAGACATATGTTCTTAGACCTAGGAAGGACATGGTTCAAGTTTCTGTATGCAAACCTCATTCTGAAGATCTACCTATATATAAAGGTGATTTTTTAAAAGTGATTTAAAAACTCTATAGTATAACTATTAATACCTTTAATGTGATAGTTTTGATTTACATCTAGATTAAAATTACTTATAATCAAGGTGGGTGGTGGTACACACCTTTAATTCCAGCATTTGGGAGGCAGAGCCAGGCAGATCTCTATGAGTTCAAGGCCAGCCTGGTCTTCAGAGGGACATCCAGGACAGGTACCAAAACTACACAGAGAAACCCTGTCTCGAAAAACAAAACAAAACAAAAAAAAAAAAATTACTTGTAATCATTTATGATTCATCTGCTATCAAAAACGAAATCTTTTGTGCTTAAGTTTTCATTTTTGCCTGCATATTTTAATATAATATTTCCATTTTAAAATATTTTACAGGCTTGTTTACTTATTTATTTTTATGTTGATGAGTGTTTTGCCAGTATGTGTGTGCTTGGTGCCCACAGAGGTCAGAAGGCTGCATCGTATCACTTGGAGCTGGAGTTATGGAAGGTTATGAGCCACATCTGGGTGGTGAGAACTAAAGCCAGGTCCTCTCCAAGGACAATCCAGCCTTGGTGTTCACTGCCTAACAGCTGCTTTGCCTCTGCCACGCCAGGGCATCCTCCCTCTGTCTGTCCGTATACATTCTCATACAAGGACACTCATCATCTTCGAATCAGGATGAGCCTGATTCAGGATAATCTCATCTTAGCTTGTATCTCTAAAAACAAAAATGCTTCCAGCTCAGATCATATTTAAGGATTCCAAGAGCTAGGATCTCTTTGGAGAAAACTATGTGATAAACAGTGTACAAAACATGGCAAATGGGCACATAGGATATTTTGTATCTTTTTAAAAAGTGTAACAGGGAGGTTAGAAAGAAAGGAAGTAAAATTCCATACCAGAGCTGAACTGAGTTCTCCTCTCAGACAATGCAGAAGTCTATTTCATTAATAACCAAGGGCCAAAATGTGGTCTGTAGTAATTATACTGATAACATGATCAACTAATGAAGTTCATTAGTCTAGTTGATGGAAACAGGACTTTATTGACTTCTTTATTTGTCGCTGGTAAATGAGCACTGTATAAAGTAGCACTGCACAAAGTGTAAAGCCCAATGCATTCCCCCTGCATCTCATCAGTCTTAATTAAATTGTGCTTTTAACTAATTTAAGCTGAAATCATCCATAGCATATAAAATTTAAACACCTATTTAAGCAATAATCCATATAAATACTATATTAATTGTAGATAGGGCAATTATTGTTACTAAATTTAAAAGGTCCCAATGTGATTTTCTCACTGCTCCGGTTCAAAGTTCTTTGAGTTTTTCTAATAGCTTTACTATGTGTTCAAACTTCTTAGTCCCAAGTCAAGCAAGAATCAAGTCCCCAGGAAAATACATATTTGGATTATGAAATCTACTAACAATAAAATAATCTATTAACAGAATCTATAATAAAAGCAGTAGAAGTAATATAGTCAGTAAACAGTACTCTACTTCTTGAAACAGAAAAAATCAATCTGAAGAAAAGGAATGAATCTTTACAACATCCCAAGAAATTGCACATTCTCATTGTTTGATCATGGCTTCCCACTGACTAGACACACTTTTGTGGTTTTCATAGTATCATCAGCATCATTTCTTGATTTATATGCATTATTCCACACATAGTCACTGGCCTAAAAGAAATACATTTAGATTTGAACAAAGGACGCTGTGTACATATTTAAAATTTACAATATGGCCAAGCTAATTTATTTAAGAAGCTTCTGAAGGGCACAGGACAGCATTCCTATATCCTGACCCACTGCACAAAGAGGTCTGAACACCATGACTCTGCTGCCAACGCCTGGCAGGAATTTTATGTTGTATTCGTTCCAGACTGCTTTCTTGATCCCCATTAAGTTGTTAGCTCAGCAGAGGAAAGAGATGGTTTAAAAAATGTCACAGTGGGAAGTGCTTTAATATTGAGTGGTAAATCCCCAGAGGCAAATGCAAAATATATCCACACTGTTAGCCATGCCTTCCAAGCAGACACAAGATTGTTAAAGTAAGTGACTTGGGTTTCTTTCCTTTGGTTGAAGCTGTTTGTGGTTTGAGGTTACTTGGCTGGGGAGAGAGGAAAGTGTTTTCCATGAGCCATAATGCTTTTTGTATTCTTAGGTTCTTTATAATATGCCATAAAATAGAAGTTCCTTCTTTCATCTTGCATCTATCATTCCTACACTTAGGAGAGCAACAAATATATACATATATATGCAACTATTATTAAATTATTCATCAACTCAAAAGGGAAATTTGTCTATTATACCATGTTTAATAGTGTCATTGTAGGTCATTGTTACCCACCCACCTCCCCCTGCTGCAATCACCAAGAACTATTTTTACATATTAGACACAGGACAAATTATGAATATTCAAATGTGATCTAATTAATTCTCTAGAATGACAGATTCTGTCTTTCAGGGGAAAAGAATCATCAGCCTCCTTTTTTTCTGGTTGTTTTTTTTTCCCACTGTATTGAAGAAAATAACAAAGATATTTCAAACACAGCTTCTGGAAATTAAAACCAAGAACTGTGCTTTAACAAAGCTGAAAATAGCAATATCAAGGTCTTCTGGAAAATCCACACATCTCTTCTGATGCCTTTTGATGCTTTCTCTTTCTGATATCATCTGATTTTTTACTGTCCCCACTCTTAAAGATTTAACTTATCTATTTTCAGAAGTGCTTAGGTTTCAGGATCCATTGCAATTCCTTTGTAGGCAAAATTGGTATTTTGATCTCTGATGTTGAACATCTGCAAACTACATTTATATGCACAGTAATGACACCCAATCATAAAGGATGTGGAATAATCTGTCTGTGTTACAACAGATGTCAATTTTCGTTGCTTGTTATTACAAGAGGAAGTGGTGCTCCTCTCCATGACAAGCAATGTTGCTTCTAATCCCTAGCAATAAATGTACCTAGAATATGTACAGAAATGGCACTCAGCCTGAATATCCATCACCATTCTGATTGTTTGAGATGCATCTGGACCCTTTGAGTATATTTACTATGATTACCCAGTTCAAGCCTTTTCACACTATTGTGTGTGTCATCAAATGGCAGTAATGAGACTAACTGCATCTATTATTACAGGTTTTAGGACTCTGCCATCTGTTGAGTATTAGCCTTTGCCATTCCCTAACTGGCATTCCAGTGATCCAAAATTACACAGAAGCCACCCCATAATAATGCATTTTGATATCACCTTTCATTCCCTCTCAACAAAGACAAGCCCTTTCTTAAGCTGTCCTAATAGGAATGTAGTGAGTAAGAATCAATCTCAGTGAACTGATTTGATGTTATCTTAAAACTTAACATCAAAGCTTCAGAAGTAGCCTGGCAGTGGTGGTACACTCATTTAATCCCAGCACTTGGGAGGCAGAGGTAGGCTGATCTCTGTGAGTTCAAGGCCAGCCTGGGCTACCAAGTGAGTTCCAGGAAAGGCACAAAGCTACACAGAAAAACCCTGTCTCAGAAAAAAAAAAAAAAATCCCACGGTACATAGCTCAGCAATCAGTGGTGGTATGGAGGCTGTAATATCTAAACAACAATCTAAATAGACAAAAATTAACAAGTAAATTTCTGTTTCCATAAACTATGTGAAAATACTCCATGAATCCCTTCTATGAGGTAAGTGGAATCACGTTTATTTAAGGATATATATACTTCCAATTAGAATGCCAATATTCTTTCAGCCACAAAATTGACAGCAATTTATATTCTCAAATCAAAAGACTGATGTTTAATTATACTAGTAACAGTAGAAGTTTATTGTCATAGGGAAGCCCACATATAATACTTATTAAATAAAAGTATCCAATGTAAATTAAAAATTGCAGATAAGGTGGAAATATTATGTGATAATATATTAAATATTCTAAAATGCAATGAAAGGATGTAAATGTGAAGTCTAAACTTTTAGTAAATTTTTTATTTTCAAAATTATTCAATTGAAAATTTCTTTTGTTTAGTTCAATTTTAACCAGAAGTCTGATGAGAGCAAAGATATATTGATAGTATAATGAAAATAAGAAATAATGCAGAACAGTACAGCTACAGGGAAAATACAAATGAAACACATCTAGTCTATTTTCTAATTATAACACTTTATTCTCTATTTCCATTTTTCAAAAATGTCCAGTTCAGTGTTAGCCACACAGTAGTTCACAAGAAATATTATAAAAAATAACCTGAGATTAAAGGACCAGGAAATATTAGAAATGGCTACAAAAATCTTAAATCAATAAATATTTATTTTAAAAGTGTTTATGGGGCTGTACAGATGACTAAATAATCAAGAGAAGTTCTTCTCCTGCAGAGGACCCAGGTTTAGTTCCTAGCACCCACACAGTGGTTCACAACCATCTATAACTCCACATCCAGATTTTTCTGAATCCCTCTTCTGGCCTCTGCAAGCACCAGGCAAAACAGTGACACACATAAAATAAAAATAAATGAAACCTTCTTAAAGTGTTTATAGCAATTGAATAAATCACTTCTTACTACATAAAATTCAGAATTTAAATATCACAGGATCCTGATCTTGAAGATGCCATCAACAATCTTGAATGCAACAGCTAGCTCCATACTTAAGGGAAAAGACAAAATCCATCTGTACAGTTTCATCTTCTCTCAATTACATGAGCTACTGCCAGCACAGAACATTAACACATTATCTTCATCACTTTTTTCCAGTCAAAGAAAATGATGTGAACCATTTTTAAGGATTCATGACAATTGATTTCAAGGGCCAGCCAGTGAATTGGACTGAAGAATTGATTCCCATCTCCTGAACACACAAAGTAGAAGAGAACTGATTTCCACAGGTTTTCCTCTGATATCCACATACATGCCATGGCGCGCGCGTGCGCACACACACACACACACACACACACACACACACAACATTTAAAAAGCATGGATTTTAATATGAAATTTGATTTTTACATAGAATTGAAGACTATATTGTGCTCAATTATTTTTGCAAGAACAGAAATGAAGAAAGAACGATATCTAAAGCACAACAACAATATGGTCATCCATTTTTACTTAAAATTGTTCAACAAATTGAAGAGAGAAGCCAGTGAAATGAATGATAAAATGTACCCTTTCTTTTTAGGACCCTAGAAAGGATGAAAATACATCTCTTTCAATCTCACTTTTAGTACAAACAAAATCATTTTTCAACCAAATGTGGAGTTGGAAAGATGATTCTAGCACCTGGACAAGGAATGGATAACAGTGCTTAAAGGGAGACTCTTTGAAAACCAAGAGGGCTCTTAAAACTCAGCCGCAGGATGTGAGTCTATTCTACAGGCTAAAGAAAGCACCACAGTAAGCAAAGACTTTTGAGTCAAGGAGTGAAATGTTCATGTTGCCAATACAGGAAAAAAGTAAAACACAATTGTAAACCTTTATATTTTAAAATGAAGAGAAATAACTAAAAGAATATTCAATGACAAATTAACAAAATAGTGTTTTAATAACTGGAAATTTTTCTTCTCCAATGTTATAACTGAAATGAAGCTGATTGATATTTGTATTTTAAAAAGTGTGTGATGTGCTGTTCTATTACACCATTTTCACCAATAGTAAATACACTATTTCTGATTGTTGTAGTCTAAATGTCAGGGATAAGAAACAAAAAAAAAAAAGTCTAAAGTCATATAAGTATTTAACTTTCAGTATTGATTAAGGCAAAATGTGGCCATTGGCCTTTGGTCAGGACACTTACAGAAATTGATTAAAAGCCAAATATTTCCAGCAGCCAGCAAATGATGATGGCACTTTCCCAAATAACCTGCAGTCTGCTCCTAGAATAGCATGTGACTGTGCGTTACAGGAAGGGGACTCAGTCGCGTCTGGGAAGTCAAGGTGTTTCCCATCACAGAACAGGACAGCGGGAAATAGGCACAAGGACAGACAAATTCCCTGACATGATGTTCTGCAAGGTGAGTATATGTCCCTGCTAGGTGCTTCGTCCCCATTCTTAATGAAAAGCAATTGAGGCATCCCACGATGAGGAAAGGGATGAGACACCTGACCTGTGTGGTACAACGGCTCCCACTTGCCATATGGGGAAATGGAGAAACTAACCAGAAATAATCTGAAGCAGCAGTCACAAAGAATGAAACCACTGGAAAATTCCCGCAAACACCAACTTGCAAGCATTGTTTGACACAATGTGTTTCCCTTGATGTATCAAAGGTGATTTGGGGGGAGGGGGGACGGGAATCAATTCTAACTCACGTCTCTTAGTCTCGGTTACCCTATAACTTAACACCATAGCAAGGAAAAGTTTACCTACTTTTAAAAAATGCATTTTGAATGGTTTATATTTTTATTTTTTTAAGATTTATTAATTTTATTTCATGTATATGAGTGTTTTGTCTGTATGCATGTGTATGCATCATAGGTACACCTGGTGTCCATGGATGTCAGAAAGTTCCAGGTCCTCTGGAACTATATGGTGCTAGGAACTGAACCTAGGTCTTTTCCAAAAGCAACAAGTACTCTTACCAGCTAAGTGCTCTAGCCCCTGAAATGGGAGTTTTGAAACACATTCAGGGGGCATGACAGGACTGAACTAATTTCTTGAGTTTCAGTAAGGAAGACAATGATCCTAATGTGGGAATAGACACAGATACACACTTTTCTTTGTAAGAAGTATATTTGCATTTGTAGAGTACACTAAAGATGAAGAGGTCTGTTTAAATATGTCTCTCAAACCAAAGCCCAAACATGAACAGTAGAGAAGAGAGAAGGCTCAATGAAGGCCGGTGACTGAAAGTTTGGGGGTACAACTCATTGGTCACATCACATAGCCCCCAAACTTCCTCTGGATAACTGTGCCTACCCTGCACACACAGAGTGAAGCAGCTGGTGCTGCTCCTGGCAGCACACTCTCAGGGCAGGTCTTTCGGAAGACTGCCACTCACAGTTGTGCTGCCTGGAAGTCTGTCTAGCTAATGGTGTAGGCATACCAGCTACAGCCACTAACCAAGTCTAAACAGATCAGAAAGAAGGGCCAACACCACAAGGAGCCAAGTAGGTCAGGCACTGAGTGAGCTGAAGTGTGTGTGAGGAGGATAAAAACTGAGCCTTAAAAACCCACTGAGCTGGATTCTGGGTTTCCAAGTTGATTTCTTTGGTTTTTCAGCGTGGTTTCTCTCAGTCGCTGGCATGAGTTTTTCAGGATCTCTTACAAGAGTCAAGAGAAGGAAGAAAAATAAAGTAAAATCAAGCAGACACCCAAATACACATATCCCTTGCCATAAACCTTTTGGATAATTATTTAGTGAATGAATGACTGAATCCACTTTCCTGTTTGGATACCATATCAATATCATGTAAGTGCATATGAAATATGCATTAAATACCTTAGAAAGGGGCTTTTAAATATTGCAGAATGCCTCTTACCATGGCTACACACCCCAACTGAAATTCTCTTTGGCTGTTTCTTAGTTCTTCAATCCCATGTCCTTTTATTCTTAAGATCATCTTTCAAAATTATCCTATTCTGTATTTGCTTAATTATCACATAGCTGAAAGATGCATGAGTAATCACTAAAGCTGAAAGTTCTACTTGACACTTACAATCAACCAATCCTTTCTCCCTCTAAAAAACTCATCATATTGCAATAATATGAAAACAACTAGATATAAATAAGTTTTCTTAAAATAACACTCTATCATGGTAGTTTCCAGCTGCCCTACCTATTCTAGCCATGGTCCTTGAAGAGTAAACCTGTTCTTCATAGCTAAACATAAGACAGATGCAAGTGACTGAATTCAGTGCTGGAGAGAGGAATGCAATAAAGGCATAAAAATAAATAGGTAACCCTGAGTCAGAGTAGAGAGAGGCATAAATCAGCAGATAGATCATATGCTAAGAACTTCTGCCTCAATTTGACAACAATGGAATCCTGTTGTACTTACTAACCTAGAAGGCCAAGATAGAAGTCGTAAATGATAAAGTTTACTATGATAACAATATACAGAATGATGTTTTTTAAGTATAATACTGGAAGAAAGTCAGAAGATCAAAACATGGGAGGACTCTGAAGGGCTCAGGAAAGTGGTGGCAGAGAATAAGAAGATGAAATCACACATTTCAATGACATACTTGCATCCTCCTGGTATCACTCAACCTGGATGTCTAGCCAATGCCATGCTGACTATAAATATCCCTCTTATCCCCAAGTTCATCACAAATATCTCACCATCTACTGAAGTCATCTGCTGGGGATTTGTCCCTTTGCACATTCTCACACAAACTCCTGGTTGTTTCTCTTCTAAGACTCAGTTCATTCTGCCTTGCCTTGGGGTCCCTTGTCTGTGGGTCTGACATCTCCATCTACTAAGAACTCCCTCAAAGAGTTTCCTTGGCAGGTTCATTCACTTATATCCCTTCTCCTAAAAACAACCAGGACACACCCTTTTGTGGAACAAGATAGCCTGTGTGAATAAATATCCAAGGGACACTTGGCTGCTTTTGCACAGCTAAAAGCAAAATCAATTTCCATGGCCAAGAGCAGGTATATGATGAGGAACAATTGGATTAACTTTAAAAAAAAAAAAGCCACATTGGCTGCAGGTAGAATAATTAGAACAAACAGTTCTAGATAAGAACCAATAAACCAGTGTGTAATATTTATAGAAATGTTCTCTGTGTATCTTCCTGCAAATCACTGTGGCAGCAGCGAACCAAGGATATTTTATTGGTAAACTGCAAAGAGATAAACACTGACATTGTGAAGGCACTTGTGATTCACTACAAAATAGGTATTTTTCTGTAAGCATGGTCCTCCATTCCAACACTAAATTAGAAAAAGAGAACTCACCTTAATGATCTCCTACCTAGATACAGCCAAACACAAACTCTTGTGACTCTGGAAAAGTTTAGTTATAAGGGATAAGAAAAAAGTGTAAGGAATAACAGCTTCTTTTCAGTTGCCACTCCACCACCATGAAGGAAACAATGTCCATTTTTGTCACTATTACTCAAAAGATGATAGTACATCAAGCTATTCATTATTGACTTATGAAGAACTTTGAATTTCATAGTTGGGAAAGGATGAGACACAAAATAAAAGCCATCTAGAGCCAGTGGCTTCCTAAGAATTCCTCAGCATTAATACCACTCTGCCTAAACCCCTTTGAGGATAGATGCTTAGATGCTGAGCGAAAATAATTGAACAATTTTGTGGTGACATTAAACAGCAGCTCATAATTGACCTCAATATGAATAGCAATAAAGACAGAGCGAATGGCATATGCTCTATATAGACAGCTTAGGAAGGATCCAAATCCAAATGCTTTTGTCTCCATCACGGAGATGACATGAGAAAGCTGCCTAACATTCATGCAAAGCCCATTTGCTTCCTGTAGCAGAGCTGGGTATTTTCATAATCCCTCAGCTAATTGACTGCATGGAAACAATAGGACCACTCTTTCCAGCAAAAGACCTCAGACCTGTTTTGATCCACGAATTGACCAATGTGGTAGTTTGACTTTCTTCCCGATGGAGCCTTTCAATTGGCTGTATCAAAGTGAAGTGCTGTGCAGTTCTCAGGATAGTTAGCACTTACTGCTGCTAAAGAATGACTGTTCCTCAGAATAGTAAGCTATGTTGCAAAATATAAAGGTGATTGCTGAGGCTTGCCCCTCCCCTGCCACCTTCTCACAGTCCTGAAGATCTGAGCAGAGCTGGAGACATTTACTTAGTGTTCTAGATCTTTAGACAATTCTGAAGACTGAATGAGCAAACAAAAATAGCCTGTTTGGCTTTAAGCACTGGCTCCTCCAAGGGTCTATCATCATAAAATAGATCATTCCGAGTCAATGTTTACAATAACTGCATAATTGAATTGACATTTATGTAAATGCTGAACAAAATGCATACAAAATAATAATAATAATAATAATAATAATAATAATAATACAAGCAAGTCATTCATTAATTTTTTCAAGTTCCAGAAGCCATGTTAAAAGAGTAAAATAGTTTTTACTCTTTATCTATTTATTTCCTTTTTAAATGTACATTTTAATTATGTGTATATGTGTCTGTCTGAGTGGGTATGTGCATTGAGTGCAAATGCCAGTAGAATCCAGAAGGGGCAGCAGATCTTCTGGAGCTGATGCTACAAGCATTGTGAGCATCCTGATGTAGGTTCTGGGAACTGAATCTGCTCCTCTTCCAGAACAGCCTGCATTCTTAAACGCTTGAGATATCTCTCTAGGCTCCTCAATGAAGTGTTTTAAACATCACCAAAAAGTTGCTAAGTGTGGTGGTCCATTCCATTTATCCTATCATTCAGGAGACAGAGACAGGTCCATCTCAGTGAGTCCAGCTTAAGACAGTGATACCCTGTCTTAAACAACAACAATCATGACAGATCTGGGTTTAGAGGACAGGGTGAGTGTGTAGCTCAATGGTAGGACACTTCCTTAGAATATTTGAGACCTTGGGTTCCATCCCAGTGCCACCAAGAAAATAAGCAAGCAAATTAATTAATCAGTTTAGGAGACAAATGAAAAAAAAGTAGAGTAACATTTCTGATGACACTGTCGTATTTGGAATTTCACATACTTAGGAGAAATATCATCAAAGTATGTTATAATGTATGCATAAGAATGACACAGTGGAATTTTGTTGTTGTTTTGTTTTGTTTTGTTTTGTTTTGTTTTTCAAGACAGGTTTTCCCTGTGTAGCTTTGTGCCTTTCCTGGAACTCACTTGGTAGCCCAGGCTGGCCTCAAACTCACAGAGATCTACCTGCCTCTGCCTCCTGAGTGCTGAGATTACAGGTGTGTGCCACCACCGCCCGGCTATTTTGTATAATTAGAATATTTTAGTATGGTGGGGAGACTTCAGAATTTTCTAATTTTCAATCCTGAAACCAGACCTTACAAGCCCTGTGAAACTAGGCAAGTTACCCAACCTCTCTGGGTTACAGTGTGCTCAGCTCTTAATGAGGACTGTGGCAATATTGACACTCTAATGAGGATTATGAAATATGGTCTTTGTAAAGCTCTAACCCAGGAATACTCAGATGATGCTATTTTTCAGGCTGGAAAGTCAGTGAAATACATCTTTAATCTCCAGTATGATAAAAGCTCAGATGCAGTGTTGAACTGGAGGATATGGGCTGACTTACTGAGAGGAGTCACAGGCAAGTTCATCCCAGCTGAAACACTTTAGCAGTTTTGATGCTGGGATTTTCGAGCCATTTAGCAGGAAACATTCTTCTAAGGACCCCAATACCTAAACATTTTCATTACCTCCTTCAAGGAATGCTACTCTGTCTCTTTTCAAACTTTGATTCTCAAGAACACTCAGCCTTTTCAGAGTTTTATTTCTCTGTTATTGTGTTTCTAATAGAATTTTCTAGGTAAATCAAAATGAGCTAATGAACTTACTCACACAGCACAAATGAACTTCCAAATGCTGACTTCACTGCTCACATCACAAAAACATGATCTTAAGAGTCATCAACCTTATCTAATTTTATATCAGTATAAAAAGGATATGATAGAATATCTAGAAAAAATACATAATACATAAGTGAATACATAAACCATCTGTCTTCTCTGTGACACGTACTCCACACATATCAAACTTATGTACTAAGGTTTAAATAGCAATGTATGTCAAGAAACATATCCAACTTATAAATCATCTCATCTGTAAAACTTAAAAACCAGAGAACTTGTTTCTTGTTAGTCCTCAGGACAAGTATTAAGAATGGAGAACAGAGTATAAAATTGAGCCACAAATGGGCACAGGGTCATTCAAAGTGCTGGAGAGTGATGATCTCTGTTCAGTGATCTTTTGAGTAGAACATCAAACCTCAAAAGTTCAAAAGGAAGATTGTCCCCACCCCTAATCACAAGATAACATGAACCGACATAAACTCCACTCTGTATACTCTGATGTTGCAAAAGTAAATTTAACTTTCATAGGCTGTGATGTTACAGCATTAGAAATAAAATTTTAGCAAAGGCTTCCCAAACAAATTCCTATTGGAGTGAATGGATACCTTGCACACACTCAATAATCTATATCTATAATGTTTAATATATTTATATAATATAATTAAATTAGTAGCTCTTTACCTTCATGTACTTTACATACTTTTAAACATATTTACAAGATTATTTTGAGATGTTTGTCATTTTTCACTTTTTCAAATTGTGGCATACATGGCTTTACCATAAACTTTTTAAGTTAGTAATGAATTATTGTCTAAGTCAATATTGTTCTGTTATTGTGAAGAGCAATAAACCATGATCAAGGCAACTCATTTAAAAAAAAAAAAGACATTCAATCGTGGTCTTGCTCACAGTTTCACAGGTTAGCCCATTATCATAATATCAGACCATGGCAGAATACAGACAGATACAGTGCTAGAGAAGTATTTGAGAGGTCTATATACTGATCCACAGGCACAAAGAATGAGACATTGGGCCTGGCAAGGGCTTTCAAAACCTCAAATCCCACCCCTATTAACACACTTTCTCCAACAAGACCACACCTCTTATTCCTTTTCAAATAGTGCCATTCCCTGATGACTAAGCATTCAAATATATGAGCTGATGGAGACCATTCTTATTTTAAAAACAACAACAACAACAACAAAAACCTACCATATTGTACTCCCTGGTCCCCATAATTATATAGCCATATCTTAATGCAAAAAAAAATGCATTCAGTTCAACTTCAAAATTGCAATCCCCATATTCTGCATTTAAAGTCCTTTTTGAGATTCAAGACAGTCCCTTAACTGTAAGCTCCTGGGAAAGAAAATCACAAACTTCCAACTTTCCACAGCACAGAATATGCATTACCATTCCAAAAGGGAGGAGAGGAAGCATAGTGAAGAAATATTAAACCAAAGCAAGACTGACACCCAGCAGGGCAAACATCAAATTCTGCATCTCCATGCCTGATGTCAAAGCACTCCTTAGAACTCCAGCACCTTCCAGCCTTATTGACTGCAACACACTTCTCTCTCTTTGGCTGGTTCTAACCTTGATCCGCACCTCTCCTTGGCAGATACCCCGTGACTTTGGCATCTCTAACATCTTGGAGTCTCCAGCACAATCCATGCTTCACCTTCATAGTTTCTTGCAATGGCCTCTCCAGGCCTACATGAAGGGACACCCCTGACAGACTCCTTGCTCCAGCAGTTCTCCTTAGCCACCGAGAGATTCCACAAGCTTTTTCTTGCCACACACACTCTCTTGAGAAAATTCCATATAAGGTGAAAAAAGTCATGTCTCTTCCCATCAGGCATTGCTGTCATTTGGGAGAAAGCAACTACTGAGGCCTAATATTATTCACCACGTCTATTTTTGTCTCAATCTTGTCCCTCAAACAAGCAAAGAGAAGCAAGTTTTAAGGGAGGAGGGGCTACTGATTAGACACATGAGCTATGCATCTGTGTGATTAATGCACATTACAGTTGGGAAACTAGGCTTTCCTCAGGGCATAGACTTCTGAACAAGTCAACATTAATTCCCTTCTCTAGCTGCTCATCATTCTCATGAATGATGTGCTTCTACAGAACTCAAACAAGTGCAGTTTCCAAATAGTCTTTTTCCATTCCCAACCAGGGTCAAAGTCAGAACATTTCATCTTCCAGAAAATACTACAAAGTGAATGGGATTTGTTTCCAAAGTTCCATAGGGTGTACATGCCTCTTAACCCAATTTCTCTCAAGTTTATACTAATAATTCATTCACACCGATGAGGAATAGACTAGATTGTCCTATAAAGCAGAGGCCTTTCAAGACAGATGGGCATTAGACATACAGCTTTCATGGGAGATTTCAAAGGAAATACCTTAATCAATGGTGTTCAGTTTTTATTTTTCTTCTCATTTAGAAGAATTTTGAATCATTTATACCACCTCTCACATTTTAAGGTCTGCATTTAAAATTTTTATCTTTAGCTGAATGGTGGCTTAATTTATAAAAGACTTATATTCTTGCATATATATTTTTCCAAGCCTTGGAATTATGATTTGTGTATTCCAATTATGGAAAATATCTGACATAACAAACTAAGGTTACACTGCTTAGATGAACATTGTCTACATGTTAACACATCCCTGGGACAACTTGGCCACACCTGAAATTTAACTTTAAGGTGACCAGAGAAGAAAACAAGAGAGGAGAGTAAGGGAGAGACTGAGAATAAGGTAAAGTCTCTACTGACATATTTTTTTAATAATTACAAATTTTGTTGTATTTTTTGGCTTTTTGTCATTACTCATTTTAGGGGTTTTTGGGGGGTTGAATTTTGGTTTTTTGAGACAGGGTTTTACTGTGTTACAGCTCTGGCTGTCTTGGAACTTGCTCTGTAGAGCAGGCTGGGTCATTCACTTTTTTTTAAAGAACTTTAACCACTCTTACATTTACCTTTAATTGACTCCACAGGCACAATTTCAAAATAAGAAATTATTAAAGAATCCCCCATGGTTTAGAGGACTAGAGGGCAATTCATTCTGTAAAGGAACGAAAATCAATTTTTGTGTTTTCCTAGATTTGCATATGAAAACGGATAATATGACACTAATTCTACAAATATGACATGAAATTTGCACCTCGAATTTTAATCATCTTTCTAATCAGTCCTCACGGCTACATTTGAAGTGGCTAAATTCAGTTTGCAATATAAATATGATTTCTATGTATTACAAAAGAAATCTACAGTTCAGAGTCACTTTCAGATTATCTGAAGGACATCCAAGTCCAACATCCAAGTGTATTCTCCATAGCAACTGTGCCTAAAGAGGAAAAGAAGGCAAACAGGAGAAACAGCCTTTTCCCCTAAGAAGCAAGCATTCTAGTAGGCAACCATACGTTGTACATAAAATCAAATAGAATTGGTTCTGTGGAGATGGCCCATTGGCCTTAGTGTTTGTCATGTAGGAGTGAGACCTTGAATTAAGATCCTCAGCACCTGCCTAACATACCTTGGGCTTGGAAGGTGAAGACATGTGAATCCCTGAAACTCTCTGCCCAGCCAATAAGAGAGTTTCAGCTTCACTGAGAGGCTGATCTCACTTGCCTCAAAATATAAAGAAGGGGAAGATTGAAGAAGCCATCTAACTTCGACCTCTAGCCTCAAGAAGCACACACACATATACAATCAATCAATAAATCAATAAACAAACTAGGAATTTATTCTGAGAACCCAATGTAATTTTTGATAAGACCTTTGAGTTCACAAAAGGATCTTGCAATCTATAATACCTTTGTTGGGATTAACCTACCTTTCTCTTCAGTAAAATGGGGACAGAGAGAAAAGCAGAGGCCAGCAAGCTCTAGTCCATTAGCAAAATCACACATGGTGCTTATCTTCAAATAGCCTGTCAAGTTATGATGGCCCTTGTGTTTCTTTGTGATCAATTTTCTTTAAATTTCATAATATCCAAAGTTAAGTTGAGCTCAGTTTTGAGAGTCAAAAATAAGCTTTTATCAAACATGGCCTTATCCATCTAGTTATATATTCTCAGCTATCTTTCTACTTAACAGGAAAATTAGACATTTACAATATAGATTTTATGCACTGCCAACCCTAAAATATTTATTACATGGATTGCATCTCTACAGAAATTGTATGGAGGCCCCTATTTAACATAATTAAAAGAAATAACATAAATAGAGTGATAAGCATGCTATCTGACATGTAAGGCTTGATAAATGGCAAATGTCAATGTTTTGTAAGAACCTGTACTTTGAACCAAATGTATAACTTTGAAGTTTAGTATGCTTATGAAAGGGAAGACTTACCTCTAGGAGAATCTATTGGGAACCTTAATAAAACTGAAGTATCAGTGTTGTCTTACATATTCATGCTGTATTTATGCAGCTGATCATGTATGAAGGATGGAGAACTGACCACAGAAGGTGAATTGTCTATTCTGTGGCACTGGCATGGACTATGACACAGCAGGTCTCATCTGGTAACTATGTTCTTCTCCCCACTCCATCCGTGTTTCCGCATCCAATCCATTAAGTCTACTTAAATGCCACCTCCTTCGTCATTCATCCTAACACCACTGGTAATAATATATCTAGATGGCACTTACTTATTATGATCTAACTTTCCTTCAGATTCTGAACTTCAAGATACGTCCAGCAATTAGAGGATTGAGAGGTGACAGCGGATCTGTACAGAGAGAGTACTTATAACAAAGGTAACAACAAAAGAACAATAAGCATCTTCTGAAACAAAGGGAAGAGCAGCTGTCCAAAGGAAACCAGCCCTCAAGACAGTCATTAAATATAATGCTCACTTTTTCCGTCAGCAAGCTTTCAAATCACCCATAACAAAGTGGCTACTATGTTCAAGACACAATTCTAGGAATGAAGGAAGATAAATCCTGTGTAAACGAGGAGCTAACAGTCCTGAAGTCCACAATACATGCAATTCTAGCACAAGGTAACTCTGGAAATGTTAAAAGACCATAAGGGATGTGAGGTCATATAAAGCAATGGCTCTCAACCTTCCTAATGCTGTGACCCTTTAATAGAGTTCCTCATCTTGTGGTGACCCCAAACATAAAATTTTTTCATTGCTACTTCATAACTGTAATTTTGCTACTGTTATGAATCACAATGTAAATATCTGATATGCAGGATATCTGCTATGTGATCCCTGTGAAAGGATCCTTTGAACCCCAAAGGGGTCACAATACACAAGTTGTGAACTGCTGATACAGAGATTTACAAGGTTAAAGAATAATGGTCTTCTTAGAAAGTGATGAAAGGTCTTGGGGAAGATCAGATTTAATCTGAATCCTAAATCATGATAACATTTTAAAAAATGACAGAACAGAACATTTCTAGCCCAGATTTTAAAAAGTCACAGCAGGAAATTACATAAGATATTTAGCCAAGAGCCATCTTACCCAACTAAGTGGTGAAGGGTGACTAAAATTGTAGAAACAAATTAGGTAGCAGTCCTAGCCCTATGTCTCCTTGTCAATTATTCCCTCTCTGTATTAATTACTTTCTGTGTCTCTATGACAACATATCAGACATAAATAACTTAAAGAATGAATGGTTGATTTTTATCTCACAGATACAGACAGTTCAGTCCAGGACTGCTTGACCCCGTGCAGCTCAGTAGCCCACTTCTAACTAGGGCCCTCCACAATTTCCAGAACCTCCACAAAAAGTAACAACATTTGGGGACCAAGTGTTCCACACATGAGCCCAAGGAAGACAGTTCATATCCTAACCACAACACTCTCTAAACCTCAGCTTTCTCATCAGTGAAATGGGGACTTGGGGGGTCAAACATGGTGAAACACACAGTGTGTGTCTGTTCCCATTGCTTTTTCTGCCTTTCCTTCATAACTGCAGGGATGAGAAACAGTACCCTATTTTTTCCTTTCGATTTCCCTCATGGTATTCTGAACTAAGCTATTCCCTGGTAGAAAATGAAACATTTCTAAAGCTGCATGCACACTTTAAAGCTTCTGGGTGCCATTGTATACACAGAAGCAGTACCTAATTGAATAGTAGCCTAATAGCCTCAGAAAGCTGCTGCAATTAGGAAAAAAACACTTGATTTAAAAATAGCAACCTTCAGAGGAGTGGAGGAAGGAGCTTCCGTGAGTTGCCTTGACATTCTGCTCAACACTCTTTGTAAAAGAGCAAAATTAAGCTAAATAAATGTCCAAATCTAAATTGCTCACTAGTTCAACAAAATTGGAGTCAATGACTGTGAAAAGGTCCCCACCTCCAGGAAGAATCGTTGATGAGACCAAAGCAGACCTAAGTTAAAATAAATACACAAACACACAAAGTCAAATAATTAATGTGTTCAAGAGGTAAAGTGTGGGTTCCATTTCGTTAAGAAATATTTTTAAATGAAGAGACTTATTTTATTATTTCCTCTCAGGATCTTAAAGTTCTTCAGTATTGGGTAAAGCAGGCATTTGCCTCTTTTTGTAAAGAGACTTGAAGGTGAAGGGTCTGATTTTTCCACTAAAACCCTGTCACAATTTCCTTCATGAAATGAGATGCCATATAAAAATAGCCTGTCCACTCAACTCTTACACAGCTTAAATATAGCCTGTGGTAACATATTGTGCACCCTAGTAAAACCTGCTTGAAGATCAGAGGACAGAACAAGCCACTAGATTAAACATAGATGCCAGGCAGTGGTGGCACACACCTTTAATCCTAGCACTCTGGAGGCAGAGCTCTGTCTGGATCTCTGTGAGTTCAAAGCCATTCTGGACTACATGAGATTGACTCAGTCTGGGAGAGAAACAGAGCCAGGCAGTGGTGGCACACACCTGTAATACCAGCACTTGAGAAGATCTTATGCGTTTGCTTGGGAAGCACACAAGACTTTAATGCTAGGAAGTGATGGCTGGGCAGAGAAAGGTATATTACGTGAGGAGACAGGAACTAAAGCCTTTTCGACTGAGGAAGCCCATTCAGCTAGAGGCCTATTGGCAGAGGCCTTTTCAGCCATGGGGAGTTGGTGAGGTGAGATGTGGCAGTGGCTTGTTCTTTGGTCTCTCTGATCTTTCAGAATTTACCCCAATATCTGTTTCCAGGTTTTTTCCTCTAAGACCTCTTTAAGATTCAAGCAACTATAACCTTCTCTAGAAATAGGAGCTATGGCCGTAGAGCCTGACTACCTAGAGTCCTTGCCTTGTAGCCTCCTGAGAAACAGACTGTTTTAGGAAGCAAATAGAGGGCTCTAGATGCAGAGGTGCATGCTGGAACATGCCTTCGTCTTTGTGTCATTAGTGGTGCTTGTCCCCAAATGCCAGGTTAATGGCAAGATCTAAGTGAGTTCCAAAGGAGGCTCTGACTGTTATAAGAAGAAGGAAGGCCAGACATGGGCCTAGCCTTCAGGTTCATGGCCACAGGGCACTCACTGTGGAGCCTGTCAGCTCTGTCCTACAGAACTTGTCCTACCAGGAAAAGATGCCATACCTGCAAGACTGATTCTGCAGCCTCAAGTGTGGTCAGGAAGACTATGGTATTGAGTTCTTCTTTTTTAATCAGCTATCCTATTTTTATTTAAAGTTTTTATCTAATATATTTTGATCATATTCTTTCCCCTCCCCCAACTCCTCCCATATCCTACCCATCTATTCTACTTCATGTTCTTTATCTTCCCCAGAAAAAGGAAAATCAAAACAAACAAAACTAATCTGATAATAAATTCCAAAACCAAAGAGCACACACACTCACACACACACACACACAAAAAAAAAAAAAAAAAAAAAAAAAAAAAAAAAAAAAAAAAAAAAAAAAAAAAAACCATGAGATACATTTTGTTAGTCAACTATTCCTGGAGTTGGGGCCTGCCCTGGAGTGTGAATGACATCTTGGTGTCACTCCATTGGAGGAAAATGAGTCTCCCTTTTCCCAGAAAGGATCCATTAGAAATAGTTTCTTGACTAGAAATTTTATGCCTATTGCCTTCTCCAGACTGGGATTTTCTGTTTTGAACTTGTGAAGGTCTTACGAATACTGTGGATTCTGTGAGTTCATCTGTGCATTGGCTCTATTTTCCCTGGATGATACTGTTTCCACACAGTCACCCATCACCTCTGGCTCTGACAATCCTCCTGCCTCCTCTTCCACATAAACCCCTGGGCCTTGAGGGAAAGTGTTTCATAAACACATCCCATTTGGGAGAGTGTCTCAAAGTCTCTCACTCTCTGCACATTGCACATTATCATTGCTCTGTGTTAATTCCCATCTCCTGCAAGAGGAAGCTTCTCTGATGAGGGTTGAGCAATGCACTGATCTATTGGTGCAAAAACATCGGGAGTCATTTTGTTGCTACATTCTTTCAGCAGAATAATAGTAGTTAGTTTTAGACTAGGGCCATCTTAGATTCTTGACTACTTTATCAATGTCAGGTGTGAGTGAAAGAAACTTGTAGGAAGTTTGCATCACCTGTTGAATGATGCAGCCAGACATTAACCTTTATCATCTATCATCTAACTCTTCATTGTCCTTTTCCTAGGGTTTACATTTTAACAAGCTCAAGATAGCCCCAGACAGGGTCTCACTACAAAGCCCTGGCTGGCCTGAATTCACAAAGATCTATCAGCCAATGCTTGGGCATGTACTGAGATTAAAGTTATATGCCACCAGAGCCCACATCTTTTGGGGCTTTGCTGCTAGGACTCATGGACCCTATTGTCTGTTAGAGCCACATCGTTTGCTGTCTCTGGAGTTCAGGACGGGACACCAGTCTCTACTCTTCCTTTGGTTGGGGCGGGGCAGATCCTGGTACTCCATCCCTGGTGGGTATTCTGCCAGCACGTCTAGTCTTCTACATGATTCCATCCACATAGTTCTCAGCTATTTTATCCCAGTTGCTGATAAGCATAGCTACTTTCTTCCTCTAAATAGCAACACCGCAGAATCCAATCTTACAACCACAGGAAATTACAGTTTCCAGAAATTTCCTTCTAAAACCTTACACCCTGTGGCTTAATATAATGGAAGTAGCCAGGCCTGCCAAACAAAGACATTTCAACTCCACCTCTAAACCCCCGATTCTGCTTCTACCTTAGGTGTCAATTTTCATCTTATATTTTAAGTTTAGTCTCTTTTTTATTTTTCATCAGGAGTCTGGTTTTCAGAGCTCAGAGGAGAAAAAAATATTTTACAAGTTAAATTTTTATATTTCTAAAGGTCAGTTACCCAAGTGTGAAAGCAGGCAAACTTTATTCCACCAGAAATCTGTTTGGAATCTTTTTTTCTGCATTGATAACAACACATTGTTTTATTCTTAAACTACAAAGTAGAAAACCCTGAGTTCTTTCTGCATGAATGTCTATAGGATGCTAATAAGAAACGGCTTGTTTTTGAAGGAAGAAGGTAGATGCTAATATTAAAAGGATTTTTTTTAAGAAAGGAGTTAGGCGCTAGTATGAAAAGGAATTTTTTTAGGAAAGGAGGTTGCATGCACATATACAAATTATATATCAACCTTCTTTACATAATTGTAAACAATGAACTGACAAAAAGCTATAATTTTCATGTTGTATAATTACATTTTAATTGTTCTTCCATTTTTCTCTGTACTTCAACTCAACTTCAATTTTACAAGCCTACCTGAGACCAATGAGAGGAGGGAGCTGACACCAAGAAATGGGTTCTCCACTCCCATCTCCGTGCTGTATGACTGACTTCAAATTGTATTAGGCACATAGCCCAAGCTACATAAACTTTTCAGGCAACTTTACAGGCTAGAGGAGCTCAGGACAACTAGCCTAGGAACCTTGAGCTGCTGCTATGTTACCAAATGTACACACGTCTGGTCTACTGTGCCAAAAGCGGCCACCAGGCAAAGACAACAGGGATTTAAGGTCTTACTGCTCCTACACTAGAGCCCAGATTAACCTGTCCTTCCCTGCTGCTACCTTTAAAAAGTCCTGCAAATTTCTTCTTTTAGTTCAAGAAGTTTCTGCCATTCAAACATAGGAGTAGCCATCCATGAAGTAGATTAAACATATTAAAAAATAAAACCCTTCACTTCTGAAAAATGTAACATTGTGAATAAGAATTAGAAATATATACACAAACCCAGGAAATTCAAAATGAAGAGTCTAATAGCAAGCATTCTCAAATAAATGTCACAGATATATTAAGGTTATAGGAACACCGTGCCTGAGATATGACTAGGCAGTGAAGAGAAATGTCACTTTGAAATCTCTGGCATGTACATTTCCAACTACATTTTCAAATTAGTGATTGCTAAAAATAATAAAAGATAGAACTTTCAACCATGTGCATTATGATCCAGTTTTATTAAGTTATTTCCGATTATCTAGTGGATGTGTATATGATATGTGTGTGAGAGTATAATGTATGTATGCATGTGTATACGTGTATGTCTGTGTGTGTGCAAATACATACAATTACTTCAGATACTTAATGTCCATAATAGACTTTCCCAAGAACTGGATTGCATTGTGTTATTTTTTTCTTCATAGATTTTTGAGTTAAAACTTAAAATGCCTTATTCCACACACAACAAATATATAATTCCTTCTCAAAAAGGAATGCAAATGGTTAAATAAAATGTTTTGAAAAATCATTAATTTTTTAAATAATTATTTTATAATTTGTTTTATAGTGCTTTAAGTTTCTACTTAACATATTTCCATTCAATATTGCGTTAACACACCCCTCCTGTCCTCGGGACGCAGGACCGTGCTTTCCTCTAACTTGCTTTCATCTTACTGTTCGTTACCTCCCTTCAATGCTAACAAAAGCCCATCTCTTTTCTGTCATCTTCCCTGACCATGCCAGTGCTCACTTAGAGTGCTCATCTTCTTTGTGTTCTTGAGCTCTCGTTCACAAATCAGGAATACCATTCAGCCTATGAGAATATGACATGTGATTTTGCCGATTCATTTTCGATGAATCAGTCCTGAATTCCATAACAATACATTCTTTCAGATCCAGAAAAAGTTCGTAAGCCCTTTGTGTGACAGTCTCCCTCCACAAACTTCTCCTCTTTTCGCATGGCCACAACTTCAGCATCATTTTAAAAAAAAGTACTATTGGGTTAGAATTATCAGTTTCAGAGCCTCCCATATTTCTGAATTAAACTATTTAGTCAGCTGTTTCTGTTATTGCGTAACCAACAAAGACATGCTGTGCCTTTTTTAAAAGATCATTCACACTTTCTCCTCCCCTATAGTAAACTCTACGTAAAAAACGTGAATGTCTGTCCCGTATTGAGTTTCCCACGGTATTATTCTCAGCATTCCCATGGAAATATACTTTAGGAAGAAGTCATTTAAATAACTTTAGCTGAGAATCCACCTAGTCACTTGAAGAAGTAGTTGTTTCCCAAGCTCAATAAAACTCTCCTGATAAAAATGTAGCTCCATCACAAACTGTGAGTTGGCATGAGAAGGAATCTGAAGATTGCCAAGGCTGGCAGCCTGCCTTCCCTGCCTGCCCAGTCACTTAAGAGAGTAATACCAACTAATTGCAAATGTTCCAACATATGTGATATACACACATCCTTTTATTTAATACACAAAAGAAGATCCTTGAAATATAAGCAGTCCAGCCAAAACATACCATATTGCCAGATGGAAGATGAGCCCGAGAATAGATTCACAGACAGATTAAAATTCAGTAGAATGGGGGTAATTATAACAATAAGACAGCAAACTTGTACTGAATGCTTGGAATTGATTAAGATACTGTGTTGAAAAAGTAAAGAAAGTGGGCAAAGACTCCCTGTGCCTTGGATTCTTTTTACTAAAGCATGACTGTTCCAACGATAAATTTAATGAAGATGTAACTGGGAATGACCATATTAAGAGATACCCAAAGACCTGATCCACTCTCTAAGCCTCAGGTCATTGTACCTAATTAATTGCTTGTAGCAGAAACCCTAAAACTCCAACTGAATTCTTAAGCAGAGAAAAAGTGTCCCCATTTGAATGTCACAGGTAGACATGATCACATATGGGCAGCTTAAGTTATTTCTATATTGATATCAAAAGCATACACAGGAGTTAATCTGATTGTATTTTTAAAATATAAAAGGAAGTATAGAAATATATAAGCAGTTCAGATAAACTATTAAATGTTATCGGACATTGAAGAAACAACATGATTTAAAAAAAAAAAAAAACTGATAGCCCTCTCAAGAAAAGCTATGTGAAAACATTGTATAGACCTATTTTCCAGGCTTTGAACACTGCTGGCCTCCCAAAATAAAACAGTCTTCACAATGCAAAAATGTCCTTTTTTAAAGTATAGAGGCCTCTTTTTTCATTCAAGTGATATAGGAAGTCCTGGTTCACTAAAAATTTCCTATGCAGTTCATCTAAAGGGATAAAAATGAAACACAGAAATATTTTAAGATCTATTAAAATATCTTGAATGTAGTATCTTGAATAATAAAGCCACTGAGACAGATGATTTGAGAAAGTCCACTTTTCTGCAAGAACACTAAAAACAACCAGACAACTGAAGATGCACATACACAGTGTCAATCCTTGAGGAAGTCTCTGTGCTGATGCCACAAATTCCATCTGGGGATTGGTGGTTAGGCTTCTAAAAGTGGTGAATGCCTCTTGCCCAGCTCTGAATCCAGGACACTAATCATCTTCCCATGCCACTGCTCTTCTGTGCTGGCATTGAATACTTTGCCTCTTGGTGGACACCTGGCTGTGTGTCCAGCTCTCTACAAGTATGCTTAGCTCACTGTGTCTTAACCTCTTGTAAACATTTGATTCATCTTTAATTCCAGGGTGAAGACCAAACCAATCACTTACCTATGCAAATGTTATCATAGTCTTTTTTAAATAGGAAAAAATAATGATTCTAATGAGGAAAGGAGTTGTAAGGAAAGAAGAGAAAGCAACTTAACCTGATCACCAACAGTGATTTGGGTCACAGTGTTACTGGTGCCTCGGTGGTAAACTACAGTTTATAACCAAAATTATAAATTATGGTAGGTAAGAGCATAGGACTAGGAGTCATGCTGTCTGGAGCCAAACATAATGCCACTGCCTTGCTGTATGAGACTGTGCAAGTTGCTTGACTTCTTTATGCCTTAATTGATGATTTACAAGATAGGATAGCAATTGGCCCAGTCTTACCAATGTGCTATGATTATCCATTGAAGTAGTATCTCCCTATGAAGCCCACTGCACATCCCAAGTGCAGAATGGTGTTTAAAAACAGTAGCTTAATAACTTGGTATGGATAGAACAGTCTCAGGTATGTTAAATTTGCTAAGACTGCACAGATAACTGCTCTGCTATGAGCTACTACAAGTTGGAATACCTCTTTTATTTTATTTGAATATCACAAATAAATAAAGAGCTCTATTGCAAAGCTACAGAGTGTGCAAAAATAATTTTGCTGCCCCCCCACCACCTCTCACAGGAGTTACAAGAGATGAAGAGAAATCCTAATGCATCTTTGCACTCCCTCCTTTATTAGGTCACACATCTAGACCATGAAAACTTCTGGGCAACACTATCACTGCATTCATGCCTCTAGGCTCCTTTAGGACTCCTGGACTTTTGCTCTGGTCTCCTGGGTTCAAGGCCAGCTCTGTCTGCAAGCAAAGGCTAGCACAACATCTTTTGCCAGGGTATTGCAAACTCCAATGCTATCATTCAGTGTTGTGTGGTGTTCTCTTTAAGGCCTCTGTAACCCAATCTCTCCAACTAGAAAATATGTTTTAAAATACCAATAATACTGTTAGCAAATATACACCGAAGGCTTAGAATCTGCTAAACACTGACTTTATTTCATATAAACACTGTCTTAACTTTATTCCTCCAATCATAAGATATAGTATCATTACTATTTACATCATTTGCATACAGATAAAGAAAACAGACCATGCAGAAATCATTCCTCAAGGCTACATGAGAAATGATTGGTAACACCAGTATTTAAAGGCTAATGCTGCACACAAAATCCAACAATATAGGAGGTGCTCTGTAAATGCTGGTATGTTCTGTCGCCTCCAAGGTGCCAGTATTGATCTGAAGATTTACACAAAATTCAGAAGCCAAGTAGAACTCATTATATCCCTGTGGGTAAAAGGTCCACTAATTTATACCTAGACAAATATTAGAACATGGCCATCACAGTCTTCATACATTGTTCTCCATTTACCTCCCTGGTAGCATTTATCACCTCTACCATCACCCTTAGTGATAACCCTTCCCAAGACTTCTAAACTTTAGACTATGCCTGTGAACCCTCTATACATTAAATGTATTGTGATGCCATCATCTCTCTGTAGTGATTTTTAAAAATTTTCCTTTTTGAGGGAGCGGGGTATGTGTCACAACGTACGTATGGAGGTCAGAGAAAAACTTGTGGCAGTCGGCTCTCTCCTTTCATCAAGAGGATTTAATCAGAGTTCTCCAGGCTTGGTGGTAGGCCCCTGAGCCATCTCACTAGCCATGTACTGAATCTTTTCACTCTTCCAAGAAAACTCTGTCTCGCTCCATATTACCAGGGTTTGTTTCTAGTTGTTGTTACACAGAAACTTCTTGGGGGTCCTCTTTGACAGCCCTCACAGTATCTCCCTCCTAAATAAGTTGAGTATCACTGCTTTGTCCTAACTTCCCTACAACTACCCACAGTGATTCTCAGCACAGTAGTCTATACTGGCATGTGTGGTCTGTGTGTCTGTCTCCCACCAGACTCTATGATTTGTGTGACGTTTGCATATCCTGCTTCTCAATTAGTATCTGTTATAGGTTAGGGAGAAAGAAAGGAAAAGAAAACATGAAAAATACATCCTATCTCTTTTTCCATACTTAATCACCTGAATAAAATTTCAAAAAGCCAACAGCTTCCGAGGCCAAAGACTAAAGGAGCATGGTGAATGTAACTAACTCCCATTTGGACTTGGAGTGTGACTCCTTTTGCCACGTAGAGATTTGGCTTTGTTTATGAAAATCCATTCAAAACAACTAGAAAGCTATATAAATTGATGGTCAGATTTATGTTAAAATAAAATCTCCACATACAGAGGAACATGTTAAGAAAATGAGAACCAGTCTATCTCCATGGGCAAGCTATTCAAAGACTTCACTGAAGACAGGGCTGAACCTGGAAAGATGTGTCACAAATGCTGCAAAGGGAATTTAATTCATCTCGACACTTCACAAGTCCCAGTATCATAGATACTTTTCTCCCTCCCCACAAGAAGGAAAAAAGTGACCAATGCGAGTTAGCCTGTGTGAATAAAGCAGATTCACTTGGATGTCAGGGAACTTCAGTCAAATGCCAATCAACAGATTTCTAAGCTATCTAGAGATTTAGCTGGATCACTGCCAGTCAGTACTATGCCTGATATCTTTTTCTTCAGACATCGAAACATTGAAAAATAAAAGGGAAATATGTTCAGCTACTGCCTCTTCAGCAGCTTTGCAATTTTCCTAGGATCAGCCTTTCTTCTCCTCTTAGCCCCCTAATCTCCAAGCAAAGCAATAGCTTCTCCTTGCCTAAGGAACACGGGCTCTGGTTACTAATTCAAGAATCCTTGGATTCTTAATCTTTTGCTGCCAGGAATAAGTCAGATGTTAGTTAAGTATAAGACCTAATATGAAACCCTGTCTCTCTCCTTTCTCTTTAATCTTTCTAGGAGTCACAGACAGTACAAGTATGAGCTGCTAATAATAGAAGCCTGTGATGGTCTCCTGTAGACTCCACATGTAGTCAGCACTATCTTTCTCCTTGATTCAGTGTCCTAGTTAGCTTTAACTGTCAACTTGACATAGACAAGAATCACCCAAGAAGGGAGTCTCGGTTAAGGGACTGCTCAGATCAGACTGGCCTGTGGGCGTGTCTATGGGTTACTGTCTTTTGTTAATTGGTGCAGGAGAGCCCAGCCCACTCCAGGCAGTACCATTCCCTGGGCAGGTGATTCTGAACTATACAAGAAAGCTATTAATTACGGGTCTGTAAACCAGCTAGCAAACAGCATCCTTCATTATTCTTTGGCTATAAAATGAGTTCCTTGGTCAGAAGTAATGCTTTATGGAACAGAAAAAAAAAAAAAGGCTGCCTTCAGATACTCGCCTTGACTCCCTCAATGACAGAATATAACACATAAGCCAAAATAATGTGTTGCTTTTGGCCAGAGTATTTTATCACAGCTACAAAGATGAAACTAAAACATCCAGCCCTTAAAAGAGCTTGGGATCCCTTATTCTCTGTGTCCTTAGACATGGAAGGTCACTGAGCCTGACTGACATGTTTAAGTAGCCCCTCCTCAGTGCAGCAAGTGGGGATGCAGCCTAAGTTGTGCTCCATAATTAGCAGTCATCCTCCCCAGCAAAAGTAGTTGTGGAAGACCACAGATGACTGCCAGGTTCCTTTACTCACTGGACCTCTTGATAAATATATATGTAAAGACTTTATAGCTACTCTCTACAAGTATTGAATCCAGGGGCATGCAGAGCTGCCAAATGGCTCATTCCTTCTCATACGTATTCTAGTATCCCCCAAAGGACTTGTCGGCTGGCTAAAGCCTGAAAATTCTCTGGGCTTTCTTGCTGCCACTCTGCAATCTGTTCTCTGCAACATTCACTGAAAGTGCTTATGGGAATCAGTTGGGACAGCCATGTGGATCAAGTGAAATCCAAAGACAAAATGAGTTAGAGTCTAAATTTTGACTTACAAAAAGCAGTCCATGAGCAGCAAGCCAGTCACCAAATTCTTGGCCTCTGCTTTTGATGAGTTATCATCTTTGGTAAGTCTTGTTCTTGCCCTCACTAAGTGTAATCTTTCTTGACTTAGGGAGTAGATGTTTTAGTGTAGTTTAACTGGCTAGAAGAGGGTAACAGGAAATACTAAGTTCTATATAAGGGAAGGTGTGAAGAGAAAGTCTGAGCTCGGGTTCTAGTTCAGTTACATTCAGATGCACTCTTCACTTCAGATCTTCCCCTTAGTTCACACGTGGTGCTGAAGAGCTGGCCTCGTCTTGCATCTCTGGCATTGTGCCGCAACATTCTGCTCTCACTCACCCTTGTCCATTCATACCTGACTTCTTTCTCAACTCTTCAGACACACCATGCACTACCCTAACTCAAAGCCTTAATAGACCTAGAACAGATGTCTCTCTTCAACCTGTCACTATCTATTCTTAGATTGGTCCTTGAGTCTTGTAAACCCCAACTGAACTATAACATTTTCTGAGAAGCCATTTCTGACACTCACATTAGTTTGTCTTCCTTCATTTTATATTTCAGAGCAACCTGTACTTGAACTCTAGCAGTAAAAATGACTCTTGTGGTCATTTGAGTATTTATCCATTCTCCAGTGAAAATAGATTTCATCCTTTTTATCTGTGTGTGATCCCAATACTTAACTCACTGAAAGAAATGTGGTAGTCATTCAATACATATTTATTAACTCACTCCTTGTCTATAACATCTGCTCTGTCTCCAGCATGTCACAGTTATATTACATGAAAGAAATATGCAAACTGCAAAAATAGATTACAAATTGCTATGAGAGTCCAAGTTACTACTATTATCTATGTCTGTTTGGATTCCAAAAGAAGCATAAATTGTAGCAATGTCTCTATATCTGAGACCGTGATTCTGCTTTATTATTGCTAAGCACATAGCTGAGATGTGAATAAAACCTTCTCTTGATACAAACGATAGAATAATAAAAGGCATAGATCAACATCCGAGCCTATGGTAGCATAGCAAGCTATTCCAAAACTTAATGACTTAAGGTGATAAGAAATGCTTATTTTTGGCCATTGTATAGGGAGTATTTTTTTATAGGAAAAGTAATTTAAGAGTAGCTTACCTAGATATCTGTGTCTCAGAATATCTCATGAAGTTTTTTCAAACCCATGAAAGGACTAAATGAGTTAAATCTGAGTCCAATGAGGTAAAATTAAAGTAGGAACAAGAGACCTACTTCCAAAGTGGCTCACTCTTATGGTCAACAGCAAGCCTTGGGGCTCACAATATAGACAGCCTGGGCTGCTGAAATGTCTGCACAGTGTGGTAGCTGGCTTCTGTCAGAGCAAGTCACTCAGAGGAAACAAGGTAGAGAACACAATGCTTTTAAAATGAAATCTTGATAACTTGGTAGTATCATCCCATGTCCCATGTTTTGATCCACTGTGGAAAGTAACATCACAAGAATATAGCATCAGGAATGCAAGGAAGCCTGGGGGCCCTGAACCTCCCAAGACCTTTTCTCTGCCCAAAT